>NW_022631024.1:480631-692323 GCF_010015895.1 Lontra canadensis | reverse complement strand
TTTTTTTTTTTTTTTATTTGTCAGAGAGAGAGAGAGAGAGAGAGATATCACAAGTAGGCAGAGAGGCAGGCAGAGACAGAGGGAGAAGCAGGCTCCCTGCCGAGCAAGGAGCCCGATGTGGGACTCGATCCCAGGACGCTGGGATCATGACCTGAGCCGAAGGCAGCCGCTTAACCAACTGAGCCACCCAGGCGTCCCGAATAATAAATCTTTTAATGGAATTAATAACCAGAATATGAAATTCTAAATAGCTTGGAAATTTACCTTAAAAATCAAAAAGACTAGAAAAATAATTTTATAATTTTGGGATGCTTACGGCATTTTCCTCTGTAAGCATGATTTTAACATTTTCATATGTAAATATTACAACGTGATCATAGAAAACATTCTAGTGAGAGTTTTTCCAAATTTTTACTACTGTCAAACATAGATCAAATTTGACAGACTGTGTATATGAATATATGCATGTATGACTATAGGAACATGGAATAATTATGGAAGGACACATACTATCATGTCAACGTGGGTTACCTAGATAGGTGACGTGAATGTGGGGAAAGGGTGACTAGAGGGGAAGAAAGTAGCAGCAATGCAATATAAGTTCTGCTTAGACAAACTGCACTTAGAAAGAAATCCATGATGTGCTCCATCTGCAACTTACTTTCAAATGATTAAGTAAGAGTTTATGTATATACATACATGATATCATATACACACATACGTAACACACATAAAAACAGGTAAAGCAGGGTGCCTGGCTGGCTCAGTTGGTAAAACATGTGACTCTTGATCTCGGGTTGGTAAGTTTGAGCCCCATGTTGGGTGTAGATTACTTAAAGTCTTTAAAAAAATAAAATAAAATAAATTTTTAAATGGGTAGAGCAAAAATGAACAAATGTTAAATATAGTTTTTTAAAATTATACATAGTGATTTCTCAATATTGAGACAGGTTTCTGAACAGACAGCTAAGTTTTGTTACAGTGATTTCTAAGGGTTACTTTGAGGGCCATTATTAAGGAAAGACGAGCTACAGTTCTGTACAGTTGTTTTTCTTTCTTTTTTTTTTTTTTAATTTTACTTATTTGACAGAGAGAGATAGTGAGAGAGAGCGCACAAGCAGGGGGAGCAGCCGGCAGAGGAAGAGGAGCCTGATGCAGGGCTCTATCCCAGGACTCTGGGATCATGACCTGAGCTGAAAGCAGGCACCCAACCGACTAAGCCACACAGGCACCCCTGTTCTGCATAGTTCTTGATTACCATTTTAGTGTACTGATAAATCTCATTATAAATAATTCATAGGCATGCTACAAAAAGGCACACTTGTTTATCAAGGTACACACAAGGCAAAGTTACACCATGCACAGCGGCACACAGGCAGACTAGAGTAATCCCACTAATACCATGAAGCCAGGCTACTTAGAACACAAACCCAGTTTTTGACATTGCAATCCTAATTCCAGGGCTGAGCTATCAAATGCTGTAGTAATATCACCACTGTTAGGTCAGAATCTTATTAAAATAGTCTAACCAAGTGCCTTCTTAGCACAGTAGGCAGCACATCAATCTCATAAAACAGTCTACCCTGGGGGTGCCTACATGGCTTCAGTTGGTTAAGAGTCTGATTCTTGACTTCAGCTCAGGCTCTGATCTCAGGGTTGTGAGACAGAGCCGCAGGATGGGCTCCAAGTTCAGCAGAGAATCTGCTTGAGATCTTCTTTCTTCCTCTCCCTCTGTAGCCTGCCCACCACCCCCACCCCCACTTCACTCAGCTCATGCACGCTCTTTCGCTCAAATAAATAAATAAATCATAAAAACAAAAACATCTACCCCACCCCAAGGAGGCAACCAGGGAAATGACCACTCCAGTCCCTATTCTCTTGTATATCATGATATTTCCTAGCAACAGAAAGAACAAGAGGTTAGGCACTGGCCATTAGAGACCAGGGTCATTTTAGGAAGAAAAGAAAGGAATTTTACTCTAGCTTAAGGACAAAAAAACACATTCTCTTTGAATTTATCCACAAACATTAGGTTAAAAAGAAAAGTATGATTTACCTTACCAGAAATTTTTAAAAAGGCTTTACATAAAGAAAACATATAAAACTCATCTGCCTTTAATTGTGGTACCTTTGCAAATTTTTTGAGGACTGGAACATATTTTTTGTAAACTGTAATCTTCTATCTATGACCCATCCTATGGACACCCAGAGACATTAGCCTGCAAAAGACTGCAACTTACAAGCCTCAATTCACCTCCCTCCTCACTACCAGAAGCTAAAAAAAATTAAAAGCAGCTTGATAACACTAGCTACTTTTTTTTAAAGATTTTATTTATTTATTTGACAGACAGAGACCACAAGTAGGCAGAGAGGCAGAGAGGGGCGGGGAAGCAGGTTCCCTGCTGAGCAGAGAGCCCAATGCAGGGCTCAATCCCAGGACCCTGAGAACATGACCTGAGCCGAAGGCAGAGGCTTAACCCACTGAGCCACCCAGGCGCCCCAATGCTAGCTATTTTTAATCCAAAATGGTTCCCCAAGGTATCTATTGAGGCCATCAGTCTCCAATGAGAGGAATGCGAGGCTGGCCCTCAAAATGTGGTCTGTCTGGCAGTACTGGCAGCGGCAACAGTGGTAACACCCAGGCTTCACTGTGCAGTAGTTAGAGCCCGTAGTCTCCAACTCTGTCCAGTTGAGCAGATATCAATGAAGTCCTGGTTTCTCTATATCAATACTGAGTGTTAACCTTTATTCTATGGCCCATTTGTGCATATAACTGAAGTAAAAATCCATCTGAAAAAGATCTTTTTAAATGAAGTAAGATGTACTTAAAAACTTGTAAACTGTAAAGTATTATTATTATTATTATTATTATTATAAAAATAAGAACTGGCCCACAAGTGGAGAAAACCAACCTGAGTTAAAGAATATCTTTTTAAAGGCCTTTTAACTTTCAGTATCTAAAATGGAACAAACAAATTAGCACCTGATAAAAATCTTTAGAGAATATGCTCTTTCCTAAATTTAAAAATATGCCCTCATTGCCTCATTAAACAAGTAACATGGCCATTTTTTTTTAGAGATTTTATTTATTTATTTGACAGAGAGAGAGAGAGATCACAAGTAGGCAGAGAGGCAGGCAGAGAGAGAGGGAAGCAGGCTCCCCACTGAGCAGAGAGCCTGATGCAGGGCTCAATCCCAGAACCCTGGGATCACGACCTGAGCCGAAGGCAGAGGCCTAACCCACTGAGCCACCCAGGCGCCCCTGCATGGCCATTTTTTAAAAGTGAAAAATAACAGTAAAGCTGTGTCACACCACCTAAGAAGACATTCACTGTTAACATTTTGGTATTTTCCAAATGGTCTTTTGTTTGTATCTGTAATCAGTTTTCTTTTAAACAAAATTATAATCAAACTAAATATTATTATTTACATCCTGTTATCTTAAGCATTTCCCATGTTGCTATACAATCACTTGCTGTATGTTATTTCACCATCTATAACTCAAGAATAAGCTGAATATATAATATATAATGGAATTACTGACAGTTTCATAACAGTCTCTGAAATATTTAGTTAGAGATAAACATATGAAGAATTTCAGGCTTCTACAAGCTAAACTTAATTTCTGGCAAGCATGACTGGTAATTATAACCAAAAGCCAAATATTATGAAGTCCTTTTTTTAGACTAAGCAAGCTTACCACTCAGCATATATAATCACTGAAACACTTCCCGTATAATATCTGCTCAGCCACTGGCAACTGTAAATGTCCCTGAAACCTAGAGAAATGTAAAAATTCTCTAATATGATTTGCAAAGTGAAAGTTACACCTGACAAACTGAAAGTATAAACTGGCCTCAAGATTATTCTAGGAAGTATTTACACATTATTTATTCTGAGAAACACAATATATTCTGAGAAAATTCATACTCATATATATTTTCACCTATTAAAAGTAGCTACATAAATCATCACAAAACCGAAAACAATATTGAAAATTTATCTACTTAATAATCTTGAGTTCATATAAGCATATCAAATTATTTTCAAATTCTATATAAAATCATTGCAGGGAAATTTCTTCAATTTTCAAAAATACATACTTTAATATCCCTACAGTACTAGAAAATAAGAAAGTGTTCACAAAACAAACCAATGGGAGCATGCTAAAAAGACACAAAGGCCAACTCAGAGTTCCCAATGGCCAAACCAGAACAATCTGAACAATAAATAAAGTAGTATTGAATTACAAACCAAAGTACAAAATAACCATGAACCCATACTAATATAAATAAATGACTGACTAAATAAATAACTGGGAGAGAATAGACAAATCTACGTACACAAAAGGTAGAGCATAATGCCCCATCACTTGGGTGGGCTCCACATAGTAACTTCCTTCCAAAAAGTAAAGTATGTGGTGGAGGGGAGTACTTTACAGTGTAAGAACCTGACAAACATTACTTCAGTCAAGTGACCAAGGCATCAGTAGCAATAATTCATGTTGATAACATGTACCACTTATACAATATGATGAGAATGGTACTTCACCTCTGTGATTTTCTTCCCAAGAATCCATTATCCCCATCTTATCATGACAAAAATTTCAGACAAACCCATACTGAGGGATATTCTCCATTCTGTAGAATGCACTAATATTCTTAAAATTGTCATGGTCATCAAAAGAAGGAAAGTCTGAAAAACTGCCACATCAGAAGAGCCTAAAGGGCATAATGACAAAATGTTACGTGGTATCATGGATGGGATCCTAGACAGAAAAAGGACATTAGATAAAAATGTAGGAAATCTGAAAAAAGCATAGACTTTAGTTGATGTATTTGGTTAATTAATTGTAACAAATGTACCATATTAATGTTAAGTTAATCATACAGGAAACTGGATGTAGGACTTCTGTAAATCTAAAAGTATTCAAGAATTAAACATGGCTTTGAAATGGATATATAGGTATTGACAGATCATACACACATCTAAGTTCCAAATGACAAGAGACTTTGTTTTGTTTACTATTCCATACTCCATTGTGAGAACACCTTTAGGCAATCAATAAACATTTTTGAAATGAGGAGCGCCTGGGTGGCTCAATCAGTTAAGCATCTCCCTTCAGCTTAGGTCATGATCCCACGGTCCTGGGATTGGGCCTGTGTTGCGTTGGGCTCCCTGCTCAGTGGGGAGCTTGCTTCTCCCTCTCCCTCTGCCCCTCTACTCCACTTGTGCTCTCTCTCACATGCATAAATAAAATCTTTAAAAAATTTTTTTCTGAAATGAATAAATGAACATATATGTTTTGTGACCCTGGTTTTATTTCTATAATTCCACTCACAAAAAGAGTATGCTGGGGATTCAAAAACAAATTAAAACATGAAATTCACAACTGCTTTGTATTATTATGAAAATGTATACCAGGGTCACCTAATCTTGCATGAGATGGTAAGTGGTGAAGTATTCATAGGCAAAGAAAGGCAGGCAGGCCCAAAACAATTGAGGTGTGGAGAGAAAGCATTTCTGCCTATGCAGCACTAAATGCAAGGCAAAGCATAGTGATGGATGGTGCCTGAAAGGCAAGAAGGCATCAGACCATCTAGAGGTCTAGGGAGTCACTGGGGGTGGGGGTGGGGGTTTAAGGAGGGCAGTGGCATGGTAATAAGAGAGGTAACTTCAATATATCACATCTCTCTGGAGACACGGTGGAGCAGGATTTAGGCAGAGTGACTGGTGTGGAGTTGTGAGAGCACAACAGGCAAAGATGGGGACCTGCGACAATGTGGAGGGGACAAAACTGAGAACTATGGAGGACCCAGTATAGGCAGATTTGGCAATTACTGAATACGGATAGCCATGCTTTTAACTCATTTCTCCACTTTGCCCTTTGCCCTCTTCAATCTGTTCCCCTACAACAGAATTACCTTTTTAAAAAATAAAGCAGATCATCTTGAACATACAAACCACCTTAAAACCTTCCAGATGGCTTCTCATTTCATATTCCAAAACCAAACTCTCCAGTGTGGTCTCCAAGGGGCACCATAATCAAGTTCCTGCTTTCTTCTCCAACTTCATTTTGTGCTACCTCCCTCCAGCTACAATCCTTTTCTTTCAATTCCTTAAAAAGTCAAGCTCCTTCCTATTCTAGAGCCATTTATGCCTGAAACATTCTTCTTCCTATATGTTTCATGGATGTCAACATAAATGTTACCTCCCAAGAGGCCCCCCAAAAGAGAAGTCTCTGTCTTACCACTACTATTCTCCATCACAGCATCCTATTTGTTCTTTCTTTGCACTTAAGATAATTTGCAAGTACAGTTGATTCTTTTATCTATGATAATTATGTTCTGTAAAGTCACTGCCAACACTAAACACTGAAATTCCTAGAGGAAATATAGGGTTAGGGTCCTGTGAGCCACTGATCATACAGTTTTTGGCAACTGGTCAACATATAACCTTGTTTTATTTGTTTCTGTTTAAAGACACCTATTCAATATACCGTAAATTGTGGAACAATTAACATTGAACTAGGCCAACAGTCCTATAACTCATGTCTGAACAAAGCTTATCTAGTAGCTACTTTCTCCATAAGACACATTACAGCTTTCTTGTGTTCAGGCACATTAGATAGCATGTTTGCACTACACTTGGGGACCATTTTAAACAGTGAAATCACCAACAAAAAGCAGAAAAATCCAAAAAGTGTGGCATCACATCGAGTGTGAAAAGAACACTTGTTTATAGTATGAGAGCTAAAGAAGTAGAGCATCGTCTTCTGCAACCTCAGCTGCAAACATGTGCATCAATTCAAATTTTCTGCTGCTCTGTACATGTCTGCAGATGACTACAAAAGTTCTGCAAGTACAGATTTTGCAGTTAAAAATTAATTTTAGTCAGCTGGTGGATTCAAAAATAAAGAATCCACAAATAATGAAGATCAACTGTATTTGACTACCATTATTTGCTTTATAATCTGTAAAACCACAAGGATAGGACAGAGGCCAGGATTTTCTGTCCTCTTAGCATCTAGTACACAATAGAGTAGACATTCAATAAATAATTGAGAATAAATAAATGTAGGCATGCCCAACAGGTAGGTGGATATAAAAACCTGAAGGTCAATCAGAGAAGAAGCCTAAGATTTAAAAAAAGACATGCTAAATAATCATAGATTTGATAAATGCTAAAAAGAATTTAATCAAGGTGCTATGACAGAGAATTACAGGACAGACCTAATGAGGACAGTCAGAGAAGGCCTTTCTGAAAAACTATATATATATATATACACATACATATCTATATCTACATATCTTTTTTTTCTTTAGTATCCTCCATGCCTGGCATGGAGCCCAACATGGGGCTTGAACTCACGACTCTGAGACAAAAAAACCCAAGCTGAGATCAAGAACTGAACGCTTAACTGACTGAGTCACCCAGGGGCCCCCTTGAAAAAGTGATTTTTATGCTGAAAATGGAGAAATATGAAGGAACAAGCCATGTAAAGTGGACGGGGGGAAAGTTCCAGGGATGGAGAATACCAAGTATAAAGACGCTGAGTGGGAAAGTGTCTTGAGGTGCCTGGCTGGCTCAGTTGGTGGTTCTCTTGATCTCAGGGCTGTGAGTTTGAGCCTCCCATTGGGTGTAGTGTTTACTTAAAAACAAAATATTTAGAAAAGGAAAGAGAAGTGTGTTAATGCTCAGACAATACTGTCTATTTAAACGCAGAGATGAAAAAACCAGTACGTGAACACATTAGTGCCTGAATGAGCTCATCACAAACACTTTCTAAGCCTCTTTATATAGAGCAGCAGTAACTTCAACCAGTTTAGCACCTCCCAGAGATGTACAAAGGGGATTCCTTTCTTTAAACCCTGTAGAACAACTCAGATAAATATGGACACCAGGACCACAGACAGTCAATGATTCGGATGGCACTGGGAGAATTCACTGATGGGGACACACCAGATTAAAAAACTTCTCCCACTCCCAAAGTCCCTAGTAAGAGTCCCTGAATCCCTTTGTCCTATTCCTTCTCTTCTATGTTCATTTAGACTCAGTAATTTGAGGGTCTATTTGTTCCTATTTTGGTTATGTAATATAGTAAGTTTGCAAAACAGCAATAATAATCAAGGACACAATGTGGCTTCTCTCATTCCGAGGAAGTAAAATTGTGCAATTCTATGAGGACTAGAAAATTACATAAAAAAGAAATGTGTAATAAATTCTCCTTCATATAATGGGTACTGGGCAAAATTACTTTTATATATGAATAATTGCAATAATAAACACCAATAAAGCAGGAGTAATGGCATCATTAGGAGCAGCCAAATAATTCAGGCAATGAACAGACCACTGGTGGTCCCCAGAATCAGTCTACTTCACCATTACTGGGAACACAGCATTATGAATAAATGAAAACCACAGGATATGCTCATTTTCTCAAGATTTGTATGCTTCAGGGAGGTCAACTGCTGTGGATTTCAGGAGAGAATGTATTTCTAGTGTTTATAGTCCTGTGAGGATGGGCAAAGGGTGACTAATGGGAAATCAGAGAGCAAAGTAAAAAGGAAAGGTACCAAATGTCAACTCAGCCAGCAGAGTAAAATGTTCTCTGATTATTCAGTATACACAGAACACATACCCAAAAACCTTCATTGATGAAATGACCTCTGGCACAGCAGTTAAAGAATCAACATGTAGTGAGCCACACATAAAATGTGCTATAATTTGCTGAGGAGGTGGTTCTGGGGAAGTAAAACACATGACAAGTCTCCACAAGAAGAGTAAGGTTCAAAAAGTGATAAATCAGTTAGTTTAGAATATAAATGAGGATTTTATCATAAAAACAGTGCTACACAAATTATAATTAGATCCTCAGGCCACTCACAAAAATCTCATTTAACCCCCTCTGCTAACTAGAAACACAGAACTATTATTGTTACATATCACCGCCAACTAGAATTTTTATTATTTCTATGAGAAATGCAACTCTAGTTATCACAGATGGCAAACTCTGACTCCTTTGCAGGCATCAAAGCCCCACCTAGCAACAATCGCCAGATATCAGGACAGCAGCAGAGTCATTAAAGACTTACTAATTCTCTCCTACAGTGACTATTTAAACTTAAACTTAAAATAATTAAAATTAAATATAACTAAAATCTCAGTTCCTTATTAGCCACATTCCAAGTGCTCAACAGTCACATGTGGCTAATGATACCATAGTGGGAAGTGCAGGAAGAGAACATTTCCATCACTGCCTTAAGTTCTACTGGACAGTACTCACTACTTCATCTTTATGAATTAAGGCTTCTCACTTTTCTAACAGCAACATAAAAGAAAATAACTCTCTGAAGAATGGATGGTAGTGATGATAGCACAACAATGTGAACAACCTTAATACCACTGAACAGCATACTTAAAAATGGTTAAGATGGTAAGCTTTATGTTATATGTATTTTACCATAACAAAAGGAAAAAAATTCCAGATCCCTTAGTTACACTCTTTCCTTACATTCCAAGCTGTGGCACAAACTGCATCTGGTCGCTAAATGGACCCCCTTCAAGGATGAGACACACCAACGTCAAGTATTTGTATGTGGTTGTGAACATACAAAAAAGGGGCAATTCTTGGGAGTACGGTTCTACTGCTCATGCTTCAGTTTTCTGAGTTTATACACATCATTAGTTGGGTCTTGGATCCATTCACATTTAATTTCAACTAGACCCCCTTCTCAAATTCCCACCACACATAATTCTGTCCTTCAGAGCTACATTAATCCCTCAGTACCAACATCTGCGCCACCAGTAGCATCTTCTTGGCTTTGCAAATGTGAAAATATGGATGGGAAATAATCAATTAACACTGAAAAAAAAAAAAAGAGTTGAAATGGGAGAAATAAGATGGGGTTCTCCCTGAGTTAAGAAATTTTATTCAAGTGTCCTGCCTTACACCTATAGGGGGTCTGCACATTATGCACACGCCCCCACCTGAGGTATATTTGATGTGTTCAGTGATTTCTAGCAATGCAACTCCCCACATAAACAATGCCTATTCATCCATGAGGTCCCAGAATGAAAGCAAAGCCATCTGAATCACAGCCAACTTTATCACCGTTTCTTTTCTTTCTTTTTTTTTTTTTTAAAGATTTTATTTATTTATTTGACAGAGAGAGAGATCACAAGTAGGCAGCGAGACAGGCAGAGAGAGAGAGGGAAGCAGGCTCCCTGCTGAGCAGAGAGCCCCATGCGGGGCTTGATCCCAAGACCCTGAGATCATGACCTGAGCGGAAGGCAAAGGCTTTAACCCACTGAGCCACCCAGGCGCCCCTATCACCGTTTCTTCATCTTGGGTTTTGTTTTAGCATTTCTTTTGTATACAGAGAAATACTAACAACTTCACAAACCATGCTTCGGTCATATACACTAAGTTTTCGATGGTTCTGCTAAACCACCCACACTACTTTCTTAATCCAATTTGTCAGCAGTCTGTAAACATGGAACAACTGGCCTTTGAAAGAAGCCAACTCTCCCGGAACGGCATCATATGTGTGACGTGGGCTCCAGCGTAACCATCTGGCAACACGCTCAGATTTACTGCTGGATGGATGCTGAATGAACCTATTACACTATCTCTCATTCAATTCTCAAATCTTAAACCAAAGAGCTACTTGAAAATTTCCATTCAGGTCATATTTCCTGTTAAATCTGCCTGTTAAGACATAGTTGTGCAAACTTCTAAACTTTTTTTTAAATAGGAGAATTCAAGAAAAGTTACAGATACACATCATCCCATGGGTCTTATCTACTATACACAGTGGCTCAACACACTATGCACAAAGTTTGGCACCAGACAGACATGACTCAAATCTTGGCTCAAGCAATTACTAGTTGTTTAACTTCCAACAATTTATTTAACTTCTGAGACTCAATTTTCACATTTGTAAGATGAAAATAACAGTAAAAATACCTTAGTTGTATGGCTATAGCAAGATAACCTATGTAAAAGACTGACATTACATCTAGCAAAAAGATTCTTTAAGAAACTTCTCTCTACATGACTGCCACTTCTGTGTTCAGCCAACTGCCTCTTGGGTTTTGCTATATGTTCAGCACTCACCTTAGCTCACAAAGTCTGTCATTAATAAATGGTAGGTATGATTTTTTATAGTACTTTACTCCTTATCCAAACCAGCTCTATCCCTTGACCTCACCTCTGCTAGTCTGCAGATTCACTGACTCCATCTACTGACCCCATCTACTCACTAATTATGGCATCTCAGAGCACATGCTATAGCCAACCGGTGCCCCTGCCCCTCTCCAGTTGGTCACCCGCAGCTGATCCATCAGTGCCTATTAATACTAGGGACAGGTCCATAAACATGTAGGGGTTTAGAACAATCTATAAAACTGACACTACAGCATGTGCTCATATACACACCTTCCAGATAGATTTGTGCAAGGAATCACTTTTAATTACTTTTAGAAAAAAAATATTTCACTAAGAAATTCTAAACTATCTTTCCCAGGACCTTCAAAAGCACAAAACGAGGTGCGGAAATTCCAGGCCAAAGACCAGATCTGATAAATGGCTTAAATTTCATGTAATCTAAGGCAAAACTTCTAAAACCACATATCTACTGGTTGATATTTTAAAATCATCACATCCAATTATGCATGTATCTGAAAAGTCTCAACATCTTACCAGGACCATTCTCCACCCTCAGCATCTCATTCTTGTCACTTCTCAAATTAGGAATCATAAGTACAAAAAAGAAATCAGTTTTTGATGGGTGGCTCTGATGCTAGGTGGCTGTAACTATGGGTAGAAAAGATATTGCCCAGTTGTCATAGGTATACATAGCCCTGTATCTTGCTAATTCAGACCACCCACACTGTTAACTTGGGGATACTCCCACCATCCACTCAACTCTAAAAGAAGCCTAAGCCATGTGGATTCAAATTTCCATTCCATCTCATGTAATCAAAAGACAGATGACTGATGTTGGGTCCACACAACAAGAGTTAAGTTCCTGCACTGGTGCTCTTGGCAGCTATTCCAAGGACCCACCAGAGGCTGAGCCAAGACCTTCTGAATCAGTACATTCATTCTGCCCAGCTTTGGACTACGAGCTGGCTAAGGGAGATACACTCTATGGCTATACCCAATGATCAAGCCACAATTAAGTAAATATACCAAGTAGAAATAAGGAAGCTGATCCCAACTGGATCAACAAGGACCAGAATTCAAGGTCAAAGTAAGCAATGAGAATGACTGCACATGTCAAGCTTATCATTTCTGTGAAGTGAAACCAAGGAGGAGGGAATCCTGGCCTTTTCAAAGGCATCGGGAACTGACATAGGTATATGAAGAACAGAGACTAGATAGATATCAAATGTGACTCAGATGAAAGGAACTAGGCCCAGGGCTACCTAGAGAAGGGAGAGATACCAAACAAAACAGAACAGGAATAAGACTTATGTGGCTGTGGTTGTGGGAAAGTAGCATTGGGGGATAAAGTACTAAATCAAAATATGAGATACCTTCCTGCAACATGAAATACTAGAAGACAACAAACTTGATCTATAGTTCCTTAGGGGAAAACTATTCAAAATCAGAATTCACTGCCCAGCAGTGAGGATTCAAGTACATGGACAAAAAAAAAAAAAGGCATTTCATTAAGGGATATGAAGCCGAATACACTTTTACTGCGGGGGAAAAGGATAGAGAATGTATTCTGGTGATATGAAACATATGAACAGAGATTCAAATCAGACATAAAAAAAAACAAACAAACAAAAAAAAAAAACAGAAAAACACAATAAAATCTGAATAATTTTTTTTCAAATAAAGAATGTACATTTTGGGGGCGCCTGGGTGGCTCAGTCATTAAGCGTCTGCCTTCGCCTCAGGTCATGATCCTAGGGTCCTGGTCTCAAGCCCCGCATTGGGCTCTGCTCAGGGGGAAGCCTGCTTCTCCCTCTTCCACTCCCCCTGCTTGTGTTCCCTCTCTCACCATGTCTCTCTCTGCCGAATAAATAAAATCTTAAAAAAAAAAAATGTACATTTTTTTCCAATGCTGATAAAACCCTTCTCAAAAATTATCATGCAATATGCCAAAAAGAAAATCTCAAAATTCTAACAAGCAAAAACCACATAGGCCATATTTATGACCAAAATGCAATAAAACTGAAAATAAGCACAATAATCAAAAGAAGAAGAAATCTTTAAAAAATACTATTTTAAATAGTATACACTATTCAGAAATACAAAACACTGAGAATAACACATATTAAAATCCAAGGAGAACAGGATTCTTAGAATCCAGGAAGATGACTGCTTTATATACTTTTATTAGAAAAAAAATTGAGATTGGCAAATAAGTCAGCTAAAAATTAAACTCAACAAGCTTGAAACATGATAAAAGAAACTAGAAAAAAAGGCTCATAGGTACAGGAGAAATTAATAAAACCAAAAACAAAATGAAAGAGGAGATCCAGCAAGCTACAGTATGAGGAGAAAAAGAAGATCAAATGTAGACATTATTTACTGAGCACATCCTAACTCCAAGTAATGCATGACAGGTTCTAGGGGCAAAACAACATATGCTTATCCAACCCAAACCATAGACAGTCTAGAAAAGGATTCCTAAAAGGAAAATACAGGACCTTAGTATGTCTAGTTTCCATTTTTAATCTTTACAGTTTGACTTTATTCTTATTGGAAAATAAACATTAACATTTATTTGTATTCAGAATTTTCTTGATGATCTGGATTTCTTCTTTTAGAATCACTTAAAATGAACAGTTATGGTAAAAAAGAAAATCCGTGTATTTCTCAAGTTTCAATACCCTGTTCATTTTTCTGTTCCTTCAGTCTTCTTTCTTATCATGTTTCTGCATCCTCTATCATTCTCCTGCCTGTAGCTTTAAGTTTGTGGATGTTAATTCACCAAGAAGTCCACAACTCTTACTGTAAAAAACTTAACCTAGGATTAATATACTCACTTACTTGGAGTATAGAGTATCATGCAGAGGGTGGTAAAAGCATCAGGGATATGCTGTTGCTTTATCAGACATGATAAATAATGCACAACTAAGGTAAGATATCAATTTCATTGTCTCTAGTTACTTGAGACTATACCGCATGCATTATCTTATCTACAACTAAAGGTAGTACTTCTACTCAAAGCCGTTGCTAAAGACTGAATTAAATTTCCTTGAAAGTAATATAGTATGTTTATCTATGTCTGGCTTTTCTATTTTCCATCTTAAGTGTTTTAAAGATGTAAAAGCAATTTAATTTGCCGCTTCCTTTTTAGAAACCAATCTACTCAATCAAGCCAAGTGTAAAATGGCAAAAAAATGTTTCCACTTTGTCGTTTACCCAAACACACAAACTTCAGAACTCCTTGATCTTAATTAAGATGACACAGCACCGAAGGGACTCAACCACCTCTCCTCTACTATACTGGTCTACTTCCTGCAACATAGTATAATTAGGAACAAGACACAAGGTAATGTATTTATACCAGCACTTACTAAAATACAGATTAAATGCTTTAATAATCTAACAATTACATGAATATAACTCAATGAGATCAAATTATTCCCATATAATAACTGTTTCATTAGAAAGAAGTTGGTACGAAAAGGTCTTTGAACTCCAAAAGATACACCAGCATTTCTTACTATGATGACTTCTAACAGTAGTATGTATCTGCTGCAAATGCCTCAAAGAACTGAAGGTTCGGGAATTAATTTTCATGATAATCATACTTTACACAATATGTGCTCATTCAATAAAAAATCAGAGTACCTACATACCAGGTACTAAGGAAGGCAAACTTATGTATTGAAATGTTCAAAAGAGTCAAGAATAATTCAAGACAACCAATTCTTAAAAGCCTAAAAGCCACCTATATTGAAGTTTGATAAAGATTTTGCTAATGTGAAATTATATTTAAATACCAGAACATGTGATGTCCTGGTAGTAATCAACACACAAAAACTAGATCATGAAACTTCCTAATAGCTCCAGAACAATGTAGTATGCTCTGAGCACAAGTTTAGACATCATAATGGAACATTTCATTTGTGTTAAATCTCTGTTAGTATAGATTAGTATATTACAGCACAGATTAAGTAACCACAACATAATATTTCATGGGCCAATCAACAGAGAAATCATAAATTAAAAAAAAAAACAAAGAATGTTATTTCTTCTGTTTTAAGACTTTTTTAATATTTATTTTTGAGAGAGAGAGGCAAGGACCAGCAAAGGGAGGGCCAGAGGGAAAAGCAGACTCCCCAATAAGCAGGGAACCAGATGTGGGGCTCAATACCAAGGACCCTGGGATCATGACCCGAGATGAAGGTAGACGCCCAACCAACTGAGCCATCCAGGAACCCCTTTCTTCTGCTTTCTTTAACAGTCACTTATTCTAAGAGTTTTATGGTTTTAGCCCTTACATGGTGTTGTTGTTGATCCATTTTAATTTTTCTATATATGGTATGAGGCAGGGATCCAATTTCATTCTTTTATGTGTGGACATACAGTTGTCCCACCACCACCACCTGTTGAAAGGCTATTTTTTTCCCAATGAATGGACTTAGTACCCCTGTCAAAAATCATCTGGCCCTAGATATGTGGGTGTATTTCTAGACTGTCAATTCTATTCCATTAGTTATATTTCTATCCTCATGCCAATACTACACTATTTTGATCATAATACTTTCGTAGTAAGTTTTGAAATCAGATGTGGAAGACCTCCGGCTTTGCTCTTTTTCAAAACTGTGTTGACTATTCAAGACCTTTTGCAATTCCAAATGAATTGGAGTATCAGCTTTTTAATTTCTTTTTTTTTTTTTAAAGATTTTATTTATTTATTTGACAGAGAGAGATCGCAGGTAGGCAGAGAGAGAGGGGAGGAAGCAGGCTCCCCGCAGAGCAGAAAGCCCGATGTGGGGCTCGATCCCAGGACCCTGGGATCATGACCTGAGCCGAAGGCAGAGGCTTTAACCCACTGAGTGACCCAGGTGCCCCCAGCTTTTTAATTTCTGTACAAAAGGCTATTAGAATTTCAATAAGGATAGCTCAGGGGAAATACTGACATATTAACAATATTAAGTCCTCCTATCCATGAACACAGGTTATATTTCCATTTATTTAGGTCTTTAATTTCTTTCAGCACTGTTTTATAGTTTTCAGTGTAGAAGTCTTTCACGATCTTGGTTAAGTTTATTCCTAGGTATTTTATTTTCTTAGACGCTATTATAAATGGGACTGCTGGGGTGCCTGGGTGGCTCAGTCGGTTAAGCGTTGGCCTTTAGCTCAGGTCATGATCCCAAGGCCCTAGTATGGAAGACTGCATTCAGCTCTGTGCTCAGTGGGGAGCCTGCTTCTCCCTCTCCCTCTGCCTGCCGCTCCCCCTCCTTGTGCTCTCTCAAATAAATAAAAATCTTTAAAAAAATAAATAAATGGAACTGCTCTCTTAATGTCCTTTTCAGATTTTTCTTTGCTTATGTACAGAAATACAAGTCACTTCTGTGTGTTGATCTGGTACCTTGTAAATTTGCTGAATTCACATATTACTATCTCTAGTTTTCTTGTGGATTCCATGGAATTTTATATATACAGGATCATGTCATCTGTGAATAGAGATAGTTTTGCTTCTTCCTAGGAAATCTAATCACCACAGCCTCCTCAGACTTCCATCCCCACCTTCTCAACTCAGGGAAACTGGCAGCCTCCACTTGGGTTGCCCCTCTCCATGGAGAACAGAAACGCTTTCCAGGAAGTAAGGTGAGGCAGTCATGAGGTTCACCTTGTTTGTTTCTCATCTCTCAGAGATCACTGGTATTTCAGTACCTGACATCCAATGTTTTAAAAAATCATGGTTTAATATATTTTGTATGGTTTCTTAATTGTTTCAGGTGGTGTGAGAGTTAATTTTATGTGTCAACCTGACAGGTCACAGAGTACCCAGATATTTGATTAAAATTATGCTGGGTGGAGGAAGCAAGATGGTGGAGGAGTAAGAGATTGAAATATCATCAGGTCCCAGAAGTTCAACTAGATAGTTATCAAACCATTCTGAACACCTAGAAACTAAAGAGGAGACAGAAGAAAAAAAGAGCAGCAATTCTAAGAACAGAAAACAGACCACCTTCTGAAGGTAGGACATGTGGAAAAGTGCATCTGAAGTGACGGGAAGACAGACTGTGGGAGGAGGGGCCAGCTCATGGCAAGAGAGCGAGCAGCAGACCACAAAATCGGAACTTTCAGAAGTCTGCTCCACTGAAATATGTCACTCCAGAGGCTAAGCAGGGGTTGGAGCCCTTGCAGGGACAGTGTGGTCTCAGGACCCATAGGGTCACAGAAAGACCAGGGGTGTCTGAATGTGGCAGAGTTCCCAGGTATCGGAGCAGGGAAGTCAGCTACAGAGATGGAGCTGAGCAGAGGGCTCTCTGCTCAGGATTACTTCAAACTGTGATCTGCCACATAGTCATACCACTGCTCTTTGAGCAGTGACCCCACAAGTGGCAGACCCAGGGAGACTTACCTTCCCTCCACCGGGGGAATGACGCAGGAGCACAAGGCAGGAATCTGATGGGTTTGGAATCTCCAAATGGGGCTGGGCGCCAGAGATAGAAACGCTCAGTCACAGGCTTGGGTGAGCTCAGACTGCGGCCAGAGAGATGGGAGACAGGAGGGACTGACTGCTTTTCTTTGAGGGCACATTGAAGAGTGGGGCCCTGAGCTCTCGCCCAGATATTGGGAGTCTGCCACTTTGATTCTCCTCCTCCAAAGCTGTATGGAAGTAATATGTCAGAACTAGAGATCAGAATGATGATTATCAAGGTGCCAGCTGGGCTCAAAAAAAGGATGGAAGATATTAGAGAATCCCTTTCTGGAGGAATAAAATCTCTTTCAGGAGAAATAAAAGAACTTAAATCTAACCAAAATGAGATTTAAAAAGCTATTAATGAGATGCAATAAAAAATGGAGGCTCTTACGGCTAGGATAAATGAGGCAGAAGAATTAGTGATATAGAAGACCAAATGATGGAGAATAAAGAAGTAGAGAAAAGAGAGACAAATAACTACTCGACCACAAGGGGAGAATTTGAGAGATAAGTAATAACCCTAAGACGAAACAATATTAAAATAATTGGGATCCCAGAAGAAGAAGAAAGAGACAAAGGGGCAGAGGGCAAGTTGAAGCAAATTATAGTAGAGAATTTCCCTAATATGGCAAAGGGAACAAGCATCAAAATCCAGGAGGCACAGAGAAACCCCATCAAAATCAATAAAAATAGGTCCACACCCCATCATCTAAGAGTAAAACTTACAAGTCTCAGTGACAAAGAGAAAATCCTGAAAGCAGCTCGGGATAAAAAGTCTCTAACATACAATGGTAGAAATATTAGATTGGCAGCAGACTTATCCACAGAGACCTGGCAGGCCACAAAGAACTGGCATGATATATTCAGAGCATCTAAATGAGAAAAATATGCAGGCAAGAATACTATATCCAGCTAGACTATCATTGAAAATAGAAGGAGAGATAAAAAGCTTCCAGGACAAACAAAAGTTAAAAGAATTTGCAAACACCAAACAAGCCCTACAGGAAATACTGAAAGGGGAATTCCAAGCAAAGAGAGAGCCTAAAAGTACTAGACCAGAAAGGAACAGGGAAAATAATCAGTAACAGTCACCTTACAGGTAATACAATGGCACTAAATTCATAACTTTAAATAGTTACCCTGAATGTAAATGGGCTAAATGCCCCATCTAAAGGCACAGGGTATCAGAATGGATTTAAAAAAAAAAAAAGGCAGGTTGGCACCTGGGTGGCTCAGTGGGTTAAAGCCTCTGCCTTCGGCTCAGGTCATGATCCCAGGGTACTGGGATCGAGCCTCACATCGGGCTCTCTGCTCTGCAGGGAGCCTGCTTCCTCCTCTCTCTCTCTGCCTGCCTCTCTGCCTACTTGTAATCTCTGTGTGTCAAATAAATAAATAAAATATAAAAAAAAAAAAAACCAAGACCCATCAATACGCTGTCTACAAGAAACTCTTTTTACCCCAAAGACACCTCCAGATTTAAAATGAGGGGGTGGAAAACCATTTACCATGCTAATGGACATCAAAAGAAAGCTGGGGTGGCAATCCTTTTATCAGACAAATTAGATTTTAAGCCAAAGACTATAATAAGAGAAGAGCATACTTAAAGGGTCTGACCAACCAGAAGGTCTAACAATTTTAAATATCTATGCCCCTAACATGGGAGCAGCCAACTACATAAACCAATTAATGACAAAATCAAAGAAACACATCGACAAAATACAGTAATAGTAGGGGACTTTAACACCCCCCTCACTGAAATGGACAGATCGTCCAACCATAAGATCAACAAGGAAATAAAGGCCTTAAACGACACACGGGACCAGATGGACATCACAGATGTATTCAGAACATTCCATCCCAAAGCAACAGAATACACATTCTTCTCTAGTGCACACGGAACATTCTCCAGAATAGATCACATCCTGGGTCACAAATCAGGTCTCAACTAGTACCAAAAGACTGGCATCATTCCCTGCATATTTTCAGACCACAGTGCTCTGAAGCTAGAACTCAGTCACAAGAGGAAAGTTGGAAAGAACTCAGATACATGGAGGCTAAAGACCATCCTACTAGAGAATGATGGGTCAACCAGGAAATTAAAGAAGAATTTTAAAAATTCATGGAAACAAATGAAAACGAAAACACAACTGTTCAAAATCTTTGGGACACAGCAAAGGCAGTCCTGAGAGGAAAGTATACAGCAATACAAGGCGTTCTCAAGAAACGAGAACGATCTCAAGTACACAACCTAACCCCACATCTAAAGGAGCTGGAGAAAGAACAGCAAAGAAAGCGAGACATAATAAAGATCACAGCAGAAATCAATAAATCAATAAAACAGAAGCCCAAAGAATGGTAGAACAAATCAACAAAACGAGGAGCTGGTTCTTTGAAAGAATTAATCTGATTGATAAACCCCTGGGCAGACTTATCAAAAAGAAAAGAGAAAGGACCCAAATTAATAAAATCATGATTGAAACGGAGAGATCACAACCAACACCAACGAAACACAAACAATTATAAGAACGTATCATGAGCAAACTATACGCCAGCAAATTTGACAATCTGGAAGAAATGGATGCATTCCTACAGACCTATAACCTACCAAAACGGAACCAGGAAGAAATAGAAAACCTGAACAGACCCACAACCAGCAAGGAGAGTGAAGCAGTCATCAAAAATCTCCCAACAAACAAGAGCCCAGGGCCAGACGGCTTCCCAGGGGAATTCTTCCAAACATTTAAAGAAGAATTAATACCTATTCTCCTGAAACTCTTCCAGAAAATAGAAATGGAAGGAAAACTTCCAAACTCATTTTACGAGGCCAGCATTACCTTGACCCCAAAACCAGACAAAAACCCCACTAAAAAGGAGAATTACAGGCCAATATCCTTGATGAACACAGATGCAAAAATTCTCACCAAAATACTAGCCAAAAGGATCCAACAGTACATTAAAAGGATTATTCACCACGACCAAGCGGGATTTATTCCTGGGCTGCAAGTTGGTTCAACATCCACAAATCAATCCATGTGATACAACACAATAATAAAAGAAAGAACAAGAACCATATGATACCCTCAACAGATGCTGAAAAAGCACTTGACAAAGTACAGCATCCTTTCTTGATCAAAACTCTTCAAAGTGTAGGGATAAAGGGTACAAACCTCAATATCATCAAAGCCATCTATGGAAAAACCCACAGCGAATATCATTCTCAATGGGGAAAAACTGAGAGCTTATCCCCGAAGGTCAGAACACGCCAGGAATGTCCACTGTCACCACTGCTATTCAACATACCACTACAAGTCTAGCCTTGTCAATCAGACAACAAAAATAAAAGGCATCCAAATCGGCAAAGAAGAAGTCAAACTCTCACTCTTTGAAGATGATATGATACTTTATGTGGAAAACCCAAAAGACTCTACTCCAAAACTCCTAGAACTCATACAGGAATTCAGTAAAGTGTCAGGATACAAAATCAATGCACAGAAATCAGTTGCATTTCTCTACACCAACAGCAAGACAGAAGAAAGGGAAATTAGGACTCAATCCCATTTAGAACAGCACCCAAAACCATAAGATACCTAGGAATAAACCTAACCAAAGAGGCGAAGAATCTGTACTCAGAAAACTATAAAGTACTCATGAAAGAAATGGAGGAAGACACAAAGAAACAGAAAAATGTTCCATGCTCATGGATTGGAAGAACAAATGTTGTGGAAATGTCTATGCTACTTAAAGCAATCTACACATGTAATGCAATCCCCATCAAAATACCATCAATGTTTTTCAAAAAAAAAAATGGAACAAATAATCCTAAAATTTATATGGAACCGGAAAAGACCCCGAATAGCCAGAGGAATGTTTAAAAGGAAAGCCAAAGTTGGGAGCATCACAATTCCAGACTTCAAGCTCTATTACAAAGCTGTCATCATCAAGGCTGTATGGCCCTGGCACAAAAACAGACACATAGATCAATGGAACAGAATAGAGAGCCCAGAAATAGACCCTCAACTCTATGGTCAACTATCTTTGACAAAGTAGGAAAGAATGTCCAATGGAAAAAAGACAGTCTATTCAACAAATAGTGTTGGGAAAATTGGACAGCCACATGCAGAAGAATGAAACTAGACCATTTCCTTATACCACACATAAAAATAGATTCAAAATGGATGGAAGACCTCAGTGTGAGACAGGAATCCATCAAAATCCTTGAGGAGAACACAGGAAGCAACTTCTTCAAACTCAGCCTCAGCAACTTCTTCCTAGAAATACCATCAAAAGCAAGAGAAGCAAGGGCAAAAATGAACTACTGGGACTTCATCAAGATCAAAAGCTTTTGCACAGCAAAGGGAACAGTCAACAAAACCAAAAGACAACTGACAGAACGGGAGAGGATATTCGCACATGACATATCAGATAACGGGTTACTATCCAAAATCTATAAAGAACTTATCCAACTCAACACCCAAAGAAAAAATAATCCAATCAAGAAATAGGCAGAAGACATGAACAGACCTTTCTGCAAAAAGACATCCAGATGAGCAACAGACACATGAAAAAGTGCTCAACATCGCTTAGCATCAAGGAAATACAAATCAAAACCACAGTGAGACAACAACTCACACCAGTCAGAATGGCTAAAATTAACAAGTCAGGAAAGAACAGATGTTGGTGAGGATGCAAAGAAAGGGGAACCCTCCTACATTGTTGGTGGGAACGCAAGCCGGTGCAGCCACTCTAGAAAACAGTATGGAGGTTCCTCAAAAAGTTGAAAATAGAGCTACCATAGGACCCAACAATCGCAATACTGGGTATTTACCTTAAAGATAAAAATGCAGTGATCCAAAGGGGCAGGCGCACCTGTATGTTTGTAACAGCAATGTCCACAATAGCCAAGGACTAGAAAGGACCTAGATATCCGTTAACAGATGAACAGATAAAGAAGAGGTGGTATATATATACAATGGAATACTATGCAGCTATCAAAAAGCCCAAAATCTTGCCATTTGTAATGACATGGACAGAACTAGAGGGTATTATGCTCAGTGAAATAAGTCAATCAGAGAAAGAAAATATCATATGATCTCTCTGATATGAGGAATTTGAGAGGCAGGGAAGGGGGTCATAGGAGGGTAGGGAAGGAAAAAATGAAACAAGATAGGATCGGGAGGCAGACAAACCGTAAGAGACTCTTAATCTCACAAAACAAACCAAGGGTTGCCAGGGGGGGTGGGAGGGTAGGGATAGGGTGGCTGGGTGATGGACACTGGGGAGGGTATGTGAAATATGTAAGCCTGTTGATTCACAGACCTGTACCCCTGGGGCAAATAATGCATTGTATGTTAATTAAAAAAAAAAAAAACATTATGCTGGGTGTATCTGTGAGGATGTTTCTGAATGAGATTAACATTTGAATCAGTAGACTACATAAAGCAGATTGTCCCCCTAAATGTTAGTGGCCTCATCCAATCAATTGAAGGCCTTAATAAAACAAAAAAGCAGAGTAAGAAGGAATTCTTCCTGTTTGATGAATGAGCTGAGTCTTTGCCTGCAGTCAGACTCTAAGGAAATATTAGCTTTTCTTGGATCTTGAGCCTTTAGGCTTTCAGACTGGAAAGTACACCATCAGCTTTCCTAGTTCTCAGGCCTTCAGACTTGGACTGGAACTATACATTGACTCTCCAGGGTCTCCAACTTACAGACTGTAGAATTTGAGAGTTCCCAGCTTCCCCTATTAAGTGACCCAATTCCTTATAATAAATATATAAACATCTGCATCCTATGGGTTCTATTTCTCTGCAGAACCCTAATAATACAGGTGGGATGATAAACCTGCTCCAGTTACTCTGCCTTAGCCAGAGGCAATAGTCTAATGTATTTTTAAGACAAAAATTTTATTATACAGCAAATAATAACAGTCATGAATACTTTTTTCTTACTTTTCTACAAGATTCGTATTTTTGTAATTGATACAAGGCAAGATTCTTTACACTACAGAAACAAAATAAAGGATACAGAAGAGGAGGAGGTCAGTGTGGAAAACAGTGAAGAGCACTGATTAGGAGACTTCCGGGGTGCCTGGGTGGCTCAATTGCTTAAGCATCTGACTTTGGCTCAGGTCATGGTCTCAGGGTCCTGGGATTAAGCCCCACATTGGCTCCACGCTCAGTGAGTGGTCTGCTTCTCCCTCCCTCTCTGCCAATCCCCCTATTCATGCTCACTCTCTCTCTCAAATAAATAAATAAAATCCTATAAAAAAGTGAGACTACCAGTCAGAATGGCCAAAATTAACAAGTCAGGAAATGACAGATGCTGGCGAGGATGCGGAGAAAGGGGAACCATCCTACACTGTTGGTGGGAATGCAAACTGGTGCAGCCACTCTGGAAAACAGCACGGAGGTTCCTCAAAAAGTTGAAAATAGAGCTACCCTACAACCCAGCAATTGCTGGGTATTTACCCTAAAGATACAAATGTAGTGATCCGAAGGGGCATGTGCACCCGAATGTTTATAGCAGCAATGTCCACAATAGCCAAACTATGGAAAGAACCTAGATGTCCATACAGATGAATGGATAAAGAAGATGTGGTATATATATACAATGGAATACTATGCAGCCATCAAAAGAAATGAAATCTTGCCATTTGCAATGACAAGGATGGAACTAGAGGATATTATGCTTAGCGAAATAAGTCAATCAGAGAAAGACAACTGTCATATGATCTCCCTGATATGAGCAAGTGGAGATGCAACGTGGGGGGTTTGGGGAGGTTTGGGGGGTAGGAAAAGAATAAATGAAACAAGATGGGATCGGGAGGGAGACAAACCATAACAGACTCTTAATCTCACAAAACAAACTGAGCAGAGCAGAGAGCCCGATGCAGGCCTCTATTCCAGGACCCTGAGATCACAAACTGAGCCGAAGACAGAGGCTTAACCCACTGAGCCACCCAAGCGCCCTTGAACTCAGAATTTTTAACTCAAAATTACTTACTCTGACATATAATTGTCAAGCGGGAAATACTGATTTACGAAGATACTTGACTAAAGGGAAAATACCTGTAATTTAGAATCAACTAGATCTGTGTCAGAATTTCTTTCATTGAACAATTCTTTGACCCATTGGGACTAAAAGTCTATTGATCCTAGCATGTTTTCATTGTCCCAATGACCCACCCTCACTTTTCTCTTTATGCAATTTAGATTTTGCAGTACATCATTTAAAACAATTCCTTGTACACACTCAATTCCCTCATCCCTTTCTTTTTTCAGCATAACCTAATGACTACTTTCTTTTTTATCTTATTTTATTTATTTATTTGACAGAGATCACAAGTAGGCAGAGAAGCAGGAAGAGAATTGGTGGGGAAGCAGGCTCCCCTTGAGCAGAGAGCCCAATACAGGGCTTGATCCCAGTACCCTGAAATCATGACCTGAGCCAAAGGCAGAGGCTTAACCCACTGAGCCACCCAGGTGCCCCTAATTACTATTTTCACATTAAACTTAAGATCACTAAACTCAAGTAAGTCCTCGGGGCTACCTAGTAATTGTACTTAACTCTCTAGTCCAATGGCTCTCAAACATTTTTGTGCATAACCCAGAAAGCTTGTTAAAACACAGACTGTTTGCCCTCACCTCCAGAGTTTCTGATTCACTAAGTCTTGGATGAGATCTAAGAATTTGCACTTCTAACACATTCCCAGATGACAATCGTGCTACTGGTCCAGGGATAACATTTTGCTCAAGTCCATTCTTTCTCTACTGTCCTAAATGAACATTTCTTCAAATCTCCAGTCCCTTCTGCTTCATTCTCACTCTTACTGAGGAAAAAGAAGCAATCAGAAGACAATTTCCACATGCTCCCAATATCAATCTATTTACCTCTCTGATATCATCCCCTTCGCACTCTACCCCTTCTCCAAAACCCTCCCTGCTCTTCTTCAAATGCATCAACCTTGTCCCTACTACAAGGATTTTGCATTGGCTGCCTGGAATGTTCTTCACAGATATGTATGATTTGCTCCTTCACTTCCTTAAATCTGCTATAGTGTCCACTTACTAGAGATACCTGCCCCCCCCAACAAAAAAAGACACCTTCCTGGCCACCCCAGAGCCCCCCACCCCTGACATGTGCCCAGCACTCCCTAACTGAATTATTTTTCTCCATAGCACTTATTATCACCTGATCATTTACTTAGGTGTTTGTCTATTAGCAATGTTTATTTTGTGGAGACTTTGACCAGAAGGAAGGTAGAAAGAGCCAAATTCCCTAGGATTAAAGAGAGTTAGTAATAAAAGGGGAAATAAAGCACTGTAATCCATTTATTTAAGAATCTGGCTATGAAAGGAAGGAAATAGGGACAAGAAGTACCAGGTTCAAGCACAGGTTCCTCAGGATGCAGAGGCAGAGATGAAGGAACAGGGGCCTAGACCAGTGCAAAGAAAGTTCAAAGATGCTAAATATTCAAAGAACCTACAGGAGACAAAATTGCTTAAAAATGTCCGGAAGAATGGGCTCACAGGACACAGGACTTTTGTTTTTGTTTTAAAGCAGACATCTGCTAAGAGTTTACTATAATGCAGAGCACTACAGGAAACAACTCATACCCACTGTTGTATCTAATTTAATCTCCATAGTAACTCTAGCAAGGAGGAATTTCCATCTAGACTTTTTTGGACATAATCAGAGACCTCTACTAACAGATCTGCCCACTATAAAAATAATACAGGCTTCTCCTCCAAATAGTTTCATTCTTCCTTTTTCCCTCACCTTACTTATAATTGATCCTATAGGATCTCCAACTTCAGGTCTCATGGAGGCAAACATCTGACATGAGGAGCAAGCTTTTGTGGAAGATGCTGAACCACTTCTTTATCACTTCAGGTCGTCATCAAGCTGCCTACACAGTAATCAACTGTTTATGCTCAGAAAATTCAGAAATATCCTAACTCACAGGAACCAACCTTTCTTGACTCCATACTGTCTTCATACAATTTACCCTCAGTTGACCTCTTAGAGCTACACCAAATACTTTTTCATCACAGTTACTCTAAATCCTTTCTTTTTATTCTTTTTAGTTGACCATTTCCCTCTTAGCCCCTCCACCTTCAGCAGAAAGCCTTCATTCACCAAAAACATGGAGGGTACTCAACAGAAAATGTTTCAACTTCCCTTCCCTCCACTTTAAACTTTCATCTTATTCTCAAAAATATTCTTGGGGCGCCTGGGTAGCTCAGTGGGTTAAGTCCTCTGCCTTCGGCTCAGGTAATGGTCCCGGAGTCCTGGGATCAAGCCCCGCATCGGGCTCTCTGCTTAGCGGGTAGCCTACTCCCCCCTCTCTCTCTGCCTGCCTCTCTGCCTACGTGTGATCTCTGTCAAATAAATAAATAAAATCTTTAAAAAAAAATTCTTTACCTCTATGCCATCACTATTCCTACAATGGTGATAATTATATGGTTTCCTTTCCAACATCTGCATCCATTTTTCTTGCCTTATCTTAGGACTCCAAAACAATGGTAATAACAGACATCCTTATCTTGTCCTCCTGACTTAACTTACAGGTCTTCTGTTTTCCTCATTTGGACATACCTTTAGTGCTTCTCCACCAAGAATGGGCCTGGCTTCTCACAACAATGCTTATTTTAAATGCTCAAGGATGGAACATCCACTAAAGGCATCAGTTCAGGCTCACACAAAACCTCTCTAGGATAAAGTGTATCCATATACTATTCTAATACAGACAGAGAAGACACTGGACACACCTACATTCTTTTCTTTTTTTTTCTAACCACATATAATAGACCTCCTTATCTGAGGTTTTGCTTTCCAAGATTTCAGTTACCCACAGTCAATCGTGGTCTTGAAGCCGATGATCCTCTTGACATTGTGTCAGAAGGCCAATAGTAGGCTAATGCTACATCATTCACCTCACTTCACCTAATCACTTGGACATTTTTTTATCTCACATCATCACAAGATGATAGGTAAACACAGTACAATAAGATATTTTGAGAGAGACCACATTCATGTAACTTATTACAGTATATTACTATAATTGTTCTATTACTATTGGTTGTTAATCTCTTATTAATCTCTATTTAATCTCTATTTAATTTCTAAACTGAACTTTATCATAGGTATACATCAATAAAAAAATAGAGTATATCTGCAATTTCAGACATCCACTGGCAGTCCTGGAATGTATATCCCTATGGATAAGGGAGGACTACTGCATTAACTTTCTAGGCATTTTAATCATAAGTCAGCTATTTATTGAAATGATTTAGTGTCTTCTTTATCACCAAATAATTTTCTTTCAATAGTAACTATAAATGCAGGCTATGTATGCTCATTTTACAAAAATATAATATAGATGACTAGCCTACGAAAGTGAAAAAAATTTAAATTGAACCATATAGTTAAACTAGTGGCCAGCAGGACCAAATAATCTTATACAAATCTTATTATAAAAAAGAAAACTAGACAATCAGCTTTATGGTACAAATCAGCCAACAGAAAACGGATTTCAAAAACAATTCTCAAATGTTTAATAATGTATATTTTTATGACATGACTTTCAGTTGTCGTTTCACCTTCCAGCGAGGCTGAATCAGATTTTAACCACCCTTATGGCATTGTACATATGCAGGGAGCAAATGCAATCTATTGAAGCGAAGCAGTGTGTGCAAAAGGGGCTCAATTAAATTGTGGAATGTTTCTTGTAAATTAAAGCCCTAGTGAATAATCATCTTCCATGCAAATTATCTTTCATGGGGTGTTCCAACAATGTGCCATCATATGTAGCCGCTTTAATATATGCTTATTTGTAATGCTTGACATAATGAATTCTCCCTCTTTATTCCCATAGAAATGAGAATTTAAGCTTTTTAATTTTTCCTTGCTAGACTCTGTGAATATACCACTAGTGAGACACTATTTTTTCATAACCTACAGTGCAGAAGAATGATTTAACCAGATGGAACTACTCATACATTATCAGAAACAACAGTTTAAATGGATCTCTGATGGAAAAATTCCATGATATCCCCTTCTTCAAAAACATAAATTTTCCCTGGAAACCTATAAGCTCACTCTCCTAATCCTTATTTCAAACTTTAAGGTTTCCATTCTTAAGAAAACAGAAGAAAGTCATATGCTAAAATGTAAGTACACAAAATAGAGGTTGTTAGTATAACATGTCAGAAAGATCCACACATTTCCCAAAATTTATACAAAATTGCATGCTGCATTTGCAAATGGGCACTTTCCAAGAAGATAATCCAAATTTTTTATCCAATTCTCAAAAGGGTTGAAAACCCACAAAAAGATTAAGAATTACCAAGTAAAACTAAGAGACACAATATCTCAGAGTCTTACTTGACCTTATAGGAACAGAAAGTTTGATTGATATCCTAGTTGATAGGAAATTAGGTCCCCTGGTGCTAATGCTGTATATTTATCACACAGAACAAAAAATTCCTACTCAAAAGAATCAAACTAAAATATTCAATTACAGTCATTTCTTAAAACCTAGAGAGATTCCATACATCCTGAGTATTCAGATTAACTATGTGCATATGATACACCAAACCAACCATGAAAAGAATAACAAACCCAACAAGAGTGTTAAGGGGAAGTCAGAGTCATATGCTACTCTTTGGACCAGAGCCTGGTGGAACAGCAGAGGACCATGAAAGAAAGGCTAATCCAGTGTCATAATTTTGTGTTTCATGAAGGCATGGCTTCCTTCCTCCCATCTCCAAACGCTTCTAAAAGTCCTTAGCTTGGGGCGCCTGGGTGGATCAGTGGGTTAAGCCTCTGCCTTTGGCTTGGGTCATGATCTTGGGGTCCTGGGATCAAGCCCTGCATCGGGCTCTCTGCTCAGCAGGGAGCCTGCTTCCCCCTCTCTCTCTGCCTGCCTCTCTGCCTACTTGTGATCTGTCAAATAAATAAATAAATAAAATCTTAAAAAAGAAAAAAAATATATATATAAATCTCTAGCTTAACTATTTTTTTTTAAGATTTTATTTATTTATTTATTTGACAGACAGAAATTACAAGTAGGCAGAGAGGCAGGCAGAGAGAGAGGAAGGGAAGCAGGCTCCCTGCTGAGCAAAGAGCCCGATGTGGGGCTCGATCCCAGGACCCTGGGATCATGACCTGAGCTGAAGGCAGAGGCTTTAACCCACTGAGCCACCCAGGTGCCCCCTTAGCTTAACTATTAACTAAATCATAAATACTGAATTGCATTTTTAGAAACTTTCTCAGTTCAATATAATGGACTAGGAAAATTCCAAAGGAAGTTCAGGTTCAATTAAATACCACAACTGCTAAAACAGCAATGTCCTACTGAGCATATAAGTACCCGAGTCCTGTTAGGAACTCACTACCAAAACCACCACACTTCTAGTTAAGAACAATCCCCAGATTCTATTCAGAATTAATGTGCCCACAGAAACCCTAAGTTATAACCCATGATTCTGCAAGGAAGGCAGAAACTTTCTTGTGAAGCTAGTGTGGCAGGAACACTGCTAACTATAACTGTATTTATCCAGCTATGTTAAAAAGAAAAAAGCAGCTTGAGCAAGTAAAACTTCTGAAGACTTAGTACTGAAGAAAACAAAATCAGCACATCAAAAAGATTTCAGATTTTTTCCCACTAAAAAGTAATAGAATTTTATGCAATCCCCAAATAGTCACAAACACAAAATACATTAGGGACACGGCGTGTATATAAAATTATCCTTCAATAAGATAAATGCCACTAAGAAAAATACAACTTTTTTTCCCGACAAATTGTCAAAGTACTCTAAGTTAAATTTTGTTTTATCCATACTTCAAAAATTTTTAAAGATTTATTTATTTGGGAGGGGAGGAGCAAGCAGGGGGAAAGGTAGATGGATGAGGAGAGAGAAACTTTAACCAGACTCCCAGTTGAGCTTTCAAAGCGCAGCTGGGGGGCTTGATTTCATGACCCTGAGATCATGACCTGAGCCAAAACCAAGAGTCCAATGCTTAACTGACTGTGCCACCCAGGTGCCCCCTTACTTCAAATTTTAACAAGTTCTATCATATATTTTGAAAGTCATTTTCTAGAAAAACTTAAAAACTGTTAATTCTTAAATATACCCATTATATGAGCTCTATGGTGTTCAGCTTCTCTGAGGTTAAGATCACTCAAATACTAAAATTTTGGTGGCACACTTCAAAGGACAAGGTTACATCCTTCTCACTCTCTACTTGATTCCCTTTCACCAGTGTGTGTCTGTGTATATGGAGCTCTTTACTGCCCTGACCTATATAGGCACAAAACAAAGTTCTTGCATGTTCCAGTAAACAAGCAATCTTTCTTAGAGCTGGTTGGACTCTGTGCCAGCCAGTTTTTAGGCCAGCCAGTGGCCTTTTACCACTCATCTTGCTCTATGTTTGGTCACATGACCCACAGTATTTCTCCTACTCAAATAAAAATAAGTATTATTTCCCCCCAAATTTGATAACCATCTGTGAAGTGTTTATAGCATTAGTGCTACAACAGGACAATTTGAAGCCAGTGTGCTAATTAAGATGATATGCTTTAAAATGTTAGTAAACTGCTATAAAATAACCATGAAGTCAAAGTAGAGAGATATATACACTTTGAACAACACAAGAATTTGTTGAACTCAATTTTCTCCGGTACCTAGTGTTCAAATACCTTCCCTTCCTGATATTTAGGCCTCAATAATTTGGCCTAGGTGCCTGGAATTCTACCCACATGAATTCATTTAAGCATCGTAACAACGCTATGAGGTATATACCTAGTAACAAATCATTTTGTAAATGGGAAACCAAAGCACAGAGAGGTTAAGCAATAATAAGGGTCAGAAACAAACCAAAGCAGTCTGAGCTCTCCTACATCCATGGTCTTAACCAGATGCTAGCCAAAAGAATTCATTATTAACATCGTATTTGCTCCATTGGTTTTCACACTAAGAAGATCTAAACACAGATTTAGATTTCATTATTTTCAAGGATTTTCTTTTTATGTTAAAGATTAAGTAAGTCATTAATCACAAAAATCACTGAAGTGCAGAATAACCACCAATTAAATAGTGATGGAACATACAAACACCTAAGAAAAAGAACTAAAAGCTTGAGTTCCTTCACTTCTCCAGATCATTTCCTTACCTATAAAACATAAAATGAAGGGCTTAAAATAGATAATCTCCATGTTCCTCTGGTTCAAACACTGAAAAATTAATAATTAAAAACCCAGGAACCCCTTATATGATTTAAGACAGTGCTATCCGGGGCACCTGGGTGGTGCAGTCAATTAAGCATCGACCCTTGGTTTTAGCTCAGGTTGTAATCTCAGGGTCCTGAGACTGAGCCCCATGACATGCTCTGCACTCAGCAGGGAGTCTGCTTGAGAATCTCTCTTCCTCTTCTTCTGCTCCCTCCCCTCACTCCATGATTGTGCCTTCTCTCAAATAAATAAATAAATCTTTAAAAAAAAAAAAAAACAGTGCTATCCATTGGCAGGCTACAATAAACTAGAGTAACTGATTTCTAAAGTATGCAAAATCATTCAAGTTTCTAAATATGTATTTTATTATAAAAGATAACCAAACTGGGGGCCTGGGTGGCTCAGTGGGTTAAAGCCTCTGCCTTCGGCTCAGGTCATGATCCCAGGGTCCTGGGATCGAGCCCCACATCAGGCTCTCTGCTCAGCAGGGAGCCTGCTTCCTCCTCTCTCTGACTGCCTCTCTGCCTACCTGTAATCTCTGTCTGTCAAATAAATAAATAAAATCTTAAAAAAAAAAAAAAGACAACCAAACTATAGAAAGTATGGCAAGAAGCATAATTCATAATCCCAGGACATTAAAAATGTTGGCATTATTTTCTTCTAGTCTTTTCCTTATTATGCATTGCTTTACATGACTGTCATTACTGAGCAGAGAGGGAGGGGAAAATGGAAGTGAGAAAAGCATTTTTTTTCCTTGAACATAAATTTATGACACGGATTTTTCATGTTGCTACAAGGCTGACCATGATACGTCCTCACTGCCACCACCACCCCAATGACCTGTCCAACCTCATCCCTTGCTGCTCTCCTCCTCCTTCACTCTATTAAAGCCCTTCCTCTTCTTGTTGTTCCTAGACCACATCAGGCACATTTCCAACTTTGTCCCTTTGTACTTGCTTTTCCCTCTCCCTCAAGCGTTCTTCCTCCAGCTACCTGCATGTCAAGCCCTTTCACTTATTTCAAGTCCTTACTTTTGAGTAAGGACTTTTTTTTTTCTTCTCAGAGAAAGAAGGCAATCTAAAATGTCAAGCCCTCGCCCTGAAATTTTTCATATCTCCCTTCACGTTTTTTACCATATTAGCACTCACCTCTTAACATGTTATTTCATGTACTTGTTTATTTTCTATCTCTTCCACTAAAATTAGAGGTTAATGAGGGCATGAATTCTAGTCTTTGCTGATTTGTCAGCACCTAGAAAAGTACCTAACATGTAGCAAATGCCCAATAAATATTTGCTGGATGAATTTAAATGGCTATATCCTATTCTATCAAGTGCTTACACCAGGATTTATCCAGTAATTCCCCAACTGATGGATATACTGGTTATTGTATTGCTAATCTTTTGCTACTCTAAATAATGCTCTAATTTAGGGGTCAGCAAGCTTTTTCTGGAGAGAGTCAGACAGTAAATATTTTGTTTTCCAAGGTTTCTGAAATACCTACTAAACTCTTCCATTGTAGCCCAAAAGCAGCCACAAAAAAAACAAATGGTTGTAACTGGATTTGGGCTACAGATGGCCAGATATGGCTTGGGGTCTCCAATCTCTGCTTCACCACATGTTGTTGTACATGTATCTTTTTCCATCCTTTCAACTAGTAGAATTACTAGATAAATGGGTATAGATGTTTACGGCTATTTTTTACGGCTCTTGATACATTCTGTCAAAATGCTTTTCAAAATGATAATCACAAAGAAATGGAGGAACTGGGACATTGACACACTGCTGATGCAGTATAAATTGATACAGTCACTCTGGAAAACTGACAGTCTCTACTAAAGCTGAGCATATATACCCTATGACTCAGCAATCAGTCAGGACACTTGTTTTCCTTCAGGAAGATGGTGTTAGATACTGGAAGGAATACAAGGTGTTCCTCTAAGGTGCTGATAAAGTCCAGCTTCTTGATATGAGTGCTAGTCACATTTATTCAGTTTGTAACAATTCATCAACTAGATACACAACTTGTTTATTATTGATACATGTATTATATCTTGAAGGGGTTCAGAAGGTGCCAAATACATCACTTTGGCAATTACTTTGGGCTGAAAGCATGTGAGAAATAGCAAATGCAGGAAGGTCTCTCTGACCTCCCTCTTTCTACCTAAAAGCAGGTCATAAAATTTCCCATGAGAAAGGTGCCCTTCTCCTACAGGAAGAGAAGAACATTCTTAGCACTAGAGACTGGGAGATGATGCCAAAATTGATCTGTACAAATATACCTACCAAAATAACCCTTATCTTCCATTAGTTTCCCTCATATATTTTCTAGTCACTGTCTCACAATTTATGGCCTCTAGCTGAAACTCCTTTGTCTAGTCAATTCCCCACAAATATACTGATTCTTTGTTTAAAATATATATAAACTCTCGGGGCGCCTGGGTGGCTCAGTGGGTTAAAGCCTCTGCCTTCGGCTCAGGTCATGATCCCAGGGTCCTGGGATTGAGCCCCGCATTGGGCTCTCTGCTCAGCGGGGAGCCTGCTTCTTCCTCTCTCTGCCTGTCTCTCTGCCTACTTGTGATCTCTGTCTGTCAAATAAATAAATAAAATGTTTTTAAAAAAATAAAAAATAGGGGCACCTGGGTGGCTCAGTGGGTTAAAGCCTCTGCCTTCGGCTCGGGTCGTGATCTCAGGGTCCTGGGATAGAGCCCTGCACAGGGCTCTCTGCTCAGCAGGGAGCCTGCTTCCTCCTCTCTCCCTGCCTCTCTGCCTACTCGTGATCTCTGACTGTCAAATAAATAAATAAATCTTTAATAAATAAATAAATAAATAAAATATATATAAACTCTCAGTTCTAACTGCTCATTCAGGTCTTCATTTGCTTTATGAAGACTTCTATGTGCACATAAAAATATTATATAACACCTGTATGGTTTTTTCCTGTCAATCTGTTTATTTCTTAAGCCAAGCCACAGAATCAAAGAGGGTATAAGAAAGTTTTTCCTCTCCTACACTTCCAAAGTTTAAAAGAACAAAAAAAGAATTCTGTATACCCATCAGCAATATATATGCGAATAACTTCCTCCCTTCCTTTCCCCTCACAAACAATGGGCATTATCTCATTTTAAATTTTTGACAACTTGATAGATTTTTTTTAAAAAATAAATGAATTAATGGGGCTCCTGTGTGGCTCAGTCGTTAAGCATCTGCCTTTTGCTCAGGTCATGATCACAGGGTCCTGGGATCGAGTCCTGCATCAGGCTCCCTGCTTAACAGGAATCCTGCTTCTCCCTCTCCCACACCCCTGGCTTTTATGTTCCCTCTCTCACTGTGTCTCTGTCAAATAAATAAATAAAATCTTTAAAATAAATAAATGAATGAACAAATGAATGGATTAGGAAACAAAACAAAGGAACATGGGAAAAAAGAAACAAATGAAAAACCAGAGTCTTAAATATATAGAACAAACTGGTGGTTACCAGTGGGGAGGTGGGGGTGGGGAGAGATGGGTGAAACGGATGAAGGGGATTAAGAGTACACTTTTGGTGAGGAGTACCGAGTAACACAGAATTGTTGAAACTAATGTACCCCTGCAACTAATATATAACACTCTACGTTAATTATACCGGAAGAAAGAAAGAGAGAAAGGGAGGAAGGGAGGGAGGGAGAAAGATAGATGGAAAAACAGAAAGAAGGAAGGGACTCCTCAGTGGTATAGTCCGTTAAGCCCCTGCTCGTGGTTTCGGTGGTCATGATCTCAGGATCATGAGACTGAGTACCACAACAGGCTCTGCGCTCAGCTCAGAGTCTGCTTGGGATTCTCTCTCCCTCTGCCCCTCCCATTCCTGCTCTCTCTCTCTCTCTCTCTCTCTCTCTCTCCCCCTAAAATAAATAAATATTTTTAAAAGGAAATTAACAGTAAATGGATTGCTGTATTATTTTATGCTTAATTTTCAGTGAGGCAGATAATTGTTCTTCAGTTTACCTATTCTTCTCCAAAGTTTTAATTCTTTTGTAAATCATTAAAATTAAAATAATACAGTGCCGGGGCACCTGGGTGGCTCAGTGGGTTAAAGCCTTTGCCTTAGCTTAGGTCATGATCCCAGGGTCCTGGGACTGAGCCCCATATCAGGCTCTCTGCTCAGCGGGGAGCCTGCTTTCCCCTCTCACTCTCTGCCTGCCTCTTTGCCTACTTGTGATCTCTGTCTGTCAATAAATAAATAAAATCTTTAAAAAATAATAATAATAATACAGTGCCAAGAGGACCTCAACTCTCTATCACTGCATTTTCTCGGAACTGTTGCCTTCCTTTTTAATTTCATTTAAAAAAAAAAAAAACTTTAAAAATTTAAGTTTTCACATAGCCAAATTGAGTGACCTTTTCACCTACATACACTTTTCTCAAAAAACATTATACAGAATTATAATTTTCATTTTTAACAAAAATATTGTTTCTTATTACATAATGTATAAAGATATGCTTACTTCTCAGGCCTATAGTTTGCTCTTAGAAAGACAAATATCTATTTTGATATTGGAAGGCATCAACTAAAAAGGTATTAAGGCAAATCTATACAATGAATTTTGACTCTAAAAATATTTATTTTTATTTTTATTTTTTTATTTTTTGACAGAGGGAGAGAGATCACAAGTAGGCAGAAGCAGGCAGAGAGAGAGGGGGAAGCAGGCTCCCTGTTGAGCAGAGAGCCCGATGCAGGGTTCAATCCCAGGACCCTGAGATCATGACCTGAGCCGAAGGCAGAAGCTTGACCCACTGAGCCACCCAGGCACCCCTAAAAATAATTTTTAAGTAACAAAACCCCAGGGGTGCCTGGCTGGTTCTGTCAGTAGAGCAAGCAACTCTAGATCTCAGGGTCATGAGTTTGAGCCCCACATGGTGGGGAGTAGGGGGTAGAGTTTACTTAAAAAAGAAAAAAAAAAAAACCTAGACATTTGAGGCAATTACTTTATTAATGGAAAGCACATATTTTATTATTTATCAGTGTATAAACACATCACTAAAGAAATACTAAGTATACAGGAATAATCTGTGGTAAGACTTTCATCCATCAGAAAGAAGTCAGCCAGATGGGGCGCCTGGGTGGCTCAGTGGGTTAAAGCCTCTGCCTTCGGCTTAGGTCATGATCTCAGGGTCCCGGGATCCAGCCCTACATCGGGCTCTCTGCTCAACAGGCTGCTTCCTCCTCTCTCTCTGCCTGTCTCTCTGACTACTTATAATCTCTATCAAATAAATAAATAAAATCTTAAAAAAAAAAAAAAAGTCAGCCAGTTAAGGAAAAAAAAAAGAATATTACATATCAAGAATATATTCACATATACTATATTCATAACAATATACTCAGAATATGATTTATAAAAATATATACTTTTCATTGATTATATTCACTTGCATTACATATATTCAAAAGGAAAATATTTACAGGAAGGTTAAACTATCACATAAAACTATCAGCTTTCAGAAACAGAACATTCCTTAAAATGTTGCTCTGAAGGTGGAATGGGAATACCTTCAGCTAAAATTTCACAGAAATCTTCAAATGCTATTTAAACAAGGTTTGGTAAATCTGTGAATTAGACAGATTTGTCAGTTGGGGGATGGAACCTTCCTTGCACTGGTTGCAGGAAACTGGCCTAAAGTTGCAAAACTTCAGAGCCAGAAAGCTTAAAAGAATTTTCTAGGGGAGAGAAACAAATTTCTCTCTATCTGCTTGTGTTTATCCAGATGCCAGAAAAGGATTCTTGGCAGATTTCCATAAGGAACTGAATTGCCACCTTTATTGAAATTTAACCACATGTGGGAAACATTTTCTCTAAAAATAATTAAAATTTTAAGTTTTGTCCAAGAGATAAACTTTTGATATACAAAAATCCATTAATGCAGAGCTCCGTTTTTTTCAAGATGTCAAATAAAGTATGCTTATTATTGAGCCATAACTGTCGTGAAAATGTTAACAACCCAAGTAATTTAGAAAAGAACTGAATTCTCCGAAACAAATATGTTGACTTATCACTATATTATGGAGAAGATAAACTCGAAAAACCGTTAAGAATCAAATTACTGTGTATCTTATCCCCCCTTTTTTACCTAATATTTGTTCCCTTTGATCAATAGGAAAAAAATTTCCAAGATAATAACCAAAAAAAAAATCATGCAAAGAATGAACAAGGAGTTCTAAGCAAGCTGAACAGTAGCAAAGGCTTAGTTTTGACTCCCCTCAAATCTCACAAAACAGATGAAGTAGACCAAGAAATAGACCCATACATATGCTCAACTGTTACAAAGATGCAAAAGCATGGGGCACCTGGGTGGCTCAGTGGGTTAAGCCTCTGCCTTCGGCTCAGGTCATGATCAGGGTCCTGGGATCGAGCCCCGAATTGGGCTCTCCACTCAGCGGGGAGCCTGCTTTCCTTCCTCTCTCTCTGCCTGCCTCTCTGCCTACTTGTGATCTCGGTCTGTCAAATGAATAAATAAAATCTTTAAAAAAAAAAAAAAAAGCAATCCAATGGAGGAAGGATGGCTTTCTCATCAAACGGTGCAGGATCAACTGAACATTCATAGGCAAAAAATGAACCTAAACCTAAACTTCACACCTTAAATAAAATTAACACAGAACAAACAAACAAAAAAACTAATACAAAACAGATCAGACTTAACTCTAAAATGCAGAACTTGGAGCACCTGGGTGGCCCAGTTGGTTAGGCACCTGTTTTTGGCTCAGATCACGATCTCAGGGTTCTGGGATCAAGCCCTACATTGGGCTCCCTGCTAGATGGGGAATCTGGTTCTCACTCTCCTTCCATCCCTCCCCACTCCAGTGGTGATTTTTTTCTCTCTCAAATAAATAAAATGTTAAAAAATAACGGAAATAAAATGTAGAACTTAAAAACATGGAGAAAACAACATAGGAAAAAATCTCTGAGATCTAGGGCTAGGCAAAGAGTTCTTAGATTTGATACCAAGCATAATCATTAAAAGGAAAAACTGGCAAAATTTAAATTAAAATCTTTTGCTTTGTGAAAGCCCATGTGAAAAGGATTAAGACAAGGTACAGAATGGAAAAAAACTTGCAAACCATGTATCAGACAAAGGACAAAGGACTAATAACTAGAATATATAACGAACACTCAAAATAGTAAAAAAAAAAAAAAAAAAATTAAAAACCCAATTATAAAATAGGCAAATGACATATAGAGACATTTCTCAGAAGAGGATATACAGATGGTAAATAAGCACATGAAAAGATGTGCTATATTAGCCACTAGGGAAATGCAAGTTAAAAACCTAAATTACTACACATACATCAGAATGCCTAAAATAAGAAATAAGGACAGTAAATGCTAGCAAGGATGTGGAGAAACTGGATAACTTATGTATTACTGGTAGGAATATAAAATGATACAATCACCCAGAAAATGTATGACAGGTACTTAAAAGACTAAACATATAATTACCATATGATTCAGCAGTTACGCTCCTGAGTATGTACCCCAGGAGATTACAAATTTCGTTCAAAAGAGGTTTATTTTTTTTAGGATTTTATTTATTTAGTTGAGAGAGAGAGAGCAAGAGAGTGGGCACAAGCAGGGGGGAAAGGGAGAAACAGGCTCCCCACTGAGCTGGGAGCCCCATGTGGGGCTCTATCCTAAGACCTTGGGATCATGACCTGACCAAACACTTAACTGACTGAGCCACCCAGGTACCCTTCATAACAGCTTTATCTGAAAGTCAAGAAATGGAATCAACCCAGATGTCCTTCAACAGATGAAGTTAAATAAACTAGGATACACCCATGGATTACTATTCAGGAATAAAAAAGAACAAACTACTGGGGCGCCTGGGTCCTGGGATCAAGTCCCGCATCTGGCTCTCTGCTCAGCAGGAAGTCAACTTCTCCCTCTCTCTCTGTCCCTCCACCTGCTTGTGCTCCCTCCTAAATAATAAATACAATCTTTAAAAAAAAAAAAACAAAAAAAACTGATAAATACAACAACCTAGATGAATCTCCGGGAAATGGTGCTTATTGAAAAAAGCCAATCTCAAAGGTTACATATGATTCCATTTGTATAGTATTTTTTTAAACAACAAAATTTCAGAAATGGTTGTCAAAGCTTAGAAATAGGCTGGTAGGATGCGAGCAGAATAGAAGGGCTGGGAGAAACAGTAACATACGTAGGTGATAAAACGTACTATACTGATCCTAATACACACAATTGAGTACCAATAAAACGCAATATGAATACGAGTGGTGGATTGTATCAAAGCCAATATATTTATTAGGGCGACCATAACAAAATACCAGATTGGAAGGCTTAAATAACAGAAATTTGTTTTCTCAGTTCTGGAAAGCTAAAAATCTAAGACCAAGGTGTCAACAGGTTTGGTTTCTTCTGAAGCCTCTCGGTGGCTTCCAGATAGCCAAGTTCTCACCTTGTCCTCACGTAGTCGTTCCTGTGTAAACAACATCTCTGGTGTCTCTTCTTGCGTCCAAACTTCCTCTTCTTACAAGGACAGCAGATTGGATTAGGGCCACCCTAACAACGTTGTTTTAACTTAATAACCTCTTCAAAGGCCCTACCTCCAAATACAGCGACATTCTGACGTGCTGGGGTTTCAGACTTCAACATATGAATCTGGGGGGAATACAATTCAGCCCATAACAGTTAATATCTTCATTGTGATAGTATATAGTTTTACAAAATGTTACCATTTAAGGAAACCAGGCAAATAGGCAAAGAATCTATTATTTCATATAACTGCAAGTGAATCTACAATTATCTCAGTAGAAATTACCTCAACAGAAAACAAACACACAGATGGAACAACAGCTAACAAAAGACAGGATATTCAACAAAATTAAGTGATAAGGTAGCCCCATGAACCCCAGATGAGTGGACAGAACTAAAATATACATAAAAATAGAAATCAGGATCAGCAACTAGGCAGATGAGGGGAGAAAAGGGAGAATTCTGATATTAACAAAGCTGGTGAACAGGAAATTACAATCACTCTAAAAAAGAGAGGACCCTACTTGAGTGAAAGTGGATCAAGAAAAGGAAAATCTGTCAGGCTTCTAGGGAAAATAAGACCTAACAAGACTGAGAAAGGGGGTGCCTGGGTGGCTGAGGGTTAAGCCTCTGCCTATAGTTCATGTCATGGTCCCAGGGTCCTGACACTGAACCCCACATCAAGCTCTCTGCTCAACGGGGAGCATGCTTCCCTCTCTCTCCCTGCCTGCCTGTCTGCCTACTTATGATCTCTCCCTCTATGTCAAATAAATAAATAAAATCTTTACCAAAAAAAAAAAAAAAAGAAAGAAAGAAAGAAAGCCTGAGAAAGAAAACTGTAAGAATTAATATCCAAATCAGAACACCTGGCTGGCTTAGCCGGTGAAGCATGTGACTCTTGATCTTGGGGGTTTAAGTTCAAGCCCTACATTGGGTGTAGAGATTACTAAAAAAAAAAAAAAAAAAAATCTTAAAAGGCACCTGGGTGGCTCTGTTGGTTAAGTGTCTGCCTTCAGCTCAGGTCATGATCCAAGGGTCCTGGGATCAACCCCAACATCAGACTACCTGTTCAGCAGGGAGTCTGCTTGTCCCTCTCCCTTACTCTCACCCAGATGATGCTCTCTCTCAAATGGGTAAAATCTTTTAAATAAAAATAAAATCTTGAAAGATAAAATAAAATCCAAATCAAACAAGAAGGCATTGCTAGGGATAAATGAGAGACCCAAAGGAGGTCAATCACAGAGAATATTAAAAGGAGAGTAAATAAAAAGGAAATTTTCCAGTAAAAATAGATCCACAACCTATCATCTAATAGTAAAATTTACAAGTCTCAGTGACAAAGAGAAAATCCTGAAAGCAGCTCGGGACAAGAAATCTGTAACATACAATGGTAAAAATATTAGATTGGCAGCAGACTTATCCAAAGAGACCTGGCAGGCCACAAAGAACTGGCATGATATATTCATAGCACTAAACGAGAAAAATATGCAGGCAAGAATACTATATCCAGCTAAGCTACCATTGAAAATAGAAGGAGAGATTAAAAGCTTCCAGGACAAACAAAAGTTAAAAGAATTTGCAAACACCAAACAAGCCCTACAGGAAATACTGAAAGGGGAATTCCAAGCAAAGAGAGAGCCTAAAAGTACTAGACCAGAAAGGAACAGGGAAAATAATCAGTAACAGTCACCGTACAGGTAATACAATGGCACTAAATTCATAACTTTAAATAGTTACTGAGCCTGTAAATGGGCTAAATGCCCCAATCAAAAGACACAGGGTATCAGAATGGATTTAAAAAAAAAAAAAAAAAAAAGACCCATCAATGCGCTGTCTAAGAGAAACTCTTTTTACCCCAAAGACACCTCCAGATTTAAAATGAGGGGGTGGAAAACCATTTACCATGCTAATGGACATCAAAAGAAAGCTGGGGTGGCAATCCTTTTATCAGACAAATTAGATTTTAAGCCAAAGACTATAATAAGAGAAGAGCATACTTAAAGGGTCTGACCAACCAGAAGGTCTAACAATTTTAAATATCTATGCCCCTAACATGGGAGCAGCCAACTACATAAACCAATTAATGACAAAATCAAAGAAACACATCGACAAAATACAGTAATAGTAGGGGACTTTAACACCCCCCTCACTGAAATGGACAGATCGTCCAACCATAAGATCAACAAGGAAATAAAGGCCTTAAACGACACACGGGACCAGATGGACATCACAGATGTATTCAGAACATTCCATCCCAAAGCAACAGAATACACATTCTTCTCTAGTGCACACGGAACATTCTCCAGAATAGATCACATCCTGGGTCACAAATCAGGTCTCAACTAGTACCAAAAGACTGGCATCATTCCCTGCATATTTTCAGACCACAGTGCTCTGAAGCTAGAACTCAGTCACAAGAGGAAAGTTGGAAAGAACTCAGATACATGGAGGCTAAAGACCATCCTACTAGAGAATGATGGGTCAACCAGGAAATTAAAGAAGAATTTTAAAAATTCATGGAAACAAATGAAAACGAAAACACAACTGTTCAAAATCTTTGGGACACAGCAAAGGCAGTCCTGAGAGGAAAGTATACAGCAATACAAGGCGTTCTCAAGAAACGAGAACGATCTCAAGTACACAACCTAACCCCACATCTAAAGGAGCTGGAGAAAGAACAGCAAAGAAAGCGAGACATAATAAAGATCACAGCAGAAATCAATAAATCAATAAAACAGAAGCCCAAAGAATGGTAGAACAAATCAACAAAACGAGGAGCTGGTTCTTTGAAAGAATTAATCTGATTGATAAACCCCTGGGCAGACTTATCAAAAAGAAAAGAGAAAGGACCCAAATTAATAAAATCATGATTGAAACGGAGAGATCACAACCAACACCAACGAAACACAAACAATTATAAGAACGTATCATGAGCAAACTATACGCCAGCAAATTTGACAATCTGGAAGAAATGGATGCATTCCTACAGACCTATAACCTACCAAAACGGAACCAGGAAGAAATAGAAAACCTGAACAGACCCACAACCAGCAAGGAGAGTGAAGCAGTCATCAAAAATCTCCCAACAAACAAGAGCCCAGGGCCAGACGGCTTCCCAGGGGAATTCTTCCAAACATTTAAAGAAGAATTAATACCTATTCTCCTGAAACTCTTCCAGAAAATAGAAATGGAAGGAAAACTTCCAAACTCATTTTACGAGGCCAGCATTACCTTGACCCCAAAACCAGACAAAAACCCCACTAAAAAGGAGAATTACAGGCCAATATCCTTGATGAACACAGATGCAAAAATTCTCACCAAAATACTAGCCAAAAGGATCCAACAGTACATTAAAAGGATTATTCACCACGACCAAGCGGGATTTATTCCTGGGCTGCAAGTTGGTTCAACATCCACAAATCAATCCATGTGATACAACACAATAATAAAAGAAAGAACAAGAACCATATGATACCCTCAACAGATGCTGAAAAAGCACTTGACAAAGTACAGCATCCTTTCTTGATCAAAACTCTTCAAAGTGTAGGGATAAAGGGTACAAACCTCAATATCATCAAAGCCATCTATGGAAAAACCCACAGCGAATATCATTCTCAATGGGGAAAAACTGAGAGCTTATCCCCGAAGGTCAGAACACGCCAGGAATGTCCACTGTCACCACTGCTATTCAACATACCACTACAAGTCTAGCCTTGTCAATCAGACAACAAAAATAAAAGGCATCCAAATCGGCAAAGAAGAAGTCAAACTCTCACTCTTTGAAGATGATATGATACTTTATGTGGAAAACCCAAAAGACTCTACTCCAAAACTCCTAGAACTCATACAGGAATTCAGTAAAGTGTCAGGATACAAAATCAATGCACAGAAATCAGTTGCATTTCTCTACACCAACAGCAAGACAGAAGAAAGGGAAATTAGGACTCAATCCCATTTAGAACAGCACCCAAAACCATAAGATACCTAGGAATAAACCTAACCAAAGAGGCAAAGAATCTGTACTCAGAAAACTATAAAGTACTCATGAAAGAAATGGAGGAAGACACAAAGAAACAGAAAAATGTTCCATGCTCATGGATTGGAAGAACAAATGTTGCGGAAATGTCTATGCTACTTAAAGCAATCTACACATGTAATGCAATCCCCATCAAAATACCATCAATGTTTTTCAAAAAAAAAAATGGAACAAATAATCCTAAAATTTATATGGAACCGGAAAAGACCCCGAATAGCCAGAGGAATGTTTAAAAGGAAAGCCAAAGTTGGGAGCATCACAATTCCAGACTTCAAGCTCTATTACAAAGCTGTCATCATCAAGGCTGTATGGCCCTGGCACAAAAACAGACACATAGATCAATGGAACAGAATAGAGAGCCCAGAAATAGACCCTCAACTCTATGGTCAACTATCTTTGACAAAGTAGGAAAGAATGTCCAATGGAAAAAAGACAGTCTATTCAACAAATAGTGTTGGGAAAATTGGACAGCCACATGCAGAAGAATGAAACTAGATCATTTCCTTATACCACACATAAAAATAGATTCAAAATGGATGGAAGACCTCAGTGTGAGACAGGAATCCATCAAAATCCTTGAGGAGAACACAGGAAGCAACTTCTTCAAACTCAGCCTCAGCAACTTCTTCCTAGAAATACCATCAAAAGCAAGAGAAGCAAGGGCAAAAATGAACTATTGGGACTTCATCAAGATCAAAAGCTTTTGCACAGCAAAGGGAACAGTCAACAAAACCAAAAGACAACTGACAGAACGGGAGAGGATATTCGCACATGACATATCAGATAACGGGTTACTATCCAAAATCTATAAAGAACTTATCTAACTCAACACCCAAAGAACAAATAATCCAATCAAGAAATGGGCAGAGGACATGAACAGACATTTCTGCAAAAAGACATCCAGAGGGCCAACAGACACATGAATAAGTTCTCAACATCACTCGGCATCAGGGAAATACAAATCAAAACAACAGTGAGATACCACCTCACACTAGTCAGAATGGCTAAAATTAACAAGTCAGAAAAGAACAGATGTTGGTGAGGATAAGGAGAAAGGGGAATCCCTCCTACAGTGTTGGGAATGCAAGCTGGTGCAGCCACTCTGTAAAACAGCATGGAGGTTCCTCAAAAAATTGAAAATAGAGCTACCCTACGACCCAGCAATCTCACTAATGGGTATTTACCAGATACAAATGTAGTGATCCAAAGGGGCACATGCACCTGAATGTCCACAATAGCCAAACCAGATACAAATGTGTGATCTGGAGGAGCACATGCACTTGAATGTTTATAGCAGTAATGTCCACAACAGCGAAACTTGGAAAGAATCTAGATGTCCATCAACAGACGAATGGATAAAGAAGATGTGGTATATATATACAATGGAATACTATGCAGCCATCAAAAGAAATGAAATCTTGCCATTTGCAACGATAAGGATGGAACTAGAGGGTATTGTGCTGAGTGAAATAAGTCAATCAGAGAAAGACAATTACCATATGATCTCTGGGATATGAGGAATTTGAGAGGCAGAATGAGGGGTTTGGGAGGTAGAGAAGGAAAAAATGAAACAAGATGGGATCAGGAAGGAGACAAACCATAAGAGACTCTTAATCTTACAAAACAAACTGAAGGTTGCTGGGGGGGAGGAGAGTATGGAGAGGGTGGTTGGGTTAAGGACATTGGGGAGGGTATGTGCTATGGTGAGTGCTGTGAAGTGTTTAAGTCTGACAATTCACAAACCTGTACCCCTGGGGCAAATAATACATTATATGTTAATAAAAATAATTAATAAAAAAATAAACATACAATTACAAAAAGAAAAAAAAGGACATTTTCTTCCTTTATGTTGAAAGTTAACATTCAATCAGGGGTGCCTGGGTGGCTCAGCCGGTTAAGTGTTGGACTCTTGATTTTGACTCTGGTCATGATCTCAGGGTCCTGGAACAGAGCCCCACCAGGCTCCACACTCAAGAAGGAGTCCATTTGAGGATTCTCTCTCTGCCTCTCCCCTGTTCGCATGCACTCTCTCTAAAATTAAAAAAAAAAAATAAAATAAAGAGAGAGTGCCCAGGTGGCACAGTTGGTTGAGCAACTAATTCTTGGTTTTGGCTCAGGTCATGATCTCAGGGCCATGAGACTGAGCCCCCAGTTGGGCTCCATGCTCAGCTCAGAGTCTACCTGAGATTCTCTCTCCCTCTCCCTCTGGCCTCCTACTTGTGCTTATTTGCTCTTGCTCTCTCTCGAAAATGAGTTAAGTCTAAAAAAAAAGAAATATACAATCAAAAAAGGAGAAAAAAGGAGAAATAATAAGTGAACAATTTGCTGATATTCCACAATTTCACAAACAGAACACACGTATGTAACCAGCAACCGGATCAAGAAACAGAACATTACCAGTGCCCCAGAAGCCTCTACTTTCTCCTTTCTAGTCACTACTTCCTCAAGGTTCTGGCTTCTAACAGAATTTGCTGATTTTACCTGCTTGGCAAATTTATAAATGTGGAGGCACAGTGTGAACTCTTTTGTGCCTGGCTTCTATAGCACCACAAAGGTCTGTGAGATTCATACATACTATGTAGTTACAGATTGTTCATTCTCATTGCTCCACAGTATTCCACTGTTATGAATATAGAAAAATTTATCCATTTTGATTCAGTCTCCTATTGTTGTATAACAAATCACCCTAAAATTAAATAACTTAAAATAATTCTTCCTTTCTCACAATTCTGTGGGTTATCTGGGCAGTTTTTCTCCTGGCTTTACATGAATTTGCTCATGTAACTACTTTTAGGTGAAGGGTCAGGTCAGCTGGGAAGTCAAAGATGGTCATACTCCCCTAATCTGGCAGTAAGTGCTGGTCACTAGCTAGTGCACCTCAATTTTCTTTCACCTGACCTCTCCTACTTTCTTTATCTTGTGGTCTCTGGGCAATATTTCCCCTCCTATGTGTATGCATTTATCAAGCTTCTGCTGCACCACACTTGCCTAATGTCCCACTGACCAAAATAAGTTAAATGGTTAAAATCAGAATCATTGTGCAAAGGGACAACACATGGGCATAGACACCAAGAGATGGCACTTACTTGGGGCCATTAATTTAACACTCTACCACATAGTATACCGTTGTCATTTGGGCAGAACTTCAGTTTGGGGGATATTATAAAAAGTACTATGAACATTCTAGTACATTTATTTTAGTAAGCATGTATCTTTGAGTAGAATTACTGAACCATAATACATGCACACACATAGCTTCAGTAAATACTACCAAATAGCTTCCCAAATTGCTTGTATCCATTTATACCTTTTTAATATTTTGTTTATTACTTTGGGGATGGGAGTAGAGCGGGAGAAGGAAAGAATCTCAGACTGTGCATTGAGTGCCAAGCCTGACATGAGGCTCAATCTCATGACCCCAAGATCATGACCTGAGCCCAAACCAAGAACTGGATGCTCAACCGACTGAGCCACCCAGGCATCCCTCCATTTAGATTTCTGTACCCATTTACACTTCCAACAGCAGTGCTTGAGAATTCCAGTTACTCTGCATTCTCATCACTACTTGATATTTTTCATCTTTTTCATTTAGCCATTCTAGTGGGTATGCAATATTATCTCATCCAATTTTATTTGAGTGGCCATATTTTTTAAATTTCACATAAGAAACAAAGGAAAAAATTTCATACCATGAAACTAAAAAAGAACTACCTTGGCCTACTTCCATCTCCATCACAGAAACCTTCTCCTAAAGTACAAGTAAATCCATCTAATTTAAACATGAACATACAAAAGGAATGCAATCTAATCCCATGTGAGGTACTATGAGAAAAAGATGTAAAAGAAACAAATAAGGTACCAATAGTCAATGAAGTAACATCACAGAAATATGGCCATAAAGTAGGTGAGAACGGTAGCATAATATTTTAATATTAAAGGAAATTAAAGTGATAGAAGCTATAAAATATACATCAGAAATAGTAAAATGGGAAAGAAAGGGAATGGCCACACAACAAGAGCATTTACAAAGAGAAATGATAGAATTCAGGACAGAATAAGAAAAAAAAAATCAGAAAGGAAGACAAAACTGCAGTTACTGCTTAATAAAGGATAAAAAGGAAAAAATAGAAAAATAAAATAAAAAAGATAAAAAGAATTTGAAGAAAGTTATAGATATAAAAGACAGTCAAAGAAGATCCAACATACATGTAACAGGGGACCCCCCAAAAAAGAAAATGAGAGCAATAAAACATTAAATATTAAAATCTATGATTGATGAAAATATTTATGAAAAAATACTTAAGCCAACATTATAAAATCCACATTGTGTATCTGGAAAAATTAACAGAGAAGAGCCAACACTTAATAGATGCTCTAGCAAAATTACTACCTTTTAAAGATGAAGAAAAAAGTCTTTGGGCATCTAAGAGAACGATAAAGTCACTTAAAAAGAAAAGAAGATCAAAGTGGTATTAGACTCTGACAGTAAACTTTTTTACCAGAATACAATACAGAATTACAAAATACAATAGGACCCTGGGGCACCTGGGTGGCTCAGGTGGTTACGCATTTGCCTTTGGCTCAAGTCACGATCTCAGGGTCCTGGGACAGAGGCCCACATGAGGCTCCCTGCTCAGGAGGGAGTCTGCTTCTCCCTCTGCCCCTCCCCCTGTTCATGCTCTCTCACACATGTTTACTCTTTCAAATAAATAAATAAAATCTTAAAAAAAAAATGGGTAGGACTCAGCAAACTATGGCTTGTGCACCAAATCCAGCCCACTATCTGGTTCTGTAAATAAAGTTTTACTAAACGCAATTATTACATACTCTATACGGCTGCTTTTGCACTGCAGTGACATGTTCCACAAAGCCTAAAGTAATTGCTATTTGGCCTTTCACAGAAAAGGTCTGCCAACCCTACAACAAAGTAACATATTTAGGAAACTTGAGAACAAAAATGTGAGCCAAGTACTTATATTCAGGCACACTGGCCTTCAAGTATAAAACCACAGAAAAACAGTTTTAAACATGAAAGACAGGACACAGTATTCACATGAGCCATTTATGAGGATTCAAAGAGCTTCAGACTATCAAACGCGACTACAGAAGTCTCAGCATAAGGACTTGTGTTGTGCACTAAATAAATTTAACTGGAGAACCAAGACTAATGATAGGCAAAGGTGACAGAATAATATGTGATTTCTATGGGGGCAAACTGAACTGAGAAATCTTAGGGAGTAGGAATCAAGTAGTCTAGGGGCTCGAATATATCACACATATGTAGTGAAGTATGTCTGTATGTATGAAAGACAATGAGCGGACAAGTACTATGAGTTGTACTGCCCCCCACCCAATTAATACACTGAGTTCCTAATAGCCAGTACTTCAAAATGAGATAATATTTGGCGATAGGGTCTTTAAAGAGGTAATTAAAGTAAAACAAGGTCATTTGGGTGAGTTCTAAGGCTATGGATAGATATCTTATAAGAAGAGGACACAGGTACATAGTGAAAACATCTGAGGAAGACTGAAACTGAAAGCCAAAGGGGACTCAGAAGAACCCAACTCTGCCACCATCTTGATCTGGGACTTCTAGCCTCCAGACTTTGAGAAAATTTTGTTGCTTAAGGCATCCAGTCTGTCATACTTTGTTATGACAGCCCTTAATAACTAATACTGACTGGGGAGAGGAAGTTGTTCTGGCTGGGTAGGAGTTGACAAATATTGTTAACTCTGTCCCAGAAGTATGAAGTCTCAGAAAAGTAGAGCTTTTGATATGTGGTGATTATGTCTTAAATAATGCAATAATTAAAAAATTTCTAAATAGGGGTGCCTGGCTGGCTCAGTTGGCACAGCATGCAACTCTTGATTTCAGGCTCATGAGTTCAAGCCCCACCATGGGTGTGGATCCTACTTAAGAAAACAAAAAATTAAAGAGTAAATACTTACAAGGAAAATAATTACAAGGGAAAACTGAAGGGGCACAATATTTTCAATGTGAAAAGGCCAGAAAGGTTTAAAGTACTTGTCAGTTTTGAGGAAAACCAAGAAGGAAGGAAACCCAAACAAGATATATCCTATTCCTGAAATTAAAATTAATTAAAAAGGTAAATAAATAATCCAAAACCAATCCTGCTAAGCAAGGGAAAGTAACTGAAGCAACTTTGCATAATTTGTTAGAATTTAAATTAACTTTTTTTCCCCCAAGATTTTATTTATTTGACAGAGAGCACAAGCAAGAGGAGTGGTAGCCAGAGGGAGACGGTGAAGCAGGCCCCCTGCTGAGCAGATAGCCCAGCACGGAGACTCCATCCCAGGACCGTGAGATCATGACCTGAGCCAAAGGAAGATGTCCAACCACCTGAGCCATCCAGGCACCCCAACTTTTTTTTTTTTTTAAGATTTTATTTATTTCTTTGACAGAGAGAGAGATCACAAGTAGGCAGACAGGCAGGCAGAGAAGGGAGGGGAGGAAGCAGGCTCCCTGCTGAGCAGAGAGCCCGATCTAGGGCTCGATCCCAAGACTCAGAGATCATGACCTGAGCCGAAGGCAGAACCCACGGAGCCACCCAGGTGCCCCCCCACTTTTTTTAAGTAAGCTTTACACCCCTTGAACTCACAACCCCCAAAGCAAGAACCACATGCTCTACCAACTGAGCCAGCCAGGTGCTCCTCAAATTAATTAAAAAAAAATTTTTTTTTCAGGGGCGCCTGGGTGACTCAGTCAGTTGAGCATTCAACTCTTGGTTTCTGCTCAGGTCATGATCTCAGGGTCCTAGTATCAAGCCCAACATCAGGCTCTGCACTCAGCAGGGAGTCGCCTTGAAGATTCTCTCTCTCTGAAATAGATGAAGTTTTTTAAAAAAATTTTTTCACCTAACAGAATCCCTGATGGTCAACAAACTAAAACATTTTCAGTCATCAAATGAGAAGATATTTCAATGGGTATTAATAGAAATCTGGTTCACTGTAATTTTTTTTTTAACAAACAGGTAATAATTACTAGCAATTACACATATATTATTTCTTGCCCTGCACCTAGAGCTATAGAAGCCATAGATTTCAAGAGGACGAGCAAGGGGAAGTGGAAAGTTATTCTCTAATTTGTAGCTATCTAAGAGAGACTTGCTCCCTAGTGCTGAGCAGGCCAAAATTCAGGCAGATAAGAGAGAAAATAGCTAGAGTATAAATGCATCATTTTACAGTAAGACTTTTCTTTTTTCTTTAAGATTTTATTGTCAGAGAAAGAATGAGCACAAGCAGGGGGAGTGGCAGAGGCAGAAGGCAGGCTCCCTGCTAAGCAAAGAGCCCATGCGGGACTCTATCCCAGAACCCTGGGAACATGCCCCAAAGGCAAACGCTTAACTTACTGAGCCACCCAGGTGTCCCAAGACACTTAATGTTTTTAAAAGTTTCTTAAATGTTTTAATATCTTCTTAAAGTTTTTTTAAATTCTATTTGTTTTTTCTTTCTTACTTTTTTTTTAAGCAGGCTCCACACCCAGTACAGAGCCCAATGCAGGGCCCAAACTCACTGAGATCAAGTCCTGAGAAGAAACCAAGAATCTGATGCTCAACCAACTATGCCACCTAGGCACCCCTAAAAGTTGTATTTCACATGAAGTTGCACAATTTATCTTTAGCAATATATATGATGTTACTTTTCTTCCAATACAAAAAAGGAGGTTATTGACATCCTAAATATCCCTTTGCTTTCTATACTGAAGTATGATAAAGTGTTTTGAAATACATTTTCTTTGTCACTAGACCCACTGGTATTACAAATACGGAATGGTCAAAAGCCCTCCAACTGTTTAAGACTTTAAAAAATACACTTGAATACTGCGCATAATTTGCCTTTCTCCAGAAAAGGGTACTAAACTTGTTGACACTGGATACAAAATAAAATTCAAAAATTCTTATCTTGAGTACTTTTGGTTTCTTGACCTTTATTTGAATTTGAGACTAAGCTTTACCAAACAACAGAATTTACACTGTAACTAGCCAACCACAGTCCTCATTATGGAATCTATGCAGTATATTTGTTACCTAGGAAACAGACCAGAGCACAGGCAGAGTGCAATTTCTGTACAGCAAAAGAATTCTCCACTCATGATGATAAATAAAGTCCATAAATCAACTAATCAGAAGCCAAGTCAAGACGTATCACATAAGAGTTAAGCTCTATGGAAACTTTTTTAAAGGAAAAAAAGAAACCTGTGGGGCTTCTTCGGGCAACTATGTAGATCTCTTAAGTAAATATTATGAGCAGGTTTCTTTACAAACACAAACTGTCAGAAAATAAACTGTTCAAAATAAATGGCTTCTCTCCAATCTTCAGCTTCTCTATTTTTGACAGTATTTAAGAGAAAAAGCTTCTTCAGAGCCAGCCTCGTACATCTGGTAGCAGAATATTAATCCAAGAATGAATTCCGCATTTTCCAAGAGCAGCATGGGTTTGTGCTGTTCTTAAACAATGCAGAACAATAAAGGCTGTAATGAGAGGTCACTGTCCGTACTTCTCACAGTCAGACCTGCTTCTATACCAGGCTAAAAAAAACTTCATGAAAAAGAAGTATTTGAAAGTCACAGGTCTATAACAAAGAATAAAACTGTTACTTTTCAGCTTTTCATTTGGTTATTACTAATGATAATACTAGTCCTTTGAGGGTTCCAGGTAACCTAAAGTGGCCATTTTGAGTTTCCTTTCATGGTACCACACTGATAACTAACAAGCAGGAAAAGTCTTTGGATTTTCTAGCCTATTAAATTTAACTGGACAACTTAGCGTTGTTTAAAAAAAAAGAAAGTGGCCAATGTCAGTTTATACTGCTCAGCTATATTTAAAATCCAGCTTTACAAATTCAAAATATCTGGAAGTAACATTTGTCATATCAAAAATATCAGAAAAAAAATTCAATCATTAAGAGAGCAAAATAATTTATACGCCTTCCTAAATACCAACAAACCAGAAGAGAAATCAGTTGAAAGTATGTAAAGTTCTCTGGACTGTTTCTGATTACACGAAAATATTAATGTTAATTATACAAAAAAAATTAATATCCACATATCAGAGCCAAAAATAAAAACAAAATGGAAAAAAACTGGCTGTTATCTTTTAGCCACCCCAGATGAAGACGCTACACTGCCAATCCCAGAAAACTGTTATGCATAACCACAAGTTGCCAAGCAATTCTCAATGCAGGCCACACTCTTAATATTTAATTTACACAGTGACTCTTTTTAAACCTTATCCCTCTGATTGACAGTCCTATAAACACACAAACAAATAATTCAAGTTCTTGGCTTATCTTTTTTAAAACTTCTAAGAACTGAAAATGAGTGTGTAATCTAATAGCTGAAACTCTGCCGGTGTTTTCGAACTCCATCCCACCATTCCTAATAAAGCCTGAACAAATTTCAATACCTATGCTCCTTGGGCCATCCTTATTGAAAAAGAAAGAGGAACCTTCCTCAAGGGCCTACTAGCGCCTTGCACTAAGCCCTATGCAGTCTAAATTCGTTTAATCTAGACAGGAAGTCAAAGCAAGAATAAAATTTGATCAAGTCGAAGGGACTAGTGAGATTAATGTTAGATGTAGTCTCTTCTAGGTTTTAAGGGAACAAAAATGTACACTCCAGATATTTACAAAATTAGGCATGCAATAACAATAGTCTGTTAATGTAACTAGGGCAAGAATCTAGGTTAATTTTTTCTCCTAGAAAAAGACTACTCTTTTCGGCACACTAAAACTATCTCTTTAAATGACAAAAATCAGTTTGCCTAATTAAAACTGCATTAAAATTGTACATTGCTTTCTGATGAATTTCTACATCTTACTTGATGAAGATTTAAATAAATTGTTTTCCACCACAATGTTTTTCCTTTAAGTTCAGATGTTTAAGAAAGCCTCTGTTTTCTGCATACAGCTGTACATATAACTGAGCACCCAAAAGTATTTTTGTAATCTTCTTGATAACCATCAGATATAATTTGTCAATATGGATTCTCACACGGGGGGGGGGGGGGGGGGAAGAAGTCTCCAGAAGTGAGCAATAGGTTGACAATAATACAAAGATAAAAATCCGTACCTGCATTAAAAATCTGAATCTGTAAAATTAAGTTTCTGGGCGCCTATTCAACTTCACTTATAATTTGAATATCTACAAATACGTATCAACTCTTCATAAGAAACTCACCCAGATAAATAATATAATTCAGAAATGTCACCTACAGTACTTCTCAAAAAACTATATCCAACATGTCCAACCCAATCGTTGGGTTTTATAGAGAGAGAAAATACATAAAAACAGACCAAAAGAGGGAAAGCACATCACAGGGAGGAAAATCAGTTCTAACATTCACGTTCTCCCCATATGCTGTGGAAGACCTCATATTTTAAACCAGCAAAAATAATGGTTTTCGCCTCAACGCAAAGCTAGATATTTATTGCACGCCAATTTAACCTCCACCGTGGAAGCTGTCACTGTCGCTTGTTAACTGTTTACTTAAATAGGTAAAAGATTCTGTCATGCTAATCCTAAGGAGTCTCGAAAATAACAAAACTTTACCATCAAACTTTAAAATATGTATATATGTAAAACAAATTTTGTAAAAATCACAGCCATGTTCATCTTTGATTTGCCTGTAAGTCCCTACCTAACCTTAGAACAAGGAGAACAGCCACCTGAAAACCTGAAACGGTCTGTGATTTGGGTTGGATTTTGGTCAGCCCAGCCTGCTCGCGCCCAGGGGAATACATTTGTCGATGTATTTGATAACAAACACAAACCACTGTGCGCAGCCTCAGATGGGGGAGGGGGCGGAAGAGCCCTCCGGAGAAAGCCCTCCTCCGTTAGAAACAATAAATAAGGGACCGGAGCGATGCACGTTCCTCCACACACGCCCCACACGCACCTCTCAGCGTGCCTCTCGCGAGGGAAACAAGTCGGGCAAAGACCCGAAGCACCTCTCTGCCTCTCTCCACAACCATCTCAAGACTTGGAAACTAAGAGGGCAGATCTTTTCTTTCTCCTTCCCGCCCTCCTTCCCACCTCCAAACAGACCCGAGAGCAGGAGTAGGCGAGCCAGACCCACGCAGCGCGCCCGCGGCGGCGACAGGAGATGCCGGGCGGCGGGCCGGCCCCGCCGAGGCTGACCAGAGCCGCGGCCGCCCGCGCTCGCTCCGGGAGCCCGTTCGGCCGCCCCGGGTCTCACCCCTTGCGCCCACAAGCTCGTCGTCGGCGACGGCCAGGCGCCCGAGTCGCTGCCCTGACTCTCGGCCTTCCCACCCCGCCCCCCCCCAGAGGAGACAAAAGAGGGTTCAGCCGGGTCACTGCTCGGCTGCCGAAGGGGCGGCAGCGCGGACCCCAGCGCGGCCGCCCCCCACACAAAGGGGCTCCCCGGCCCAGGTCGCAGCGTCGGCGCGCTAGTCTCCGCCCCGCGCGCGGGCTCTCACCCACCTGCAGGTGTCTGTGCGTCTGTCCATAGGAACGCGGGCGGCGGGGGGGGGCCTGCGGGAGCCGGGCAGCCCGGGCTGGACGGGGCGGGACCGAGGGGAGGGAGGAAAGCGGCCGGAGGGCCGGAGAGCGAAGGTAAGAAGAGCGGGGAAGGCGCCGGGCGGGCGGCCAACGGAGGCGCGGGGCGGGGGGCGGGGGCGCCAGCCTGGCTCTGCCGACCGGCGCGCGCCGCTCCGTGCGCCCCGGGCTCCGCGCGCCCGGCTCGGAGCGCGGCGGGCGGGGGGCGGGGCGCAGGCGGGGCGGGGCCGGCGAACGGGGCGGGGGCTCGGACCCCGGGCTCCAGCCGGCACCGGAAACGCGCCGTGGTCCGCGAGACCCACAGGAAGTGTGTAACGACACCTCCTACGAAGCGCTCCGAGCTCGCGGTCGTCGCTGCCCGGAGGTGGTGTGGACCGACCTTCCTAGCACCCACCGGCGCGCACGAGCTCGGTCTCTGGGCGCAGACAGGTGTGGAACCCACGGTCCCCGCGACGTTCTGAAGTGGGCAGCACTCCGTCCTGCCGCGCGCCGTGGCCCGCGGTCCATGCTGCCCCCGCTGCCCCTTTGGAGCTCCGTAGAGCTTAACCTGAACGCAGGGAGCAGACCTTGCAAGAACTTGCTCCCTTCGTCTGGTGTATAACACGTTTTAACGCACCTAGTCGAGTCACCTCTACACCCAGGCAGGTACAGAAACACTTCTACTGACACTACCCACAGTCTCCGCTGCCTAGTGGAAGTTCCCCATCCAACTACAACACTCGCATCCATCCCAGAGAGACAGAGAGGGCAGTTTAATGACACCTAAAACATACCAGGACCAGGGAGGCATACAAGAACACCTCAGTATCACAGAGGTAAGGCAGGGGCCGTCCACTTTTACTTTATCTAGCAAACACTTTGATAGTACTTACTGTACGTGACTGGGGTTTACCCTAAGTTCTTAGGGAATATTTATTTAATGCCAAGAACTCTGCACTGAGTGTTGTTAGCATTGCCAATTTATGGCTAAGGAAACTGAGGCACAGAGGAATTAGGACATCTGCCCCAATATCACACAGTAGCTGGGAAAACCCAGATTATCCCAGGCGGTTTGGAACCATATTCCATGCTCAACTCCCTTTCTACTTACAGCATTAAGTATCTCCAAAATAATAATAGTGATAATAAAAAACATTTATTTTTTTTAAGATTTTATTTATTTCTTTATTTGACAGAGATCACCAGTAAGCAGAGAGGCAGGCAGAGAGAGGAAGGGAAGCAGGCTCCCTGAGCAGAGAGCCCAATGTGGGGCTGGATCCCAGCACCCTGAGACCATGACCTGAGCCGAAGGAAGAGGCTTAACCCACTGAGCCACCCAGGCGCCCCAATAAACCAATATTTAAAGCATATCTGACTGATTAGCCAAATGTGGTGCTTGCATCCTGACCTCACCCCACTGTGACAAGGAAACCTCAGTCCCTCTCACCCTTGCGGTACATGAGGAGAGAGAAGAATGTGAGGTAGATAAAGAGACTAACTTCAGAACAAAAAAGAAAGGATTCTTAACACCTTGCTCTGTCAACACTCCTTCTGGTCTAGGCTGATTTACACACACACACACACACACACACACACAAATCTATGTAAGCATTTTTGACAAAATAATGTCTGTCCAAAAAAAAAAGGTTAATTGCCACATATTTCAAATGTGTAATCCTGGAGAAATTGGAACCTTAAGCACAGCTGGTGGAAATGTAAATGGTGCAGCCACTACAGAAAACAGTGTGGGGGCTCTTCAAAAAAAAGAAACAAAAACATAAATTATGATTCAGAAATCCCACCTCTGGGTATATATCTAGCAGGTAAAGCAGGAACTTGAAGAGATATTCGCACACCCATGTTCACTGCAGCATATTCACAATGGCCAGGAGGTGAAAGCGGCCCCAATGTCCATAGATGGATGAATGGATAAACAAAATATGGCATATACATACAATCAAATATTATTCAGACTTTAAGAAATCTTATATTGCTCTATTAAAGAAAGAAATCCTGTCATATGCCACAACATAGATGAACATAGAGGACATTCTGCTGAGTAAAGCAGACCAATCACCAAAGGACTACTGGAATACCATATGCTTCCACTCACATGAGATAACTAGAGTTGTCAAAATCATGGAAACAATGTATTATGGTGGTTGCCGGAAACTGGAGGAGGGGAATATGGGGAGTTGTTCCATGAGTATAGAATTATGGTTTGGTGCAATGAAAAAGTTCTGGAGATCTATCACACAACCATGTGAGTATAGTTAATACCACTGAACTGTCTACTTAAAGGTGGTTAAGAGGATAAATTTTATATTGTGTGGTTTGTTTGTTTTTACCACAAATAACTTTTTAAAAATGCAATCTCATTTAAAGGATATATCCAGGGTGCCTGGGTGGCTCAGTGGGTTAAGCCTCTGCCTTCAGCTCAGGTCATGATCTCAGGGTCCTGGGATCAAGCCCTGCGTTGGGCTCTCTGCTCAGCAGGGAGGTGGCTTCCCCCCCTCTCGCTCTGCCTGCCTCACTACCTACTTGTGATCTCTGTCAAATAAATAAATAAAAACCTTTAAAAAATATAAAATAATAAGAGAAAATTTTTAAAAGGGATATATCCATCATGATGAATTTCTTTAATGATGCAGGCTTCCAGCGATGATGGGGTACCTTGAGGAATAAACTACCTCTCCTGCTAAGAACTGGAATTATAGAAGTTGTATTTAAAACAACAAGACAAGGGCGCCTCGGTGGCTCAGTGGGTTAAAGCCTCTGCCTTTGGCTCAGGTCATGATCTCAGAGTCCTGGAATCGAGCCCCGCATCAGGCTCTCTGCTCAGCGGGGAGCCTGCTTCCTCCTCTCTCTCTGCCTGCCTCTCTGCCTACTTGTGATCTCTGTCTGTCAAATAAATAAATAAGATCATAAAAAAAAATTTTTTAATAAAAAAAAATAAAACAACAAAAGTTGTTTAAAGCTCTTCTAGAGCAACCAAGGATTGAGAGTCTAAGAGCTCAGCAAGAAGGGAAAACACACGGAAGTGACTCCTACATTCTCAACTACTTTTCTTTCTTAGGGCATTGTTGATTTGTGTCTAGGAGTATAGAAACCAAACAGTGAGAAACATCCTAGAATTTTTGACAGTCTGATCAGGCTACAGATACAAAATTTGGAGGTCAAGTCTAGCAAGACAGCTTGGACTTGAAAGCTTTGGGGGGCGGGTGGAAGCAGATGGAGAGAAAAGCTGATTCTCCACTGAGGAGGGAGCCCAACATAGGACTCAATCCCAGGACGCTGAGATCATGACCTCAGCTGAAGGCTGACGCTCAATGGATTTGAGCCAACCAGGCACCCCTCACTGGTGAATGCTAACAAATATTTAAATGAAGAAATTAGGGGTGCCTGGCTGGCTCAGTCATGATCCCAGGATCCTGGGATGGAGTCCCACATGGGGCTCCTTGCTCAGTAGGAAGCCTGGTTCTCCCACTCCCACTCCCCTTGCATTTGTTCCCTCTCTCACTGTGTCTCTCTCTGTCAAATAAATAAATAAATAAATAAATAAATAAGAAATTAGACCAATTCTTTCTACTCCCTTTCAGAAGACAGAAACAGATAAAATATTTCTAATTCATTCTATGAAGCCAATATTACCCTGATCCAAAACCAGACAGACATTGCAAGAAAATTACAGACCAGTATCTCTCATGAACATACATACAAAAATCCTCAATAAGATATTAGTAGATTGAATCCAACAATGTATAAAGAGAACTATACGTCACAACAGTCATAGTCTGTTCAGGCTACTATAATAAAATACAGATCTTCCTCACCTTACCTTGGGGTTGTTCCAGTAAACCCATTGTAAATTGAAAATATCATAAGTTAAAAATGCGTTTAATACCCATAACCTACCGAACACCCTAGTGTAGTGTAGCCTGTGTTAAACATCCTCAGAACACTTACATTAGCCTGCAGCTGGGCAAAATCACCTAACACAAGGCCTATTTTAGAAGAGTGTTGAAGGGATGCCTGGGTGGCTCAGTGGGTTAAGCCTCTGCCTTCGGCTCAAGTCACCATCTCTGAGTCCTGGGATCCAGCCCCACATCAGGCTCTCTGCTCAGCAGGGAGCCTGCTTCCCCCCTCCCTCTGCCTGCCTCTCTGCCTACTTGTGATTTCTCTCTGTCAAATAAATAAAATCTTAAAAAAAAAAAAAACGAAGAGTGTTGAATATTTCATGTAATTTATTGAATACTATACTGAAAGTGAACAACAGAATGGTCGTCCGGGTACAAAATGGTTGTTAAGTGTATCAGTTGTTTACCATTATGACCAAGTGTCTGACTAGGAGCTGCGACTAACTGCTGCTGACCAGTGTCATGAGAGTATCACACCACATACCACTAGCCCAGGAAAACATGAAAATTCAAATTTCAAAGTGTGGTTTCTACTGAATGTCTAGTGCTTTCACACCATCATGACTTTGAAAAATTGTTAAGTTGAACCATCATTAAATCAGCGATCCTCTGTACCAGAGACTGGGTAGCCTTTAAACAATAAACTTTATTTCCCATAGTTCTGGAGGCTAGGAAGTCCAAGACCAAGGCACATACAGAGTTAGTATATGGAAAGGGCTTGATTTCTGGTTCACAGATGGCACCATCTCACCATGTCCTCACATGGTAGAAGGGACCAGCTAGCTCTACTAGGTTCTACTAAGGGCACTAATCCCAATCACAAGGGCCCCACCTTCAAGACCTAATTACCTCCTGGAGGCCCCACTTCCTAATACCATTGTCTTAGGGATTAGAATTTCAACATATGAAATGGTGGAGCATGAACATTCATATATAAAAAACCATATGGGATTTACTTCAGGAATGCAAGGTTGGTTCAACATTCAAAAATAATTAATGTAATCTACTACATCAAAAAGCTAAAGATCATATCAATAGATACAGAAAAAGCATTTGACAGAGTCTAAGACCTACACATGGTAAAATCTCTCAGTAAACTACAATAGAGGGAACTTCATCAGCTTGATGATGAATATCTACAACAAAACACCCTATAGCTAATGGGGAGAAACTAGAAACTTCCTCACCAAGATCATGAACAAGGCAAGGATGTCCCCTCTCATTAATGTTTTTCGACATCATACTGGAAGTCCTAGCTAATGCAATAATACCACGGAAGGAAATAAAATGTAGGGAGATTACAAAAGAAGAAATAAAATTATGTTCACAGATGACATAATTGTCTATGTAGAAAACCTGAAAAAAATGACAAAAAAAAAAGCCTTCCTGGGAACTAATAAATGATTATAGTAAAGTTGTAGGATATAAATTTAATACACATGGGGTACCTGGGTGGCTCAGTTGGTTAAGCCACTGCCTTTGGCTTGGGTCATGATGCCAGAGTCTCGGGATCGAGTCCTGCATCAGGCTCCCAGTTTTGCAGGAAGTCTGCTTCTCCCTCTCACCTTCTCCCCTTTCATGCTCTCTCTCTATCCCTCAAATAAATAAAATCTTTTAAAAATATAAGGTTAATACACAAAAGTCAATTACTTTCCAAATGCCAGTAATGAAGAAGTGAAATCTGAAATTTAAAATATATTACCACTTCCACTGGCATCCCACAAAATACTGAAGTACAACTCTAACAAAATCTGACAAGATCTATATGAGGAAACCTACAAAACTCTCATGAAAGATATCATAGACCTTAATAAGTGAGGAGATAGTTCATATTCATTGATAAGAAGACACAATATTGTCAAGACATCAGTTTATCCCATACCGATACATGGATTGAATGGAATGCCAATCAAAATCTCAGCAAATTATTTTGTGGTATCAACGAATGGATTCTAAGTTTTTTTTTTAATTGAGAAATACTTGTACTTTTGTTTTCTTTTTATTTTTCATTTTAAGTAAGCTCTACATCCAGTATGGGGCTTGAATTCACAACCCTTAGGTTGAGAGTCACATGCCTCACCAACTGAGCCAGCCAGGTGACCCTGATTCTAAAGCTTACATGGAGAGGTGAAAGACCCAGAACAGCCAACTCAGTATTGAAGAACAACAAAGGTGGAGGACTGATACTACCTTAAAGTAGCTTACCATATAGCTGCAGTCACCAAGCAGTGTGGTATTGGTGACAGAGAACCCAGAAATAGATCCATATAAGTACAGTCAACTGATCTTTGACAAAGGAGAAGACAGTGTGTTTTTTTTGTTGTTGTTTTTTGTTTTTCAACGAATGGTGCTGGGACTGGATATCCACATGCCAAAATTTTTTTTTTAAATGAATCGGAACAATTTTACTCCTTTCACAAAAATGGACTCAAAATGGATCACAGATCTAAATGTAAAATGCAAAACTATGAAATTCCTAGAAAATGACAGGAGAAAACCTAGATGGCCTCGGGTATGGCAATGAGTTTTTAGATATGACACCAAAGGTAAAATCCATGAAAGAAGTGATTGCTAAGCTGGCCTTCGTTAAAATGAAAAACTTCATTAAAATGAAAAACTTCGGGGCGCCTGGCTGGCTTAGTCAGATGAGCATGTAACTCTTGATCTCGGTTGGGGTTGTGAGTTCGAGCCCCACGCTGAGTAGAGATTACTTAAAATAAATAAACTTAAAAAAATTTTTTTTTAATGAAAAACTTCTGCTCTGCAAAAGGCAATGTCAAGAGAATAAGAAAACAAGTCCCAGTCTGGGAGAAAATATTTGCTGAAGACCTATGATAAAGGAGTGTTTTCCAAAATACACAAAGTACTCTTAAAACGCAACAGTAAGAAAACAACTTAATTTAAAACTGGGCCAAAAAGCTTAACAGACACCTTACTAAAGAAGATACAGAGGCAAGTAAGCATATGAAAAGATGTTCAACATTGCAAACTGAAAGAAGATACCACAACGCACCTGTTAGAATGGCCAAAATTCACACCACTGAAAATACCAGATACTAAAGAGGATGTGAAGCAACAGGAACACAACGTCATTGTTGGGGGGGATGCAAAATGGCACAGCCACTTTGGAGGACAGTTTGGCAGTTTATTATAAAACTAAACTTACTACCATATATTTTCCTTGGCACAATTTGCCACTTTAAGAAAAACTCAAAGTTCTTTTCTTTCATATTATTTGTCTAAAAATGTATTGTTCTTTTGTTGAGATGATATATAAGCTCAAGTTCTAACCAAACAAACCTTGGAGATACTCATGTCTGAATACTCCCATGTATATTTGTAATGCACATGTTAGAAAACTTCAATTTCTTCTTGTTAAGCTATCGTTTGCTAATCTAATTTATAGGACACCCCAACTAAAAACGTAAAGGTAGAGGGAACAGACTTTTTTCTTCTACTTAAGAGGCTTATTTAAGAGGCACTATATAAGGGGATTTGGTGAAATATAGGATTACTAGCAATAAACCATTTTAAAAATAACGTCTAAATAATTTCACTCAGGGGCGCCTGGGTGGCTCAGTTGTTAAGCGGCTGCCTCTGGCTCGGGTCATGAGCCCAGAGTCCTAGAATCGAGTCCCACATCAGATTCCCTGCTCGGCGGAGCCTGTTTCTCCCTCTCCCTCTGCCTGCCACTCTGCCTACTTGTGCTCTGTCAAATAAATAAAATCTTTAAAAATAAATAAATAGGGGTGCCTGGGTGGCTCAGTGGGTTAAGGCCTCTGCCTTTGGCTCAGGTCATGATCTCGGGGTCCTGGGATCGAACCCCGCATCAGGCTCTCTGCTCAGCAGGGAGACTGCTTCCCTCTCTCTCTCTGCCTGCCTCTCCGCCTACTTGTTATCTCTGTCAAATAAATAAAATCTTAAAAAAAATAAAAAATACATACATACATACATACATACATAATACTTTCACTCAATCACTAACAAGACTCATGGGCTTGATTTCCCTCCATGCCATTTAATTTCAGAAATAGGGTTCGGGGCGCCTAGGTGGCTCAGTGGGTTAAGCCGCTGCCTTCGGCTCAGGTCATGATCTCAGAGTCCTGGGATCGAGCCCCGCATCGGGCTCTCTGCTCAGCAGGGAGCCTGCTTCCCTTCCTCTCTCTTTGCCTGCCTCTCTGCCTACTTGTGATCTCTCTCTGTCAAATAAATAAATAAAATCTTTAAAAAAAAAAAAAAGAAAGAAATAGGGTTCAACTGGCTGCTGGACGACTCACAAAATGGCCTTCAAAACTTCTGGGTGGTTTTACTTCAGTGCAGTTAATGGATAAGATCCATGAAAAGGGAACACATGAATTCATTAAGGTACCTGGGGAATGTTGCAAGAGAGGCTTCAGGAATCTAGGTGTGGCTACCTTTATTTCTGATAGGCTACGCTAAACCTGTCTGCTACTTCTTAGCAATAATGACTGCAAAGGGGCTGCAGATGACCTAATCCAACTCCTTCAGTTACAGATGTGAAAACCAGGGCCCTACAAAAATATTTTTCCCCAATATCCCAAAGCCTCTTAGTAAGCGACTTCACATTTTAGTGACTAGCACCCAGAACTCCTGTCTCCCAATATTTTCATTTTCCCAAAGCTTTGAGACTGTTTGGAGAATGCAAAGGAAGAAGGCTTTGATAGACTTCAGTGGAATACAAGCCTGCTGGCAACACGTGACCAGAATCTTCAGACAGCTAGGAATGACTGGCACATGCAAAGGTAACTGTGAGGCTGTCACCCCAAAGGCAATCCATCTGGGCTTCTGGATGGGCAAGTAAAGTCTTCAGGTTCTATTCAAGGTTAATGTCCTAGGAGATTTTTGTTGGATAGGGATTTTGTTAATTTTGGCCTTGGGCTCGTCTTTTCCCATTCTCTGATCCTGTTTCCTCATGTGTAAAATAGACATTAAATGCTTCTAACATTACGATTCTAGGAAATGTCAGAATTAAGCACAGTAATATTAGAGAATGAAAGATGAGAAGTAAAACAATTACACTGAGCAAGTATTTTTAACTGATTAAAGTGAAAGGAAAGGACTTTTTTTAAACCTTAGCTTGAAAGAAAGAAAGAAAGAAAGAAAGAAAGAAAGAAAGAAAGAAAGAAAGAAAGAAAGAAAGAAAGAAAGGGACAAACCAACCAACCAACCAACCATTGTATGAGTTCGCTGGGGCTGCCAAAACAGGATACCACAGACTGGGTGGCTAAACCAACAGACAACTTCCAGTTCTAGAGAACAGGAGTTTTGGGAGATGTGGTTTCTTCTCAGGCCTCCGTCCTTGCTTTACAGATGACTGTCTTCCCACTGGTCCTCACATGGTCATTCCTTCGTGTGTGCATCCCTGGTCTTTTATCTCCCAACTTCCTCTTCTTTGAAGGACCCCAGTCAGACTCGATTAGAGCCCACCTCATTCTAACTTAATCATTTCTTTCAAGGCCTTACCTCCAAATACAGAAAGTCTGAGGTACATGGCGGGGACACGTGTGTGTGTGTGTGTATGTGTGTGTGTGTATTTCAACAAACGAGTCTGGTAGGTTGACAATTCAGCGCCCAACAACCATCTATTCGGATGTTCTCTTTTTAAAACACTGTGACCAAGTGCATACTTCTGAAGAGAAACTATTTTATTTTAAGGCTTTTTATACATTTAGCAAGAGGATATATACTGAATTACATTAGCAGAATTGTATTAATAATAGGTAACTTATACCTGGAAAGCTAGTTAGAATGAAAAACAGTTTTTGTTTCATTAGTCTTCACAAACAGTATTAAGGTAGTTTATGTGATTTCTGTGAAAATACATTATAGAAGATCTTCCTTAAAACAAGTATATAAAAATCTAAAATATCGTTAAGATTTCATTAGCCTACAATCCCAAACTGAAAAATTTAAAACAGATTAACCTCCTTTTCTATGGGAAGATGTGCTGAAAAGAGCTAATTTTACTGTTTGAACCTGATTAATTGCTCACCATACCTTCCCCACAATGAATGAAATCTAGCTCTCAGAGGGCAAAACTCACAAAATTCAATAGGCAGGCTGTCTTAGAATTCCACTTAATGAAGTTTAGGTTTGATTAACTAGCTGTTTTAATTACAATTTCAAGTCTTATAGATACAGAAATTCTATTTTTTCCAGAACAAACTTGTATATCCTTATAATATGAAAGGGAAGAAAACAGATTTTAACTGTTGATTCCTTTTACTTTTTGAGCTTAGTGACTGACATTTTTTTTTCCCCTTTTCCTTCACAGCCTGGCATTCATCTGATTCATTAGCTTCTCCAATTTGATTGCTAGGGACATGTTTCCTTTAATCTTCAATTTTCCTGACATGAATGCCATTGTTGGTTTTAGTTTCCCTAAAATGAGAAAATGAGAGAAGGAAAAGCAACCATTAGTGCCCTTAGGGAGATACCACTTCAAGAACAAGCATTATAAAAAGAACCTTCTTGAGTTCTATAATCCTCTGAAGTGCACAAATTTCTATTCCAGAATTTTTTTTATCAGTATCTTGGGAATCCCAATTCCTAGACTTAGATGTTAACAATATCTTATAATATGAGATAATGTAAAAACAATCAGCAAAGATTATACCAAAAAGATGAAGATGCAACATTTATACACCAGTTACAGCACATTAAAGGATACACAGCCCTCAGATGAACTGTAGTAAACAAATACTATTTTAGTTAATTTTCCAGTCTATTATACAGTTCATTAAACTTTTAACATTTCAGGTTTAGATTAAAAAAAAAATCAAAAGGTATAAATGCATATAATATTCTTAAGAAGTTATCATTAAAAACATAGTTTATGGGGCGCCTGGGTGGCTCAGTGGGTTAAAAACATAGTTTATGGGCAACAAAAGTATGTGTTAGCACAGAAATGCCAGGATGTGAAATGGGAGCATTATAGCAGAACTGTAGTTATTAACAACACAAAAGGAACAGAAGCTCCATGGAGGGAGGAGTCTGTATTTGCTACTCTTATTCTAGTATAGGGTCAGGCACACAGTGCAAATAATGAGGAAACTGAGGCTCAGAGACTATTCTGACTTGCCCAATGTCACACAGCTTATATACGACACACTGGATTTCAAAGCCAGGTGTTTCAGATTCCTTTTTTCTTTTTTTTAAGATGTTATTTATTTGACAGAGAGAGAGAGAAAGAGAATGCACACATGTGCTGAGCATGAAGCCCAACGTGGGGCTCGATCCCATGACCCTGAGATCACAACCTGAGCCTAAATCAAGAGTTGGATGCTTAACCAACTGAACCACCCAGGTGCCCCTAATTCTTAATACTTTTTTGAGCTATATGATGCCAATTTATATATACAGTTATCTCCAGCAGGCACGATGTGTCTGGTGCATTAGTAAACTTCTACTTGCCCACACAAAAATGGGCTCTTTGTAGGGGGGAAAAAAAAAAAGCATGGGTTAATGTGTTTATACATGTTGAGATATTAAACACCTTTAAATTATTCGATGTAGGGGTTGTAACAAAGCATTATAGTTTGTTTAAAGATAGAAAGAATCAAGTCCAATTCTTTAACGAATAAACAGGTGCACATTACTCCACGGAAATGTGATGTTAAATACCTAAATTTACAAATCATAAACTAAGGGATAGTTTTGATTTATACAGAAGACAGGAAAATCTTTGTTCTTTACAGGAACAGAACGGCTCCACCAGAAACTTAACAAACACTAATATCTGGGAGCTCTTCTGCTGAAAAACTGGGTCCCTATTCTGTCACCCTGCTTCACTGCAGGGTTTCACAACCCAGGAGACCACAAGCCCTGCTCACACATACACAGCTTCTTCAGCTTTATGGAGCCCTGCCTATAAAGACAAATGGACATTGGGGCACCTGGGTGGCTCAGTGGGTTAGGCCGCTGCCTTCAGCTCAGGTCATGATCTCAGGGTCCTAGGATCGAGTCCCGCATCGGGCTCTCTGCTCAGCAGGGAGCCTGCTTCCCTCTCTCTCTCTCTCTCTGCCTGCCTCTCTGTCTACTGTGATCTCTCTCTGTCAAATAAATAAATAAAATCTTAAAAAAAAAAAAAAAGACAAATGGACATCAAATGGAGACAAAAAACCAAAAACAGATAAAAGCCATTTGGCAGGCACTGAAGAAAGCTAAACAAAGTAAAAAAATAAAAAATTTCAGAGTTTGTGTCCTTATTGATAAGAGAACATATAAAAGCAATGAATCAAGAGAATACTGGAGAAAGGCGGAAGAAGAGAAGCGCAGGGAAGAGGGAGAAAATAGAGGAGACAACCTAAATGGGTAAGGGAGGAGAATGAGAGGGAGAGAAACAGTAGAACGGAAATGGAATGGGATCCAGTGAGTGAAAAGGGGGCGGTAAGAGAAGAAGAAACAGTGACCACGTGGTGAAATCCTAGAAATTAAAAATTTGAGAGAAAAAATTGAGAGATAGGCAAGAGGCACTTGTAGATCCTCTGGTCACAGAGGTCCGTCTTCCCCATTGCTACCATCCCCCTCCCACTACTACAAAAGTTTCTCTCCATGCACCAACCCCCATAATACTCTTTCCAAATAAAGTTTCTCCTTACTCTATAAAAAAACATGGTAGGTAAAAATAAGGTGAGTCAATCTCCCCCAAAGTAAAAAAGTTATATTAAGACATATGCAATACGAGAAGGAGACCGTCAAAGATTGAATCAAAGATCATATGTTTTCTCTAGAAAGTGAGAACTGAAAGAAATATCAAAGAAATAATTTAAGATACATTCCCAAGGAACCTATCAAGTACCCAGGAAAATGAAAGAAAAAAAAAAAAAAGACCACACTACCTTGCATCATGATGAAATTTCAAACCATAACAGAGAAAGAGCATTCCGATTCCAAAGTTTTTAGAAAGGAGAGGGTGGATCCAAAAGATTAAGAAAAACAGTATCATTCAATTCTCAATGGTAATCTTAGAAGATGGAGCAATGGCTTCAAGATTCTTTTTTTTTTTTAATGAGTCTATTCATTTGTTGATTTTAGAGAGACTGGAGAGCCTGTGAGCAGGGGAAGGAGCAGAGAGAGAGGGAGAGGGGAAGAAACTCCAACAGACTTCACACTGAGTATGGAGACCAATGTGGGGCTCGATCCCTCAACCCTCAGATCACGACACATGCGGAAATCAAGAGTTAGGCACTTAAACCAACTGAGCCACCCAGGCACCCCCTGGCCTCACATTTCTGAGGAAAAATGAGTTTCAACCCAAAAAGCTCTACCCAGCCAAATAATGTGTTGGTAGAATACAAGTAGTTTTAGATACTCACAAAATATTGCCTCTTAAAACAAGATGGGATTGGGAGGGAGACAAACCATAAGTGACTCTTAATCTCACAAAACAAACTGAGGGTTGCTGGGGGGAGAGGGGTTGGGAGAGGGGGTGGGGTTATGGACATTGGGGAGGGTATGTGCTATGGTGAGTGCTGTGAAGTGTGTAAACCTGGCGATTCACAGACCTGTACCTCTGGGGATAAAAATACATTATATGTTTATAAAAAATTTAAAAAAAATACTGCCTCTTATGTATCTTTTCTCATGAAGCTACTGGAGAATGTGTGCAACCAAAAGAGGATATAAACCAAGAAAGAACATGGGACACAGGAAATAAAGACATTCAGTGCAGAAGAGAGTTAAAAATTGTTAGGATCACAGCTGTGTAGCAGGCTTAATAAGTCTATCTATCTATTATAACAAGACAAAGGGCTCCAGGAAAAAAGCAGACCAACAGGTAACCTGACACATTTGGCAGAGTGGAAAACTGTATCAAAAGGTTGTGGGAAGAGTACAGAAAGATTCTGCTTAGTTTCTTTATACTTACTTTAGTGGGGGGGAAAATAGGACAATTATTTATGTCCAGGAAAAAGAAAAGTTCTCTTAAAGGAAACATAATAATAGTATACTATTTGACTCAGCAGCAAACTATACCAGAATCATAATCATTTAAACCTAAGTATTGATTTAAGCAAAAATAGTGATAGAATTATATTGGGGGGATGGGTAAGGGGCAGGTAAAGCAAAATCAAGGTGCTGTAAAAGGACTTAAATCTCACTTATCAGTCTTTAGATGAGTGAATCTAAACAAAACAGTGTAAGTATATATCTAATATTGAGAAATATGATTACATTGGAAAAGGTACAGTTACATAATGAAAAAGATACCAAAGAGACCTGAAGGTGATTACTTCTGTGCTGTGGAAGGGGGAAAGGCCAAAGAACACCTTTTAAAAATACATACTTTGGGGCACTTGGTTGGCTCAGTTAGTGGAGTGCGTAACTCTTTATCTTGGGGTCATGAGTTCAGACCCCATGTTGGCTGTAGAGATTACTTACAAAATAATTTTTTTTTGAAGATTTTATTTACTGGACAGACAGAGACACCAAGAGAAGGAATACAAGCAGGGGGAGTGGGAGAGGGAGAAGCAGGCTTCCTGCTGAGCAGGGAGCCCTGTGTGGGGCTTGATCCCAGGACCCTAGGATCATGACTGGAGCCCAAGGCAGACACTTAACAAGTGAGCCACCCAGGCACCCCAAAAATTTTTAATAAAATAAAAACAGGTATATTAAAGATTGAGGTGAAATTCACATGACATAAAATTAACCATTTTAAAGTGAGTAATTCAGAACTTAAATTTAAGTATAGTCACAAGATCATACAACCACTACCTCTATCTTGTCCCAAAACATTTCCATCCCCCAAAAGAAAACCCTGTACCCACTATGTATTAACAGTCCCCCTCCTTCTAGACCCTGGCAACCACTAATCAGCTTTCAGTCTCTATGAATTTACCTATTTTAGTGTTTCACATGAAAAATTTCATAAAAAATGTGATCTTGTGTCAGGCTTCTTTTGCTTATTAAGTTTTTAAGGTTCATCCACATTGTATGATGAATAAGTATTTCATTTCTTTTTATGGCTGAATAATATTTCATTACACACACACACACACACACACACACACACACAAATAATTTATTGATTCATCCGTTGATGGCCATCTGGGGTTTTTCCCACCTTTTGCCTATTGTGAATAGTGCTGCTATGAACATGTGTATATACATATTTGAGGGTCTATTTTCTTTTGAATATGGGAGTGGAAATGCTGGGATAACTGGATCTCCACGTCCAAACAAATGAGGTTAGGTTTCTATTTCACACCATATACAAATATTAGTTCAAAATGGGTCAGAGACCTAAATGGGAGAGCTAAATCTAAACACCCTCAAAAAAGGGGTGCCAGGCTGGCTCAGTCAGAAGAGCAAGCGGCTTCTGATCTCGGGACTTTGAAGTCTGAACTCCATTGTTGGGTGCAGAGATTATTTAAAAAAATAAAATCTTAAAAAAAATAAAAATAGGGGCCCCTGGTGCAAATAGGGTGGTGCAATCTGTTAAATATCAGACTCTTGGTTTTGGCTCAGGTTGTAACCTCGGGGTTGTGCAACTGAGCCCCATGTTGGGTCCCAGTGTAGAGTCTGCTTGAGTTTCTCTCTCCCCTGTCCCTCTGCCCCTCCCCTCTGTGTCCTCTAAAATAAATAAATAAATCTTTAAAAATATTAAATAAGATAAAAACCCTCTGGGGTGCTTGGGTGGTTCAGTTAGTTAAGTGTCTGACTCTTGATTTTGACTCAGGTCATGATCTCAGGGCTGTAAGATCAAGTCCCATGTCAGGCTCTGCGCTGGGCATGGAGTCTGCTTAAGATTCTCTCTTGGGGTGCCTGGGTAGCTCAGTCGGTTAAGCATCTGCTTTCAACTCAGGTCATGACCTTGGATCCTGGGATCGAGCACCACCTTTGGCTCCAGCTCCCTGCTCAGTGGGGAGTTGGCTTCTCCCTCTGTCCCTCCCTTCCCACTCGTGCTCTCTCTCAAATAAATAAATAATATCTTAAAAAAAAGATTCTCTCTCTTCCTCTCCCTCTGCCCCCCAACCTCTCTCTCTAAAAAAACCCAAAAAACAAAAAACCCTCAGGGTTCTGGGTGGCTCAGTCATTGAGCGTCTGCCTTTGGCTTAGGTCATGATCCCGGGGTCCTAGGATCAAGCCCTATGTTGGGCTCCCTGCTCAGTGATGAGCCTGTTTCTTCCTCTCCCCCTCTTCCTGCTCGTGCTCCCTCTCTCGCTGTCTCTCTCTCTCTCTCTCTCTGTCAAATAAATAAATAAATAAATCTTTTTTTTTTTTTAAGAGTAAATCACAAATCTTTAAAACCGGTTTCATTAAGATTCTTAGATATGACAATGGAAGCACAAGCAACAGAAGAAAAAAACTCACAAAATGGACTTCATCAAAATATAAAACTTTTGTGTTTCAAACTATATCATCAAAAAAGTGAAAAGATAACCCAAAAAACTGAGAGACCATATCTGCAAATAATACACTTCATAAAGGATATCCTCTTTTTATCTGAGTTCTATAAAGAATTCTTAAAACTCAGTAAAAAAAAGACAACCCAATTAAAATGTGCAAAGGACCCAAAGAGACATTTCTTCAAGGATGATGTACATGTAACCAATAAGCACATGAGAAAATGCTGAACACATCATTAGTCATTAGGAAAATGCAAATCAAAGCCACATGCAGTATCACTTCACACCCACTAGGATGGCTATTAAAACAAAAACAAAAATAAGGAGTGCTGGGAAGGCCAAGAACACAAAGAAACAGAAACCTCACACAACTGCTGGTAGGAATGTCAAGGCAGAGCTGCTGTGGAAAAGTTCAGCAGTTCTTCAAAGAGTGAAACATAGATTTACCACATGACCCAGCAATACAAGAGAAATGAAAACCTAAGTCCACTCAGAAACTTGGACACAAATGTTTATGGCAGCATTACTCATAACAGCCAAAAAGTGGAAATAACCCAAATGTCTGCTAACAGGTGAAAGGATAAACTAATTATGGCATATTTCTATGATGGAATATTATTCAGTCATAAAAATCAATGAAGTACTGATACATGCTATAACTTAGATGAACCTTGAAAACGTTATGCTAAATGAAAGGTGCCACACACAAAGGTTTTATTTTGTATGATTCCATTTATATGAACTATCTAGAATAGGCAAATCCATAGAGAGAAAGAGGGAAAACGTATGACTTGTTGCCAGGGGATGGGGGAGGCCAGAACGAAGAGTGTTACTTACATGCTATGGCGTGCTCTTCTGGGGGCGATGAGTAAGTTTTGAAATAAACAAGTGGTGTTTGCACAGGACTGCGCATGCACTAAATTAAATACCACTGAAGAGTATATACTTTAAAATGGTTAATCCTATGTTATATGAATTCAATCTCCATTTTTGAAAAAAAGAAAAAAATAAGTATCAATACATTCTACATCAAGAATGAAATTTGGGGGTACCTGGGTGGCTCAGTTGGTTAAGGGTCTGGTTTTGGCTCAGGTCATGATCCCAGGCTCCTGGGATTGAGCCCCACATCAGGCTCCCTGCTCAGTGGGGAGCCTGCTTCTCCCTCTCCCTCTGCCCCACCCCCCATGTGCTCTTTCTCTCCAATAAAATCTTAAAAAAAAAAAAAGTGAAAGTTGAACACATACTAAAAGAAAAAACATGCCGAAAGAAGCTAGTCACAAAAAATCACATATTATACTATTCTGTTCATATGAAGTCCAGAAACTATGAGACAAAAAGTAGATCAATGGTTGCTTAGAGCTGAAAGCAGGTTGATAGGGGATATGAGGTTAACAGCAAATGGGTAAACGGCTTCTTTTTGAGGTGATGAAAACGTTCTAAAAGCAACTGTGGTGCCGGCTGCAGATACCTGTGAATATGCTAAGAACTACTTAACTGTACACTTTAGATGGATGAATTGTATGATAAGTGAATTATTCCTCAATAAAGCTGTTAAAAAAATAAAAGCAATTGTTATATATAATAAATTAAATTAGTAAATAAAAATGTTCCCACAAAAAATCCCAGGTCCAAATAGATTCACTGTTTTTTCGCAGGATACAAAATTAATACACAAAAATTAACTGTATTTATGTATACTAGGAACAGATAATTCAAAAATAAAATTAAAGACAATAATTCCATTCACAATAGCATGAATAAAATACTTAGGGGAAAAAGCATGAACCATAAAAGAAAGAATTGATGGATTAGACTTTATCAAATCTAAAAACCTTTCATAACTCAAAAGACATCATTAAGAAAATGAAAAGAGGGGCTCCTGGGTGGCTCAGTGGGTTAAAGCCTCTGCCTTTGGATCAGGTCATGATCTCAGGGTCCTGGGATCGAGCCCCGCGTGTCTGGCTTTCTGCTCAGCAGGGACCCTGTCTCCCCCTCTTTCTGCCTGCCTCTCTGCCTACTTGTGATCTCTGTCTGTCAAATAAATAAATAAAATCTTTAAGAAAAAATAAAAAGAAAATGAAAAGATAAGTCACAGAGAAGATATCTGCAAATCACATGCATCTAGAATTTATAAAGAATCTTGCAATTTAATTTAAAAAGCCAAGTCAATTTAAAGATGAGCAAGTTTTGAACAGTTCATCAATGTAAATAGCTATTAAGCATATTAAAAGCTGCTCAACATTAAGGAAACACAAATTAAAATCACAATGAGATACCACTACACACTCACTCGAATGGCTATAATACCAAAGACACTGCATTTGTGACAACATGGATGAACCTAGACCCGGAAAGACAAGTATTTATGATCTCACTTACAGTGGAATCCAGGAACGGAGAGTAAAATGGTGGTTGCCAGAGTTGGGAGTGAGAGAAATGGGGAGATGGTGGTCAAAAGGTACAAACTTTCAGCTATAAGATGAATAATTCCTGGGGATCTAATGCACAGCATGGTGACTACAGTTAATAATAGTAGATTGCATATTTGACATTTGCTAAGAGTAGATCTTAAAATGTTCTCACTACAAACATAAAAAAGGTAATTATGTGGGATGACAAATGTGTTAATTAGCTTGACTATAGTAATTTAACAATGTATATATACACATGTATCAAATCATTCTGTTTTATACCTTAAATATATATATACCTTTTGTCAAGTATACCTCAATAAAGCTGTTCAAACAAACAAACAAACAAACACTAATAAGTTTTGGTGAGAATTTGGAGAAATAGGAGCCTTCACACATTACGAATAAAAAGGTAAAATCAGTACAGCCACTGAGCCTTCACACATTACTAATGAGAAGGTAAAATCAGTACAGCCACTTTAGCAAATGGTAGTTTCTCAAAAAAGTTATCAACTTACCATATGACCCACCAATTCCACTCTTAGGAATCTATCTGAGAGAAATTAGAATATACAACCACCCAAATACATGCATGACCATACTCAGAGCAGCATATTCATAATAGCTGAAAACCTAAAATAATCCAAATGTCCACCATCCGGTGAGTGGATAAGTAATATGTAGAACAGCCACAGTAGAATACTATTCAGCAATAAAAAGGAAATGAATTACTGATACATGCTACAACATAAATGGATGAATCTCAAAAGCCTTATGTAAGTGAAGACAGATACAAACGACTATACACTGTGTATTTCATTTATATCAACTACCCAGAAATCTATAAGAGACAGAAAGCACATCAGCGTTTGGCTAGCTGAGGGTAAAAATGGGGAATGATTACAAAGAGACATGAAAGAATTTTCTGGGGTGATGGAAATTTCTCAAACTAGATTATATGTGGGATGCCTGGCTGGCTCAGTTGTTAAAGCCTCTGCCTTCGGCTCAGGTCATGATCCCAGGGTCCTGGGATCGAGCCTCACATCGGGCTCTCTGCTCAGCAGGGAGCCTGCCTCCTTCTCCTCTCTCTCTGCCTGCCTCTCTGTCTACTTGTGATCTGTCTGTCAAATAAATAAAAATCTTTAAAAAAAAAAACAAAAAACAAACTAGATTATACGTGATGGCTGTACAACTCTATAAATCTATACTGGGTGGATTTTATGACATGTAAATTATACCTCAATAAAAGTGTTTTAAAAATAACTTTAAAAATAGCTAGTAAGCACAATATCCTATATATAATATCTCCTCTCTATATATTAAACAGGTAATCTCCTACAGTTTCCTTTCGATGCTAATGTTTTACCCTACAGTGGCCTCTACTGGCCAAAAGGAGATTTTGATTAGATGAGCACTAGTTGCTTGAAGTTTCTTTATTTATAAAGTATCCACTATATAAATTAGGTCAGAAATGGCTAGGCTTTTTTTTTTTTAAAGATTTTATTTATTTATTTGACAGACAGAGATCACAAGTAGACAGACAGATATCACAAGTAGAGAGAGAGGCAGGCAGAGAGAGAAAGGGGGAAACAGGTTCCCTGCTGAGCAAGAGAGCCCGATGTGGGACTCGATTCCAGGACCCTGGGATCATGGCCTGAGCTGAAGGCAGAGGCTTTAACCCACTGAGCCACCCAGGCGCCCCTGGCTGTGGTTTCTTAAAAGAGAAACCATACTAGGATATAAGGTCTAAACTGTGCCCCTTCAAAGGAGAGCAGATGCGATGAAGAGTAAAACAAAAGGACATAAGAAGCAGAAGTAAATTCACTGTCGATATAAGAAACCTTTTAAGAGGGGCGCCTGGGTGGCTCAGTGGGTTAAGCCTCTGCCTTTGGCTCAGGTCATGATCCCAGCATGGGGCTCGCTGCTCGGCAGGAACCTGCTTCCTCCTCTCTCTCTGCCTACTTGTGATCTCTGTCTGTCAAATAAGTAAATAAAATCTTTAAAAAAATTTTTTTATTTACTTATTTGACAGACAGAGATCACAAGTAGGCAGAGAGAGAGGAGGAAGCAGGCTCCCCGCGGAGCAGAGAACCTGATGTGGGGCTTGATCCCAGCACCCTGGGATCATGACCTGAGCCGAAGGCAGAGGCTTTAACCTACTAAACCACCCAGACACCCAGTAAATAAAATCTTAAAAAAAAAAAAAAAAAGGAAATCTCGTAAGAATACTTTTTTTTTTTCTTTTAGTTACTCATTTATCTGACTTCCCACAGTCAACCCAGAAGCACATTCACAGACAGATATAAATGGAAAACCCATTATTTTTTTAAAAAGATTTTATTTATTTTTTTGACACAGAGAGATCACAAGTAGGCAGAGAAGCAGGCAGAGAGAGAGAGAGAGGAGGAAGCAGGCTCCCTGTCAAGCAGAGAGCCCCATGCGGGACTCAATCCCAGGACCCTGAGATCATGACCTGAGCTGAAGGCAGAGGCTTTAACCCACTGAGCCACCCAGGCACCCCTGGAAAACCCATTATTATAGGCTGATGTTACATAAATAAAATGTAAATTTAATAAGTCATTTGACTTTTTTCACCTTTGGAGGGTGGAGTAGCATCATGATTAAAAGAGCATGAGCCTAAAAGCTTGGATTCAAATTTTGACTTCAGCATTTCTTCACTGTGTGATCTTGAGTTTATTATTTAATCCACTGGTGCCTCAGTCTTCATTTTTATAAAATGGAGAAAATATTTTATCTCAAAGCATTGCTTGGAATAAGCAATTAATAAGCAATATATAATAAGCAATATGTTACTAACAATAAGCAATATAAGTTACTAACTCATAGTAATCATATAATGCATACTAGTTGTAATTATTGTTATTTCAGTTTAGAAATTGACAATTTTTATTTTAAATGATCTTTAAGTTCAAAAAATTACTTATTTATAAAATATAAATTTGCCAACATTTACTGAGCATCTTGTATGTCCAAAGCACTTTTGAGTTTTATGAGGACATAGTTGTTGGAATACTGAAACACTAAAGGCACTACTAGAAAACGACTGAAGAGATCGTTATTAACATTGAAAGATGTTATAATGTGTGAGCGAAAAAGATCACCAAACAGTGGTAATGCTATAATCCTGTTTTTAAAAGCACTTGTGTATATTTATACATATTCACAAAAGTATGTATGACTCTAAACCAAAATCAGCTAATGGTTGGCTTCTCAGTAGTGAGATAAAGAAGTATCTTTATTTTGCTTAGGGGTGCTTGGGTGGCTCAGTTGGGTAGGTGGCTGACTCTTAATCTCAGCTCAGGTCATGATCTCATGGTCCTGGGATCCAGCCTGTGTTGGGCTCCACACTCAGCAGAGACTCTGCTTGAGATTTTCTCTACCGGTGTCCCTCCCCCTGCTCACATGCTCTCTCTAAAATAAATAAGTAAATCTTAAAAAAAAATAAAAAGAATTATCTTTATTTTGTGTCTTTTTAAAAAGATTTTATTTATTTATTTGACAGAGATCACAAGCAGGTAGAGAGGGAGGAAGGGAAGCAGGCTGCCTGATGAGCAGAGAGCCCAATGCAGCACTTGATCCCAGGACACTGGGATCATGACCTGAGCCGAAGGCAGAGGCTTTAAACCACTGAGCCACCCAGGTGCCCCTTTGTTTTGCTTTTTTCTTAAGTGTATTTTCTGATTTTGTACCAGGAGTTTTTTAACACTACTGTTAAAAAAAAAAAAAAAAAAGTTGGGGCACCTGGGAGGCTCAGTCAGTTAAGTGTCTGATTCTTGCTTTCAGCTTAAGTCATGATCTCATGGGTTGCGAAACTAAGTTCTGCATTGAGCTGTGCACTCAGTGCGGAGTCTGCTGGAAGATTCTCTCCCTCTGCTCCTACCCCCATTCTTGCACTCTAAAATAAATAAATCTTAAAAAAATAAATAAAAGGAAAAGTTGAAGGGACCTCAATGATTAGCAACATACACACATTGTCTCAGATGGTAGGTAGGCCATTAGCATCCTGGATTAGAACTGGAAAGCAGTGAGACTCTGGGGGCTCAGTGGGTAGGGCAGCTACCGTCAGCTTGGGTCATGATTCTGGGGTTCTGGGATTGAGTAGTGCATCCGGTACCCTGCTCAGCAGGGAGTCTGCTTCTCCCTCTGCCCCTTCTCCCTGCTTGTGCGCTCTCTCTCTCATAAATAAATAAATCTTAAAAAAAAAAAAAAAAGGAATTGGAAAGCAAGATCTACAGGGCACAGAGTACACACTGTGATCTTCGGGAATTTATAAAGATTAAAACAGAACAAAGAATGAATCACATTTATAGATTAAGTGAATTTTTTTGGTTAGAATGTTATAATGCTTTAGTTTGAAGTGTTGCTTCTAAATACATGTGATAATTACCATTTGGAGTAGTATCCTAAGAGTAGAAAATAGAAAAAATTATCCTTAAAATTCTCTGGCACAGTTAGAGGTACATGGGCAGATTAGAAGACTACACAAAAGGTTCTCTTGCTTACGGATTCCACAGAAAGCAGGATCATGGAGCCATGAAAGAGGGCCTCTGTTTCCTGTTACAGTCATGGCATGATCAAAGCAGGACCTTACTCTCAATAAATGAGGTACAGCTGAGTTCAGCACCTCCTGTGTCCCAGGTGTTACTGGAAGGGCTATGTCTTAGTCCAACCAGTAGAAATAAAGTCCACCTAGGAGTCCTTTTAAATCACCTTTCTATTCTCAAGATTATCTTATGGGCTTCTCCGTCATGCAAAAAAGAAATTCTGACTTCGACTTTCCCATTGTTGGATGAACAGTAAGAACTTAACAAACAGTAAGACCCCACCTTCTGAAGACTATGTGCTCTTTAACATCAACAGCTACTAAGATTCTAAGGCTAGGAACACAAGTCTTGATTATAGGGAAAGGAATAAAGTTAGAACTAAATTTTCCCTGAACAATCAGTAAGTCAATAAAATTAAAAACTCACCTGAAAACATTTTTACAAAATCATCAGTAGACATACTCATCACCACATCTGCCTGTTCAGAGGGCTCTCCATATCCGACATTCCCACCTTTGCTTTTAAGATCAAGAAACCATGTTCCACCATCTTCACCTGCACAAAATACAGAGATACAGAAAACAATGCCGAAGAAGCCTTGTTGTTCTTAAACTTAATAGCTGCTAGAGTTAGAATAATTTTACATAATGCTGTTTTCCTGGTTAAAACCCTCAGGCCACTATCAAATTCAGTAACTATTTATTAAGTATTTCCATGCCAGGCATGGGGCTAGGCTCTCAAGGCCCTGCAGTAACATGGTTCTTACACAAGACAAAGCAGAGCCAGGCAAGCCCCATGGAAGGTGAGACTGGAAAGTCAGGTGAGAAGTAGGCAGATGAGGAACTGAAAAGAGTGTAGGAGGACTGAAGGTAGAAAGAGAATGAAGTGTGGCATGAGATGAGCTCATGAAGCAGTCCCGAGGCAGGGGCAGTGGGCCAAGTGAAAGTATACCTTCCATGGCATATCCCTTATGATAAAGTCAGTATCGTAAAGGATATGCCATGGAAGGAGAATGACATAAGGCTGTATTTTAAATCAATCACCCTAATATCAGGGTGGAGAATATATTGTTGAGGGATAAAGAGGATGCAAAAGGCAAGTTAGGATGGTTGTTAGGGTAGTTTGAGAACTTGAGGATGTGTGCCTGGATCAGGACTGTGGCCGTGGGAATAGGGAGAAGTGGGCATATTTGAGAGATAACTTCAAAGCAGAAACACAAAACTTGGTAAATGAACAGGATGAGGAAAAGGTATACAGAGTGCATAAGAAATGATTTACTAGTTTTTGGCTCAGGAAACCGGGTAAGTGTGGATGTATTTTGTACTGAGAGAGGACTACTGAGGAAGAGTGGATTGAACAGGCAGGGTCTGAGCCAGGTGTTGGGAATGGTGAGCTGTTTTAGACATTTTCAGATTGAGGCATCTCTGCGCCAACAAAGTGAAGATGTCAAATGAAGTCTGACTAGGCTAGAAATACAGAACCTAAGTAATCATTTCCTATGGTCAACTGAAGCCATGTGAATGATTAAGGTTTCCTAGGGCAAGTCTGTAACTGACAAGGATGATTACAGATAAAGGAGGAAAGCAAGGAGAGCTGCTGTCAGGGAAGACAAGGATGGGAGCCTTTCCAGAAGGCAGGAACGGTCAACAGCTTCAAATATTGTAGAGTGGTGACAAGGTAAAAATGACAAAGGCCCACTGATGATATAGAGGTCACTGAGGACCTTGGTGACAGCATATTCAGCAGAATGGAGAAATATGATACTACAGTAGAGTGAAGTCTAGATGAAATGAAGTTTGGCTCTAAAAGGGAGAGGAATGGTAGGGATAAGAAGTGGGATCAGGGGCGTTGTGTTTTGTTTTAAAGATGGAACAGACTTTGAGGACGTTAAGTTATCATTGGAAAGCAGGCTGCAGGATACACAGGTGAGAGGGCATAATTAACAGCACAAAATCCCTGATGAGGCCAGAGGAAATGGGATCTACAACTTTGCTACTCAAAGTGCAATCTGTGGACTATAGTCCTGTCAGAAATGCAAAATTCAGACCCTACCCGAGACATGGTGAATCAGACTGCGTTTTAGCAGAGTCCCAGATGATCAGTATCAACATTAAAGCTTGAGATGCTTAAATCTAGAGCTGAGCTCTGTTCTACTGGGAAGGAAGAAAGAATGATACTCATAACAACTGATGTGATATCAGATGACAGGAAGCTGAAGCACTTTGTCTGCAAGTTTGTATTATCTCTGTGAAAGAGGAGGTGGGGTTATCTGCTGAAACTGGCAGGGAAGTGGTAAAAGGGAGAAAGATGGGAGGTTTGTGGAATACTGAGAAGTTTTAAAAACAAAAACAATCACTGTGGAAAATGAGGCAGTAAGCCAACCACAGAAATACAGTATTCTGAGGTGCCGCTTAGAGCCCAGTTGAGGAAGGGTGATGAGAATTTCTACCAGTACAGATCCACCGGGTAGTGTGACGGGTTTTTTTCCATTTCCCCAGGAGCACTGAGCAGCCTGAATGCAACTGTGGGCCAGCCAGTGTGATTCATCCAGGACTAGGCTTTTGACAGGCAATGACATAAGCACAAAAAGGCCAGGGAATGTAGGATACAGGCAAGAGAGTGATTAAAGCAATGGACCATGGGCTCTAAGGAGAGCAAAGGAAGAAGAGAGGAAACCGAGGAGACAAAGGATAAAAGAACTGATAATGTCAAAGTTGCACTCAATGGGACTGAGGTAGCTAGTTCTTAAAACTATCATTAATATGTGTTAATACCATGTTGAGAAGAAAAACATTGAGAAGTTTAAGAACGCTGACTACATGCAGACTGACTTGGATAATTTCAAAGACAAAAATGGCTGGGTGTCGTGGCTGATGATACATTACTGTATTAAACCTCATGTCAGGATCCATATGCCCTCCTAACTAGGATTTTCTCTCAACTACATACGCCAAAATTTATTTAACACTGGAAGTCTATGTAATGAGATTTTATTTTACATGTGTCTATATGCACTGATCTTAACTTAAAATACAAATCAGTATTTACTATTCTTTAATGTCTACATTCTAGGGTTAAGGGTTTTGGATATAGGCAACTATCAAGGTGATTGCCACTTGAGGCTGATTTTCTTCCAAGAGAAATAACCTACTTTATTTCACAAAAGCACCACATTCCCAGATATTATCCTTACCTGAGAGTTCAAACAGATAAATTGCTTGAGTGGCTTTAACAACGTCATCACTGAGGAAGTCCTTAACGATTCTAAATGTTTCTGCCACGGCTCCAGAACGTGGTTTTGGTGGTGGCTGTGACTTCTCTTGTTTCAACTCTGGAAGAGCATCTGTAAAATATTATTGATATAAACGGTTTGAAAGCCTACACAGTATAAGGCCACACAGAGAATTAATGAATTAGCAGAAAAGACTTGCCACCAATTAGACTTGTTTGATAAAAATGATTTTAAATGCATCTGGTGACATCAAAAGGCAGAAGTCAAACTGATGGAATATCCAAACACGTCAGTCATGATTATAAATGTAAATGGTTTATACTCTCCAAGTAAAAGGCTGATTCTCAGATTAAGTTAAAAAAAAAAAAAACCCAAACCGCTACTAAGCTATAGTGGTTTTTTTTGGTTTGTTTTTTAACAGACCTAAAGACATTTTTAGGAGTAATAATTAATCACTCCTTTATCACCCTCTCTGAGTTCTAAAACCAAATGAGAAAAGAAGACACTAGAGATCAGAACATCAACCATGTAAATCGATGGACTGAATTGATGGAGACTGCAGATTGAAGCAACAGCCAAGTGAACTTCTAATAACTTTACCTCTGAATTAAACTTAGTTCCTTCATCCCTGGATTGAAGCTACTTCCTCCCATCAGGACTATGCAAAGGACAAGGCTGTTGGGGTTATTTTCCCTGGGTTTAGGCAGTAAAGGGGTGCACTGTCTGTAATGAATTTAAAAATAATGACGAACTCACTACAAGTGTTTTTAAAAAGTGTGTATCTTCTTTGCTCCATTGGGTCTTGAGGATTTCATCTTTAATATCTGTTTAGATTTTAACTTGTAAGAAGAGAAGGATTTTATTGTCGTTTTTGTCTCTGGAATCATCATAGTGAAAGGTAATTTATAGCCAGCAAATTTGGGATACTTTTATATTGCTCCTGTTGTACGATGGAGGTTAGATTTCATTTAATAATCTTTGGTGAGTTATATTGGTCAATATGGCTGAGTATGATTTGAGTTGGGAAACAGATGGAGAGTTCAATTTTAGCCTAGAGCACAGATTGAACTTGGAGTTAATTTAATTAATGGATTGTTCTCACTCGTTTCTGAGGGCAACTGCCAAACTACTCACAAGTGATTACTGGAGAATGAATAAAGGAAAAGAAGTTAGTATTTTGAAGGACAGCTTCATGCTATTGGAATTGTCCTATGGATTGCAGATCCCCTGGCTCATTATATACTGAATGGTTATGGCCATTGGGTTAAGTTGATACAAGTTTAAAAATACTCTAACTTCCACTCCCCTGGTCTTCTGTTTCTAGGCTCCTGCCAGGGCCAGGGGCAGGGAGAGCTTTTGTGAGGCTGATAATCTCACCTTCCTCTTCATCCAGTGGGAGGAGCCCCCATTCTGATGAAATTGCAAGAGGAATTGGCTTTTTGTGGATAACGGGTATGAATAATGACCATAAGTATACAACTCAAAAAGTTATCAGAAGAACTGGGGGATGAGTAGAAAGAGTAAAGAGGAGTGAGAAGTAAGGCTTTTCAGTTATGGAATGAGTAAGTCACAGGGATAAAAGGTACACCATAGGGGATATAGTCAATGATACTGTAATAATGCTGTATGGTGACACACAGTAGCTACACCTGTGGTGAGCTCAGCATAACATAAAGAGATGTCCAATCACTATGTTGTACACCTGAAACTAACGTAATATGCTGCATCAACTGTACTTCAATAAATTTTTAAAAAGTTATCAATAAGTGAATATACTGTGTCACCATCACCTAGATCAGGGAAGCGGCCCCTAGAAGCCTGTGGTGCCAATGAGACCACAGCAAAAACTTTAGTGTAAAGTTTTTACGTAAATTGCATAATTTATCACCTGGAATATTTAGACATGGTGTGATGACTCTGCACAAGAGAATAAAACTTCAGGAGACAAAAAAGTGGAAAGGTACAATCAATAGACTACAATGAGAAAGAGCATTTCAGTAACCGCCCCCCACCCCCCAAAAAAAAAGATACATGGCTAGCAGCCCCGTCACAGATTCTCCTAACTTCACAACGTAAGTATAAACATGTGAACAAGACACTAAACATCACCTAGACTCACAATCTACTGTCAGAACCTAGGAAGAAATGTTCAGTAACTCTAAGGTTGACAGAGTCATCCTAAGAACACAGGACTGCCTATACTTTGCTTCATGGAAGATCTCAGAGAAAGAATAGCTCTGCTCACCTAAACAAGGAAGACAGGTTTCTACATTTTTAAAACATGGGACCAGACTCTGGGCTTGTGCCAGCTAGAAGATTAGATCTGCCCCTCTATTATATAATGCCATCTTTTAAGAATGCCTCCATCTTTCAAATCCAATTTCAAAGCTTGTAGTTCCCAAATATCGGAAGAGGAGACAGTAGAGGGAGCCTTGGTAGTGGTTCATCCTGAAAAGTAATGCCTCAAAGCACTACTGGTGAAAGTGGGGAGAGGAAGAGCCCTGAGAGCAGGGAATGCAGGGGACAGTAGAAAGTAAAAGAAGTGTCAGTCTTGCACACTGGCACTAGCTACAGGCCTAACAGGTACCACAAGAGAAGCTACAGCTTTGAGAAAGGAATTCCACCAGCTGAACAGGGAGTGGATCCAAAAGCAATCTATGCATCTCTGTCACCGGGCTCTACTAGCTCTAGCAATCACTCCTAATATGAAGATGAATTAACATGGGGAAAAAATAACATGATGTCTATGAAAAACAATGTACCATAAGGTAAAGGAAAATTATCCTGAAGAAAAAAGAATCTATCTCTAAAAATAATTTACTATGCTTATTTACTGTTATTTACTACTAATTACTATTATTATTTACTAGGATTATTAATCCCACAAGGATTCCTCCACATGAAAACTCTATGAAACAGGGGCATAGAGTCATATATAACTGGCCAGGATGAAAAGACAACAGAATAAAATGAAAAAGGAAATAGGGAACATGAGAAACAAAAAGTACAACACCAAAATTAAAATAAACATTATTTTAAATATGGCCATACGAAAAGATGAAAGTGTCCAAAGTCTTTTTGTAATGTAGGCTCCAAGCCCAGCATAGGGCTTCAATTCACAACCCCAAGGATCAAGAGTCACGCATGCGGTCTACCGACCAAGCCAGCCAAGCACCCTGTCAAAAGTCTTAGCAGTAATACAGAGTTCAACCTTGAAAAGGTCTCCCAGAATGCAGAAGGAAAGAACAGTAAGATAGAAATATTAAAAGATGGTGATAACTACTGGGTAAAGTAAAAAGACAGTCAGGCAAAGAATAAGTGTTTCTGGGGAGAATCCAGAACAATTGGAGAAGAGGAACAAAAGCAATTAAAATTAAAACTAAAGTAAAACAAAAACAAAAATAAACTAAACTAACTAACAAGACTCTGTGGGCTCCCTGTGTTGCACTAGGGTGGTAGGAGGAGGGGAAATCAATGAAGAAATGACAGTACTATTTTTAATATGAGAAAAAAACAAAAATTATGTGCATAGTTTATACTTCATAGTTACAAACACATTATATAAAACAAATATACACAGCACAAATAACCAGAAAAGGTACAAATAGGATTAGCAAATAGAAAGGTGAGCTGTTCTCGCTTGAGAAAGGAGGGATTACACACGGACCTCAGAGAGAAAGTGTGAAGTCAACATATGGCGGATGTGCACATGGACTAAATAATCACCTAAAAGAGATGTTAGGTCGCAGGCCAGGTATACTGGACCATTACCTATATAAATACATTAATATATCTACAGGAAATATTGACTAGAATTGCATGAATGAGGAAGAGGGAAAAGAGAGCCACAGCAGCAAATGCTCTCTCCAGCATCATATGGGGAAGAGAAGCTTTAGCAGAAGGAATGGGAGTACTGCGACCTCAAGGATGAGAGCATCCCTCGTGTGGAGATGGATGTATGGACTGCAGTCAACGCACCTGACATACTCTGATCCCACAGGCAAAATCACTCCTACTGAAATCCAATGCTAATAGACATCTATCTTACATTTTACTTATCTAATCTCTCTTGTTCTGATTCCACAGTCATGAAACAACCTTCTGATTATGATTCTGTTCCCCTATGTCATTATGACCCAAGGGAGAGAATGGGCTGATCACAGCAACTACACACTTAGTCCATGAGATGGCAATTCCTCATAGCTAATAAATTAGCTATGAGGGAGGAAATATGTTAATTTAAAAGGACTTTACATAATAAAGACTTAGACAAGGAATTTAAATTTACTGGTTAAGGTTATGGGCTTTGCAATCAGAGAACTACGAATTCAAATCCTGGTTCTGCCACCTGCATGATCTCAGATCTAAAATGAAGATAATAATACTTGGCTTGTAGGCTCATGAGTGTTAAATAGGACAATGAATGCAAAGGACTTAACACAGTATTTGAAACACAGTAGTGCACAATAAATATTTTTTGAAAAACAAAATGAATATACATGATCCATAAGTGGCTCTTGTTAATTTAAATTTGGAATTTCAATGAGCTCATTTCCAATGTTAAGGTTATGAGTAAAAATCAGGATTTTCCTCTTGCCTAACCTGAAGACTAGACTCTTTCAGACTTTGATAAGCTGTATATTTTTCAAGATTTTTATGATATAAAAGAAAGCTGCCATTTTTATTAAGTCATTTCTTAAATATCTATAAAAATTTGGACAAAGAAAAAATATAGAAAAGAGTAAGCCAGAAAAAAGGTTGGTGCTAAAAACACTGCAGTGTCAGGTTCTATAAATCTGTACGAACGTATAGAGGAAATCTATTCTAGTTTTCTAGCAGCCATGTAAAGAATCTGTGATCGCTTAGGAGATTCGCAGTATCTAGAAGATAAAAATAAAGTAAGGGCCCAGGAGAAACACAACTATTCTTGTTAATAAAGCATAAAAGATTCTTCTCAATGGTATCTGTTAAAGAATGTTTCTTCTGATATCTTTCAGTAAGCTAGTGGCATAATGTCAAACACAAAGACTAAACTCTGGACCAATTATAAAAACAAAATAAAGTAAAACCAAAAGTTCCTTTGAAGTTAATTTCTCCCCTGAAGTACTCACACAGCACAAACTCTGAGAATGGTGTTAGGTGTACTTCGATGTGACACATTTTTCCTCAAAATGAAATAATACATCAACATGAAATACCTAAAGACAATGCCAAGGAAAAGAAATAAAACCTTAAAAAGGGTTTGCTTTCTTTTTAGAGTTTTTAAAAAAAATCAAATGAAAAGAATATATTAAGACCTTCTTACTGGGAGAAGGAAAAGACAACCTTCCTTGCTTGAATTAATTAAGCCCACATACTACTTGTCTAGTTTAAATTACAGAATGTTTTAAAAACATAAGGCAGAAATGTCCAATTTTATATTATGAAAGAAATACATAGTTAGCATCTTTATTTTCCTACATAAAATATGGTCTACATCTTACCATGTGATTCCACTTTCTTGATAATTGTATCTGGGTGTTCATCTAAGAAGAAGTCTGGTAACAAAGGATGGCCTGGAAAATTGACCCCCAAAATACTCAGGTTACTATGACAACATCAATACATCAAGATTTTAACACCTGTTTAACAAACATTCTATCTGTTTTTATTGTAATGGTCATTCTAGTGCAATGGAAAAGACTCCCAGGAGAACTGTTTGACTACTTGACTTTCACAAGGCTAAAATATTTTTCTCATCATCAAGTTATCCTCCTCTTCTATGGCAAATTTCATCTCTAAGATCCAAACAAAGAGCCACCTGTTATGTTAAGCCCTCAACTTCTCTCCCAGGTGGTTTTACCCCCTCCTCATCTATGCATGCAAACCTTCTGTTCTACATCCCTCCAAAGTGCTCAGGACTCATTTCTTACCTGGGCTCCTGAGAGAAGGGGATTCCTCATTAAGAAGGACATGTTTCCCATCTCTATCACTCCCTCTCAGAAGATTAAAAAAACTGGAGGTCAGGAATGCATTGGTCTTTATTATATCCACTTATCAAAGTACCTATTCATCTTATGTTCTCAGTACTTAATAGGATTTTTAATCTTAAATCAAATTTAAGATTTTGTACACAATGACTCTGTGTCTTTAAAACCTAAACTGATAATTACACTGTCCAGGACCCAGAAGACCTGGATCTGGTTCAGGTTCTGCCACTGATTAGCTGACTGCTCTTTCACAAAGACTAATCTCTGTGAGCCTGTTTTTCTACTGTAAATAATTAACTACTGACTACTGCAACTGTGTCATATGCTGGGCACTGTGCCAAGCACATTACACACATTATTGCATTTCGTTCTTACAAAAATCCTGTATGGAAGCTATTGTTTCCTTAATTTTACCAGTAAGGAAAATGAAGGGGCGCCTGGGTAGCTCAGTTGGTTAGCAACTGCCTTCAGCTCAGGTCATGATCCTGAGGTCCCAGGGATCGAGTCCTGCATCGGGCTCCCTGCTCAGCAGGGAGTCTGTTTCTCCCTCTGACTTCTCCCCTCTCATGTTCTCTCTTTCATTCTCTCTCTCTCAAATAAATAAATAAAATCTTTGAAAAAAATAAGGAAAGTGAAGCTCAGAGAAAGTGGGTCACATGCCTGAACTCACACAGCTCATGAGCAGCTGGGCTGGAGTCAGAACCTGGCTCGTCTTCTCCCAAACTCCATGCTCTTAATCCCTAAACAACACTGCTTCCCTCACAGGACTGCTGTGAAGGTTAAATAGATCATGTATATAAAACTGTACTGGGGATGCCTGAGTGGCTCAGGGGGTTACGTGTCTCCTTTGGCTCAGGTCATGATCCCAGGGTCCTGGGACAGAGTCCCACCACCGGGCTCCTTGCTTCTCCCTCTGGCTGCAGCTCTCCCTGCTTGTGCACCCACGCTCTCTCTGGCAAATAAATAAATAAAATCTTAAAAAAAAAAAACAAAAAACTATTCTGTAAAACTGTAAAGACCTATTTCATTCAGTTCAAACTGAAGAGACAGGATGACACAAATATAAACATGTGCAAGTGCAACCTAATGAATATATTTAGAATACACTTCTGCACCAATAAAGAGAACTCTGTTTATGGCTATATGGTCTATTTTTTTAATCATTTTATTTATTTATTTATTTATTTTAAAGATTTTATTTATTTATTTGACAGAGAGAGATCACAAGTAGGCAGAGAGGCAGGCAGAGAGAGAGGGAAGCAGGTTCCCTGCTGAGCAGAGAGCCCGATGCAGGGCTTGATCCCAGGAGCCTGAGATCGTGACCTGAGCTGAAGGCAGAGGCTTTACCCCCTGAGCTACCCAGGTACCCCTATACTGTCTATTATTTAATACAGATTATGTTTTACACATAAAGTAAGAATGCCTGATCATCACCACCATGACCTGCAACTTTAGAGAGGAAAAATGATTTCTGAACAAGGGGGCCTTCTGAGAACTTCTTGAATCACACTCTTGGCAAAGGGCAGACTGTGTTCACTTGCCTTCACCATCCAGCAGTAAGCTAGCTACTCTAAGAGACTGCACTTAAGAGAAAAACATTTGGAAAGAGTCCATATTCCTAGAAAGTTTTCATAGAGATGTACTCCTATATCACCTAATCCTTTAATAAAGTCTTTACTCTGATTTTAAGATCAACTTTATTTTTATTAATTTTTTATAAAGATTTTATTTACTTGACACAGAGAGAGAGCACAAGCAATGAGGAGCAGCAGAGGGAGAGGGAGAACAGGCTCCCTGCAGAGAAAGGACCCCGATGAGGGGCTTGATCCTAGGTCCCTGGGATCATGACCTAAGCTGAAGGCAGACACTTAACCAACTGAGCCTCTCAGGCATCCCCAGCGCAGTTTTATATACATGATCTATTTAAACCTTCACAGCAGTGCTGTGAGGGAAGCAGTGTTGTTTAGGGATTAAAAGCACGGAGTTTGGAAGAAGACGAGCCAGGTTCCGATTCTAGCTCAGCTGCTCACGAGCCACTCAGGTGCCCCTTAAGATCAACTTTAAAAACCAATTCTCAGATGCACCTGGATGGCTCAGTCATTAAGCGTCTGCCTTAGGTCATGATCCCAGGGTCCTGGGATCTGGCCCCGCATCGGGATCCCTCCTGCTCCACGGGAAACCTGCTTCTCCCTCTCCCAGTCTCCCTGCTGTGTTCCCTCTCTCGCTGTGCCTCTCTGTCAAATAAATAAACAAAAATTTTTTTAAAAACCAAACCAAAAAAAGAAAAAACCCCAAAACTCAATTTTCATTTTTAGTTTCAAGATTTAGAAATGGCTGATATGCCTCCTGTATCGGTACATCACTTAAAAAGGCTTCAATTCACTTCAATTGTTCCTTTCTTCCTTTCTGAAGCTGTGTTGGTATGGTCTTCTCCTTCATCGGGAGGATAGGTTTTTTTTTTTTTTTTTAAAGATTTTATTTATTTATTTGACAGACAGAGATCACAAGTAGACGGAGAGTCAGGCAGAGAGAGAGAGAGAGAGAGGGAAGCAGGCTTCTTGCTGAGCAGAGAGCCCGATGCGGGACTCGATCCCAGGACCCTGAGATCATGACCTGAGCTGAAGGCAGCGGCTTAACCCACTGAGCCACCCAGGTGCCCCTGGAAGGATAGGTTTTAAAAGAACATATTAGCTTTATGATTACACAAACATGCCCACAAAGCATATGTGTGTTCCTTGCAGGAAATGCAGAAAAATGCATCACTACTTTTAAAAACTTTTAAAAACTGGAAGCATTACCTGGTTTAATTGCATAGATGTCAAAATTATGTATTCCTTCTTCTCTTAAGATATTTTCATCAACAATAAAGTTTCCAGTAAAAGTCTTTGGCTTTTTAAAAATTGAATAGGCAGCATCTGCGATGATATCAACTTTTCTACACTGGCTTTCAATACCAGATCCTCCCAGCATATCCATAGCAGCGGTGTGGATGGCTGTGGAGAGAACACACACACATCGAACTCCAAATGAAACAAGACTGTGGAAGGAACAAACGAGGCAGCTGATCTTTTTATTTCACAGGTGATGAGAACAAGAACCAGAGAGCTTCAGGGATTTGGCAAATGTTCTGTTGACATAACTGGGTAGAACACCCAATCCTTACTCTACACAACACTGCTTCATAAAATAGAAGTCCTTTGTGAGACTCACAGCAAAATTCAATTAGACTTCTGATTTAGAATGCTCGAGAATGTGCATATGATTCTTCAAAGAAAGCCAAAAAGATTTAACAGAAAAATCACTGAGCAGTAAGGTTAGTGAGATTTTTATACCAACTATGTTGCTTTTTGGCAAGGCGCTTAACCTCTATGGGGCCTCAGTTTGTCTCTAAATATGGACCTCATTCCCTAAATTTATTGTCTTACCCCTCTATTAGAATACAGGGGCAGAGGGAAAAGGAGAAGCAGATTCCCCACTGAGCAGGGAGCCCCAGGACCCCAGGATCATGACCTGAGCCAAAGGCAGACGCTTCACCAACTGAGCTACCCAGGCACCCTTTAGGTGCATGTGATTTTTAAATGCTATGTTTTTTTAGGAAGTAATTTGAAACTCTACCATTCATTGTACACTATTAATTATACGTTGTCAAAATTGTGAACAGTAACTTATCTCAATTTACTTACATATGTTTTAGCTTACATTTCAAACAATGAAAAAGTCAACTTGTTTACATGTACTTTAGGTTTCAATCTCTAGTAATTTAAAGTTCTCTCCATACCACTGTTAACCATCATTTTAAATCATTACATATTGGAATAATTTACATAACTCAGTCCACAAGATGAAAACTTTACAGCTTTTGAGAGCCAAAACCCCTTTTCATTCATTCAACATATAGTGATTGAGTACTTACTCTAAGTCAGGCATGACTGTAGGGATTGGGGACAAATGTGTTGATAAAACGGATAAAAGCTCCTACCTTCATGGTGAAGACATTCTAGCATAAAACCCTACTTCAAAGGCAGCACAATTAACTTGGGCAATTTCCTGAAAGCACTGAGTCAGAAAATATATCCCTACCTTATAACTATAGTTCGTTTGCCACGAAGAAAATTTTTGCTTAACCAATAGTTCGAGATCTGGTTTTGCTCTTGATGTGATACCTTATTAATAAAAAATGGCAGCTGGGCACCTGAGTGGCTCAGTTCATCGAGCAACTGCCTTCAGTTCAGGTCATGATCCTGAATTCCTATGACTGAGTCCTGCATCCAGCTCCCTGCTCAACAGGGGGTCTGTTTCTCCCTCTGACCTTCCCCCTCTCATGCTGGCTCTCTCTCATTCTCTCTCAAATAAATAAATAGAATCTTATTTTAAAAATAAATAAATAAATAAATAAGTGGCGCCTGGGTGTCTCAGTGGGTTAAAGCCTCTGCCTTCAGCTCAGGTCATGATCCCAGGGTCCTGGGATCGAGCCCCGCATTGGGCTCTCTGCTCAGCGGGGAGCCTGTTTCTTCCTCCTCTCTCTTCTCTCTGCCTGCCTCTCTGCCTACTTGTGATCTCTATCTGTCAAATAAAGAAATAAAACTTGAAAAAAAATTAAATAAAATTGAAAAGGGCAGCTAATATTTATCAAGTGCGCCCTATGCTGGGTATGCTTCTACACACTTTACATAAGTTATCTGAATGAATTCTATGAGGTAGGTACCTATTATTCCTATTTTATAGAAGAGAGGACTCAAATGCACAAAGGGGTTAAATAACTTGTCCAAGGTTACAGGAGCTAGCATTCAAACACAGCTTGACTTCAGAGCCAGGATCTTAATGAAACTAAAGGATCATACTTTGGTAACCAACATTCTTAGAGTTCAGTTATCTCACTCCCATAAACTGTAGAATTTTTCTTTTACTTTTTGAGAGAGCACCTGCATGCACAGAGGTGGGGGGGGAGGGGCCAAGGGAGAAGGACAGAGAGAATTTCAAGCAAGCTCCATGCCCCGTTCAGAGCCCAACACGGGGCCTGATCTCAGGACCATTAGGACCCAAGCCAGACGCTTAACCAAGTGAGCCACCCAGGCACCCCACTATAGAATTTTTCTAAAAATATTTCATTATAGGGATGCCTGGATGGCTCAGTCAGGAAGGCATGCGACTCTTCATCTCCAGGTCATGAGTTTGAGCCCCACGCTGGGTGTAGAGATTACTCAAAATAAACTTTAAAAAAAATTTCAATACAGTGCATCTTAAAACTATATGCGTATGCACACACTTTAGTCTCATATAGACTATATGAATGGTAAAAGAATTTTTAGAAACTCCAAATTAAGAATATGTCATGGATGTGTACATGTGCTGTGTGTTCCTATGTACAGACACATACATACAACCTAAGAACAAAGAGCGATTTCCCCAAACAACCTATCTTTACTTCATTAATCTTTCTACCGATGATACAAAGAAGGCAAAGATGCTCACAATCAGGAACTAAGTCAGAGTTATTTTCAACAAAGGTTTTGCAATGTCATAGGGTACCCTAATAGGGTATAAAACTGACAACAAAAGAAGCAGGTTCACAATGGGATACATCAAGTGAAAACTCACTGATGATTTCTGAAGAAGAAAAAAAAGCAAAAATTTTAATGAAACCTGATTTGCCTTGGATCACAAGAATCCTAAAGGTGACCCTAAAACTTAAGCATTTATAAGGAAAAAATGGAGAAGTATCTAATAGCTTCCAACTGATTCTCCTGATTGCAGGCTGCACAAAACACACAATAAGAAGAGCCTTAAAATCAACCTAAGAGGGGTGGCTCAGTTGGTTAAGCATCTGCCTTCAGCTCAGGTCATGATCTCAGAATCCTGGGATGGAGCCCCCTATGCCAGGCTCCCTGCTCAGTGGGGAGTCTGTTTCTCCCTCCTTCTTCTGCCCCCTCCCCATGCTCTCTCTCTCTCCTCAAGTAAGTAAAATCTTAAAAACAAAAACAGAAACACAGATGTCCTTTCACATAAACATATAGAGTACATATCAGACTTAAAACATCAGCATTGCCTTTGACTCCTCCTCTGGAAAGAAAGCCTGTCTCACCTCTTTAGCACCTGTCAGTTGGGAGATTACTTCTGGTTCCAGGAAGCATAAAGAGCTGCTCTATACAGTCTAGGATGAAAACACATGTTTTTTGGGGGTGCCTAGGTGGCTCAGTGGGTTAAAGCCTCTAACTTTGGCTCGGGTCATGATCCCAGGGTCCTGGGATGGAGCCCCGCATTGGGCTGTCTGCTCAGCAGGGAACCTCCTTCCTCCTCTCTCTCTGCCTGCTTCTCTGCCTGCTTGTGATCTCTGTCTGTCAAATAAATAAATAAAAGCTTTAAAAAAAAAAAAAGAAAAGAAAAGAAAAAACTTTTTTTTTTTTAAATAGAAGCCTCACAAACAGCCAGGAGCCTGGGCACACTCTGAAATCCATTTTGCCTTAGTCATGAATAATGCAGTATCCTAGCAAGCGCTCCTGCCTCTCTCTCCATGATCTCACAAGTCATCCTACATTCAGATGCCAAATTAAACTTCTTAAACCTCATCGGCAACCCTATCACTCCACTGTTCCTATTTTCCCTCTGCTCTCCTGCTTCTAAAATTCTGAAGTGGCTCTGTACTGAATATAAGTTGAAATTCAAGCTCCTAAACTTGGCAGTCAAGATCTAGGGCTTAGTCATCCCCACAACAACTTCACACCTACCCAACATTCCACCCAATTCTTCAAGTTCAGTGGGATATAAAAAGCCCATAATTTATCATATAAACACCATTATCAAATTCCTTGACAGTTCCACCAAACACACGGTATTTTTTCCTATACCATAGTCTTCGTTGTTCCCTCAGCCAGGAATGCCTTGTCCAATTCTTCTTCTTGCTAATTCCAAAATCCCCTTGAGATCCTACTGGAATTGTTAATTTTTATTAGAAAGCCTCCTTTCCTGACCTCTAACCAGAACTACACAGTCCTCCTGATCTCTTTCAAAAGTATCCTGTACATAACTCATCATGTCATGTATTACAAGGAACAGGACTGTAAATTCAGTTTACTGTGCCATCAAATCTAGGCCCCAAATAATACCAATGGTTCCTAGTAAAACTTCTAAAATGAACATCTCAAAGCTACAGCAAGATGATGGAAGTGAACTGATTTCTCTCGTCAATCCTGGTGGTGTCCTCCACGTTCATGGTCATGCAATGTTCTGTTCAGAATGTCTATTTTGGAGGTAGGCAGAAGGTAATCATACTGTGCATTCATTAATTCATCAAATATTTACTGAATGTCTACAAGGACTACAATAAAATGAACAAAGCAGATACTATCTCTACCTTTAAGAAACTTTAATTCTAGCAAGAAAGACATTAACCAAGTTATAAAATAAATAGCTCAATTACAAATGTTGTAAGTAACATGAAGGAGATGTAGAGACTACTAAATCCAGGGGTCAGTCCCCATTTTATAAGAACTACCAGCAACATTTGACACAATGAATCACTCCCCTTCTTCCTCAAAACATGTTCTTCAAGTGGCTTTCAGGGTATCATACTCCAATTTTCTTCCTACCTTACTCTGCTATATAGTTCTGCTTTTTCTCCCAATTAGTTTTTCTTCTTCCAAATCTCTGAATGTCATAATGGCCAATAGTCCTTTCTCTTCCTATATACCATTTACATGTTGATAACCCACAAATTTCTATCTCCACCCTGGACCTCTCTCCTGACACCCATACTTGCAAATCCAACTGTCTACTGACCATATCTACTTGGATGCACAAACACAGTGCCCCCAAATGAATTCCTAACCCTGCTCCCTAGCCTGCCCCCTCTGCAGCTTTCCCTATTTATTGGTTCCACCTTCAAAATACAGCAGAATCTGACCACTCTCCACTGCTTTTACTGCTATCACCCGGTCACAGCTACCAAGATATACTGTCTAGGTACTGCAACAGTCTCCAACCTCAACAATTTCCTGTTTTCTCCCTTTGACCCTCAAGAATTTATACCGGCCCCTTCCTCTCCAACCCAGTGGGGACCAAGGTCCAGTGCAGAGAGTCTCTCCTCCTGGGGGAAATGGGTGTGGCCAAAAAGAGTCTGCCCCCTCACCCACACATTCCTAGGGAACCTGGTGCTCAACAGTTCCTAGACTACCTGATTTCTGGGTCCGGGGAGTTTCAAACATAGTAGAGCAGCTCCCCGATGGGATCTTCTCAAAGTCAGCCCCTGACACAAGGGTTTAAAAAAAAAACCAAAAAAACAAATCTTTTTTTTTTTTTTTAAGATTTTATTTATTTGACAGACAGAGATTACAAGTAGGTAGAGAGGCAGGCAGAGAGAGAGGAGGAAGTAGGCTCCCTGCTGGGCAGAAAGCCCGATGCGGGGCTCCATTCAGGGCTAGATCCCAGGACCCTGGGATCATGAGCTGAGCCGAAGGCAGAGGCTTTAACCCAATGAGCCACCCAGGTGCCCCAAATCTTTTTTTTTAAGTAGGCTCCACATCTAAGATGGGTCTTGAACTCAAAGCACCTGAAATTAAATTAAGAGAGTCTTGTGCTCTACTGAGTCAGCCAGGGACCTGTCCCTGACGTGCCCCCCTGCCCCACAATAATCTATTCTTAAGAGCATCCAGACAGATCCTTTAAATAAAGTACCATCACGTCCCTCCACTGCTGAAAACCTCGTCAAAGGGGTGCTTGGATGACTCCGTTGGTTAAGTACTCAATTCTTTCTTTCTTTAAGATTTTTTTATTTATTTGACAGAGACATGGTGAGAGAGGGAACACAAGCAGGGGGAATGGGAGAGGGAGAAGCAGGTTTCCCGATGAGCAGGGAGCCAGATGCAGGGCTCGATCCCAGTGACCCCAGGGGAAGGCAGATGCTTAACAACTGAGCCACCCAGGCGCGCCTAAGTATCCAATTCTTGATTTGGGCTCAGGTATTGATCTCAGGATTGTGAGATCCAGCCCCATATCAGCTCCGTTGCTGTGCGTGGAATTTTCTTGAGATTCTCTCTTCCCTCTACTTCTGCCCCTACCTGCTCCTGCATAGGTATGCACACTTTCTAAATAAATAAAATATTTAAAACAAAATCAAAACAAAACCCTGCAAAAGCTCCCCATTTCACTCTGAATAAAAACCCAAGTTTTGGCAAGAACTTACAACATCTGCTCCCCATTTCCTTATGGGCATCATCTCATTTTCTACTCTTCTCCCCTAAGTCCAGCCACATTGGTCTTCTCCCTGCTCTTTGAGCATGCCAAGCATGCTCACCTCTTTCCCTTGGCCTCCCTCTGCCTTCAATGCTTCCCTCAGATTCCCTATGACTAACATCACCGAGGGTAACTCCAGCACCCCCTTCAAGTCTATGCTCAAAAGTCATCTTCTGGGGAACCTGGGTGGCTCAGTGGGTTAAGGCCTCTGTCTTCGGCTCGGGTCATGATCTCAGGGTTCTGGGATCGAGCCCCGCATTGGACTCTCTGCTCAGCGGGGAGCCTGCTTCCTCCTCTCTCTCTGCCTGCTTCTCTGCCTACTTGTGATCTGTCAAATAAATAAATAAAATCTTAAAAAAAAAAAAAGTCATCTTCTTGGGGTGCCTGGGTGGCTCGGTGGGTTAAAGTCTCTGCCTTTGGCTCAGGTCATGATCCCAGGGTCCTGGGTTTGAGCCCCGCATCGGGCTCTCTGCTCAGCAGGGAGCCTGCTTCCTCCTCTCTCTCTGCCTGCCTCTCTGCCTAATTGTGATCTCTCTCTGTCAAATAAAAGAAATAAAATCTTAAAAAAAAAAAAAGTCATCTTCTCAAAAAGGCCAAACCTTTCTACTCTATTTAAAATCGCAATCTAGGGGTGACTGGGTGGCTCAGTGGGTAAAAGCCTCTGCCTTCAGCTCAGGTCATGATCCCAGGGTCCTGGGATGGAGCCCTGCCTAGGGCTCTCTGCTCAGCAGGGAGCTTGCTTCCCCACCCCCACCCCTCTCTGCCTGCCTCTCTGCCTACCTGTGATCTCTGTCTGTCAAATAAATAAATAAAATATTTTAATAAATAAATAAATAAAGAGTAAACTCGAAGGATAAGATCTGCATCCCCTTCACCTTAGTACCCTTAATTCCCTGTACACAGGTTAGACACATAATAAATTACCTGTGTATGCACAATGAATAAATAGTACAGAGAACGGTGCCTGGCATATAAAAATGTTTGGAAGATGAATGAATAGAAAATGACAAGTAACATAACAGAGGTACAAAAAAGGGAAAATACTATGTTAGGACTTCGTTATCTGGAAGAGCTCCCTTTCAGCAGCAACAGCAGCAACGACTGAAGTGGGAGAGGAGGAGGTTGAGAATGGATGAGAAGGAAAGAAAGCTGAAGAAGAGAAGACACAGTAAACTGTGAGCTTTTAAAGTTTTTAACTGTGATCCATAATCAGTAACACTTTTTATTGACATGACTAAGAATACATAATACCTACCTATACACACACTCACAAATACAAATCTATCCTTTATATATGAAACAATATTGACAATCTGCAATGCCCCCTAATATTTTCTACCTTATTCCACTATAAATAAAACAACGAAATTCTGACTGCTACCTTCTAACTCAATTTCACAATCCACAAAATTGATTTCATGACTCACCAATGAATCTTGACATGCAGTTTGAAAAACACTACAGAAGCACTTTTTCACTTTCACCTTTTGCCCCACTGCAAAGAATATCATTCTCTAGAAAATCTTAAAGGAACTGTGTTTGCTACAGAAACATAAGGGAAAATGAAGAAGCAGTAAAACATGGTTCAGATCCCACAGTGGGCCAGGGAAGAAAGGAATCTCGGTCAAATAGCATTTGAAAGGAATTTTTAAAAACTGATCCTTGGAGCCCTTAGAAGAAGAATAGTAACTACAAAGGTGGCTGCAACGGCTAAATTCTCCTGAAAGTTACATTAACAATATGCCCCCATGTTCCATACATTCTCACCCACAGCCTCCCTGTTCCCCCCATCCCCTGGCATCAATACCTTGGGTCGTTGGCCCTTTCGCTTCTGCTGGGAGTGGTAAAATCCCTTCACCCGGCAGACAGCAGAGGCAAACAAAGATAAGATAACCCTCAAATATCCCCAAGCTAGAACTCTGGGTTAGTTTTACATTGTTGTCTGTAGCAATTCAGTTCAAGAGTACCCCAGAGCTATATAATACTTTGCAAAAATGCTGGATTAAATGTGTTTTCATGACCAACTCTTACCAACCTCATCATCCATTAGCTGAAAAGGCTAAAGAAGTATCCACAGTGCCCTGCACAATGTCTCCACATAATAACTGTCCAATAGGTATTTGTCGAGCAATAAAGGAATAAACAAAATAATTCCAGAAGGAAGAATAGGAATAAAAAATATAAAGGTCCTTTAGACAATAAAGAAACATGTTAAAAGACATGATGGGGAGAAACAGGAAAATCCAGAATGTTGGAAACTCTATAAATGACCTGGTTTTTCAAGAAATCAGCGGCAAGGAAAAAAAATTACAACTGTTAATGACTATAAGTGAAAAACATATCACACAAATATAATGTGTGAAACTTTTTTATATCCTGATTTGAATAAACCAACCGCGGAGAAAGTATTTGAGACATATGGATAGAGCTGGAGAGTATAATGCTAAGCAAAATAAAGTCAGAGAAAGACAAACAGCATATGATCTCACTCATATATGGAATTTAAGAAACAAAACAAATTTGACAGAGAATGAGAGTGAGAGCACAAGCAAGAGGAGTGGCAGAGGGAGAAGGGGAGGCAGAGGCAGACTCTCTGCTGATTTCCATCCCATGACCCAGATATTACCACCCAAGACAAAGGTAGACGCTTAACAGACTGAGCCAAGAAGGCGCCCAAGAAGCAGACTCTTAAGTAGAGAGAACAATCTAACAGTTACTAAAGGGGAAGTGGTTGGAGGCATAGGTGAAAGGCATTAAGTGTACACTTATCCTGATGAGCACTGAGTAACGTAGAGAATTGTTTAGTCACTGCATTGTACACCTGAAATTAATATAGCAATGAATGTTAACTATACTGGAATTAAAACAAAAAATAAAAAAGGCAGGTAGTTGTTTATAAATTTAAAATCCAGAAGCACTTCTATACCCTAGCACCAAAGAGAAAATATAATTTTTTTAAAAAATACCATCTAGTATTGTGGCTGCCCCAACATGAGACTTATTAGAATACTTTCCCTTAAAATCTTCCCATGCTTGTATAAGCCCTTCAGAATTCAATTACTTCCATATTTCGCCCTCTCCCAACCTCTAAGTTTTAAAAAGAGAGTTCAGGAGTGCCTGGGTGTTGCAGCTGGTTGAGTGTATGATTCTTGATTTGGGGTCAGGTCATGATCTCAGGGTCATGAGATCAAGCCCCAAGTCTCTCTCTCTCCCTCTCCCTCAGCCCTGCAACTGCCCCTGCCCCACACTCATGCCCCTAGCGTGCTAACTCTCCCTTTCTCTCAAAAAATAAAAAAAAGAAAAAAGAAAAAAAAGTTTGTTTCCCACCTCAACCTACCTACCCAAGATGTATCTCAAAGTGTCAAGGACAATAAATGAGACTCCGATCTGGATTTTTTTTTTTAATACATACCTGTTTTTGGCCATAATGCATTCACTGCAATTTCACCCTTAAATTCTTCTGCCATTCCAAGCACACACATAGACATACCATACTTAGCAATGGTATAAGCTGAAAGAAACCATAAAGAAAAGTGCTTAATTAAGAAACAACTCTGTGAGTATAAATAACCACTTTCTATGGCTACACTGCTAGTAAAACAAGAACAAAAAGTTGCAGATTTGTTTAACCTAGTCAATTAAAACAGAACTTCTTTCAGCTTTGCCCTGTGGCTTTCTAATTACCTGTCTAAATTTTAGTGAATTATGTACAAAGAAGAACTATCTGATGTAACTATTTTAAAGGAGGCACCTCTACATAAATCTTGTAATTTAATGCATACTCACCTCAAATTATTTGTTTGCTGTGAAAGGAAAAGTACTCCATAGTTTCAAACCAACTTTATTGAAGAATAAGTTCTATATAATAAAACACACCCACTGAGATGTGAGGGAGCTTTCTGGAACAATGGAAATCTGTATCTGGATTTGGGTATTGGTTATACAGGTGTATACATTTGTCAAAACTCTAAACTGAACCATTAAGATCTGTGCATTTTATTGAATGTAAATTATACTTCAGTGGTTTAAGTTACAGGTAAAAGTTTAAGAATCTAGTTTCGAAAGTACTATTGATTCTGCACAGAAAAGTTAATGTTGAATGCTATGTAAAAATTGTGACTATATCACAAAAACACTGATATAATGCAAAACAAATTAACCAAACAAACCAGCCCCTCAACCTACCACCTACCACAGTGCTGTTTGAACCACATGGGATTTAGGTTCAGCGGTGGGCTGAGATTGAGGATATGAGCAATTTTACTCTTTTTCAAGTAAGGAATACAAGCTTTAGATCTGAAAGCAAAAGAAAACACATCAAGTTAATAGATTTCTAACAACCTCCCCACTTCTCAAAATTATTATATTTATTTTTGAAGATTTCATTTATTTGAGAGAACATACACAAAAGTAGAGGGGCCAGAGGGAGAGGGAGAGAAAGAATCTCAAGCAGACTCCCGGCTGAGCACAGAGCCTGATGCAGGGGCTCAGCCTCCCAAGCCTGAGATCATGACCTGAGCCAAAATCAAGAGTTGGATGCTTAACCAACTGAGCCACCCAGGCATCCCTAAGATTGTATTTTAAAGTACTTCTACAAAGCAACTAAACCTGGTCAGCAATCTGTAGGCTACTTTTGTTTGTTTGTGTTTACTTTCCTAAAATGAAGGTAGGAAAAGCAGTAATTTTCACTTTTTTGAAACTTTACTTAATAGCCTGAAAAAATGATCTGCTTGATGAAAATAAATCCTTGGCACATTAGCCTTAACACCAACTGAAGCTGTCCTCAACTACATCCTTCCAATTCTCCTCCCACCAACACACACACACACACACACACACACACACGTGTGTGTGCGCACGTGTGCATAGTTTTCAGCAAGTTAATGTCCTTGCCAGCCAGCACGGGCAGTACTATGGTAAAGAACATGGTGCTCGGGTCAGACAGAGTGGGGTTCAAATCCTTCTTCTTCCCCTTCATCAAGTGATCTCAGGCAAAATATATTCTAATTCTGTTTTCTCATTTGTTTAAGTGTTGGTAATACCTACCATCTAGGACTGACCAAGGGATTGAGATGATAAATATTAAATACTTAGAACAGTACATATGTTAAACATGAAATAAACAACTGCTATTATTGGTATAATGTATACTGATTTATTTCATCTTAGTAGGTGTGGTATTCCTACTATGCTGGAACTGTAATTTAATAACACAACTCCCAATACATTCCCAAATTTAGTTTGCACCAATATGCAATGCAGTATACCTTCGAGATGAATATTTAGTTTTTATATTTTTTTAAAAACTATTCAAAATGGTAGGTAATTTATTTTTTTAAACTTAGGTTCAACATTTTTAATTTATTAATGATTAAGCTACACTGTGTTATTAAGCTGTAACATTGTGTAGCTTAAAATTATATAGCTTTTAGTTTTATTTCACATTCAGTAATTTCTAAGACTTTGAACTAGTTGATTCTTGTTTTTTTTTATTAACTAATGTACAACATTCTTATTACCATTTGCAATGTCTTTTCAGGTCTAGAAACCAAATATAATCAATATCACTAAAAGGTTTTATACATATTGTTTTTCCTTTCCAAAAGTGCTTCACTTTCATGGTAATGAGCTGGGGAGGGGAAAACACTATTACAGCTGATATTCATTAAACGAATGAAGCTAAAATCTCCACAGGAAAAACCAAATCTATTCCAGGCAATAAGACCATGACTACATTTTACATCCAAGGAAAGAGCTCATTTCAATTACATTATAAACATGAACTTCTCCTTTGATCTTTTAGACAAAACCTTTCCATCTGCACTTTGCCTGACTGGACCTCACCATTACTAATCCTAAATCAGCTGCATTTTTATGAGCAACATGCTCAATCTTATGTATTAAAGATAATTAGCACCACACTTAGATACTAATATCTTCAGCTTAATAGTTAAGCTTACTGAAAACCTACTGCATGCTAGGCACTGCACTTATTACCCTTCCATGAATTATTTTCCTTAATTAGGCTCACAAGCTCAATAGGCATTTAAGTAAATGAATAAAGTGAGCTGGGTGTAGGGGAAAAATATTAACTGTTCAGAAATGCAACTGAACTTTATTATTCAATTTCTATAAGCATTTAACATGATACAAACACCTATAACACTGGAGATTATATATTTAAAACTTAAAAATGCAAATTAAAGGTTTGCCTTCTATCTCATCTCTGCCACAGGGCCCTGGGTGCCAGGGATCAGGAAAGAGCTCTAGATCCTCACTGAAACCTCCAAACAGGTCAGCTCTTTGGCCCTTGCCCCCACTCTCTCCCAGATGATGCTTCTCAGGCTTGCCTGAGAAAATAATCTACACTTTCCTTCCATGAATAAATAAGTGTCACTAAATAAAAAAATTAAAATTAAAATGGAAATGTTTCATTATCAATTTTCACTTTCATAACTTGTAATTTTCACAGAGGGCCAAAAACCCGACAGCTTGTCCTTGATCCAAAGAGCAACATCAGGTCTTTTCATTTGGCATTGCAATATGCCTTTAACTGGGAAAAATATTTAGTATTATTTAAAAAATAGCTGTTCCAGGGGCCCCTAGCTGGCTCGGTCAGTAGAACATGCGACTCTTGATCTCAGGGTCGTGAGATGAAGTCCCACATTCAGCATGGAACCTACTTTTAAAAAATAAAATAAATAAAACAAAATAAAGTAACAGCTGTCCCTAAATGCAGGAACTTTTAACAATGAATAGAATCTTTTAAAAAAGGCTTTTTATTTTAGAGTATCTCTTCCTGAGACATTTGTAGATCTGCTATTCCAATGTACTCATATTTAGTTTTTAGTACATTAGTGCTCTATGGCTCATATGTTCCATCAGTAGTTCTCCAACTACACACGTAGTATTCATTGAGAAATGTACCTGAACAAAGTTAGTTCACTTTCTCACAGTTTGAAAATCAGGGGTTTTTTTGCTTTGTTTTGAACTGAACCTTCAAATCTGTAACTGCAGGAATGTAGTTTAAGCCATCAGTTTCATTTTTGGAAAATGATCCTGGTATAGGAAAGGGGCCAGGTTGTCCTTGCCAAATGGGTTTTCCAAAGACGTAATTTCACAAGGAATGAGCAATGAGAATCAGATTTGTGTTTAGTTAGTCATAATGTCAACTGATAAAGCTAAGTCTTTGATCCAATCTTTGTATGGAAATTGAGTTGAGAATTCTCTCAGGGGTGGCAAAAAACAGCTCATTTCTTTTAAATTAAAACCCAAATCTTGGGGCACCTGGATGGGTTACTCAGTTAAGTGTCTGCCTTCAGCTCAGGCCCCACTTCAGGATCCCTGATCAGTGGGGAGTCTGCTTCTCCCTCTCCCCCTGCTCATGCTCTCTCTCTCCCTCTCTGTCTCTCTCATACACACATACACACACACACTCACTCACTCTCTCAAATAAATAAAATCTTCTAAAAAAAACAAACAAAATCTCTTCAACAATACAATACAGCCACATAATCTTGTTACATAGCAGAGGATCATATTTCTAGTCCACATTAGTAAAGCAGTTAATTGTGGTTCAAACCATGGAAGTGTGTTTAGTTCTTAAAATTTGTAACACAGTCCATTTTTAACTTTTTAAAGCAAGAGCAATTCCCAATGAGCAATACGATGACCAAAATTATTTTCTGCATCTCTGTGAACCATTTCTACATTAGTTTAAAGTTTAAAGCTAACACTGACCATTCATGACAGCTCAAAGTTAACACTGACCATCGCAACAGCACTGTCTACAATTATGGTTACTACGATTTTGACAAATCTATATTAAATTTCCTAAGATGTCTCTCAATGCTTAACAAGTCATTTCCATGCTCGTGTCATGGGTACCAGTCTAAAAGTTTTTTTTTTTTTTTAAGATTTTTATTTATTTATTTGACAGACAGAGATCACAAGTAGGCAGAAAGGCAGGCAGAGAGAGAGAGAGGAGGAAGCAGGCTCCCCGCTGAGCAGAGAGCCCGATGCGGGGCTCGATCCCAGGACCCTGAGATCATGGCCTGAGCGGAAGGCAGAGGCTTTAACCCACTGAGACACCCATGTGCCCCTAAAAGTTTTTTTTTTTTAATCATGTCAAAATTCTCCTGACACCTTAGGTAAATAAAACTTGGTCAGTAGAAGGTTTATATCCGTGGCTTCATCATCTACAATCGAAACCGTCACGAATGATTTAACTTCTCACAAATCATGTCCTTTTAAGCCTTAATTCAACATGCTGAGAAACAGTATTCCCGCTTAGGTTTGTATTTTTAAATGCTTGTTTAAATGAATGTTTGTATTTAATCAAAATTCTTTCACGAAGTTACCATCTGTAAAAGGTTTTGAGGCCCAGATAATTTCTTCATGTAACACATGACTGCATCACAGAGCAGCGCTGCTGGTTTTATTTGAAAATAAACACAAATCCTATTGAAGTGTTAGCCCTTTTTCTATATAAGTTTTGCACCACAATCTTTTCTGTATGTTTACCATAGTTCTTACTATGGTTGGATTCACTGTGATCTCCATTCAATAGAGATAGACTTTACATACTGAATTTATAGAAATATGCCCCACATCTACAAAGAAGTAAGCTCTCACTCATTTGACTTGAACATATGGCGCTCTTGGCATATGTCTCATCTTCCCACTTCAGACGAGACACATGGGTATGAAAAATATTTTACTTCCCTCTTTGAGAAAAACAGCAGGGCGAGCACACAAGATAAAAATGGTAACTTTTTAGCCTGTCCTCAGTTTTAGGTCTCTAGGAGTCACACTGCAACATAACAAAAGGCTAAAGTCTCTAATGAGCCAGTCCACACCAGCCACTCTGCTGTAGTGCCTAACTATTGCCATGTGGGTATGCTGTGGCCAGACTTTCCAATGCTTCAAGAAAAGCTAGAAATCTGGAATTTTGTGTAAATCTGATCTTTTTCATATGCACAGCTAATAAAATTCTGAGCTAATAAAGGTGCTAATAAAAACAAATTGTTTTACTCTGTCAGGGCCCAGTTTTGCAGACCCAACAAAATATATCTCTAAGAGACAAGTCCCAGATTAACAACAAATTTTACATTTAACCCTCACAACCAATCCTGTGACATACTTCATTGTCCCCATTTCACAAATGAGGAAAAAGAATCTGCAAGAAGTTAAGTTACTTGAAAAAAGTCATGAGATAGCACATACTTAAAGGAGTCTAACTCCAAAGCCCAAGGTCTTAATCAGTCCTAACCCATTTTATGTATAACTGTAAGGCAAGGTACATGTAAGATACATGCGGGAACAAACAAGTTCTATGCTGATCTTTCCTTACGTCCACATGAGAAAATGATAGAACCTGAGGGTCAACAGATAAAAAATGGACAAACAAGAGTGGATTGTCTGACTGATTCAGAACAGATCACAACTACATCTGGTTTCATTCTGTATCCTGTATTCAACCTGATATGACCCAAGATAGCCTTAACCCTCTGTTACATTAAAATGTGATTAATAGGGGCGCCTGGGTGGCTCAGTGGGTTAAGCCTCTGCCTTCAGCTCAGGTCATGATCTCAGTGTCCTGGGATCGAGTCCCGCATCGGGCTCTCTGCTCGGCGGGGAGCCTGCTTCCCCCCTCTCTCTCTGCCTGCCAATCTGCCTACTTGTGATCTCTCTCTCTCTCTCTCTGTCAAATAAATAACTAAAATCTTTTTAAAAAACGTGATTCATAGACAATTAAACTAATATAACAATTATGTTAACTATACTGGAATTAAAATTTAAAACTTAATAAAAATAGAAAAAAATGCGGTTCATAATGAGCTTCCTATGATTTACATAACTATAACCAGCGTTTTTCAGAGAAAGCAAAGACTACTACTGATGTGAATACTCAGAAGAGTTGGCATGCATTCATGCAAATGTTTGAAAACATTTGAACTATACTTCAGACTTTATTAGATTCACAGAGAAAGGAGCTCTGAATAAAACTATTTAAAATACCATTTACTGGCTTGAGCACTTTAAAGCCTTTAAAACAACTGACTAGGTTTTAAACTGTATTGCTAATCTGGTTCAAGTCTGTTCACAACAAGTTCTCTGAAAACACACTGCAAGATTCTCCCCGACCACTGTAACTTACGTCAGAAAGGTGCCTCTGGTGTTGACATTCATCATCAAATCCACTCTCTTTGTAGGTGTTTCCAATGTGCTGGTCAAACTAATAGCACTGGCATTATTCACCAAAACATCAATTCCTGTTTTCAAATAACCAACTTCCCATTAATGGAATTTTAACTTTATAACAAAAAGAAATAAAAACATTCATTCTATATAGTTGAATCCTAAGTTGGTTCACAAATACTTCTTTTAGATAATATGACTGACAATATAACAATGCAAGCAAGATTTGATAGCTGTGGTGAAACACCCAAATGATTTTCACTGGCACAATGGAGAAAGCCAATCTCCAGAGCTCCACCTGAAACCACAAGGAGGCTTAGTCCTCAGTGGTTGTAGCTTCTATTCCTATTTTGTTCTCTTACCTCCTGGTCTTCCCTCCTTATCTCCAAGAACCTTAGGTTAATTTCCTAAAAGTTTTCCCTTCTCTCTAGCATCTTTCCAAGGCCCTCCCCCCTTCCAAGCTCACTAGTCTCCCTTACTTTAATAAAAGAGGTCCTTCCTGGTCTTGGGAGGAAAAGAGAAAACACCTAGAGTGAATTTTCAATTCATCAAAGTATATCAAGTATATCAAGTTTGTTTTAGTAATTCATACACAAAATTAATCTAGAATAATGATTATTTATGCATATTCTGTTGGTCCCTCATTATGTAACATAATCTTGTTTAGAAGTTTAATTATAAGTTTTAGTTACAAGTTTAGTTAAATAATGTTAAATGAAAATAGTAAAATATGAAAGTATCTTAAAACACTTCTCTGTTTCTCCATGATTCATACTTCTTTTTAAAGGGCACTTAATATTCAGTTAAATAGAAATATCACAACTTCTATTGTGGGCTTAGACTGTTGCAATAAACATTTTCTGTTGTCCTCTTTACCAAGTCCCTCTCTCACAATACATGCATAATGTATTTTAGTCCTAAGCACCCTTTCTTCATATATGGTATTATAAAATCTTGATCACATACTCATTCCTCAATTTCCATATTCTTCTGTATAAACTCTGTGTTGCTAATGTTTTTCCTTTTTTCTTTTTTTTTTTTAAGGTTTTATTTATTTATTTAAAAGATTTTATTTATTTATTTGACAGAGAGAGACATAGCGAGAGAGGGAACACGAGCAGGGCAAGTGGTAGAGGGAGAAGCAGGTCTCCTGCTGAGCAGGTAGCCCTATGGAGGGCTCAATCCCTGGATCTTGGGACCATGACCTGAGCTGAAGGCAGACACTTAACGACTGAGCCACCCTGGCGCCCTGCTAATGTTTTCTTAAAATGTGTCCTTAGGACTAACTTTGGACTCAACAACATTACATCTTATAACTCCATTATAACAAATCTCAACTCAAGCAAGTCATACACATATCTGAGACAAGTTCTAGATTCTGTGACTACCAACTTCCTAGATTGAACATAATGATGGCTGTCTTCACAAATAGTAATGATCTATGAAAAGCACATTTTTTAAAAGATTTTATTTATTTATTTGACAGACAGAGATCACAAGTAGACAGAGAGGCAGGCAAAGAGAGAGGAGGAAGCAGGCTCCCCGCCAGGCAGAGAGCCTGATGTGGGGCTCAATCCCAGGGCCCTGGGATCATGACCTGAGCCAAAGGCAGAGGCTTTAACTCACTGAGCCACCCAGGTGCCCCATATGAAAAGCATATTTAAATCAGGACATACTTGTCAATCCACAAAGCTATGAGCTGCTCAGCCACACCACGGAAAGGTAATCAGCAAGTGGCTACACTACATAGGCACTCTGCTAGGGCCTGGGAGGCAAGAAAGATGATACTCATAAGGAAGCCAGGTGGGAGCAAAGCAAATTGAGGAGAGGTCTGAGTGAGAGGCTGGCCTGATGGGTATATACACCACCCTGTGTAGACTTACCCTCTTCAGAGAGATGAAGCTAGTAAGGGTTGATCCAATCAATAGATTCCTTAAGCAAATTCAGACTTTATTGACTTCATCTCTCTCACTATGTGGTAACAAGTGACAAGGATGTTAGCAGAGCAAACATCTGGGCCCAAAAGCAAAGAAAGTAGATGAGAAATGGGGATATACTAACATGGTAAACTATGTTTGACTTGCCAGTGATAAAGAAAAAAATAGTTCTAATTAAGAGGTAGGTCAAAATTTCTAAACTCAGATGGCCCAAATTAAAATGGATCAGGGAACAATAGTGAAAAGTAATGCACAAGCCAAAAAAAATCATATATATATATATATATATATATGTATATATATATATGCATGCTGCAGGGGGGGAAGAAAGGTTGCAGGAAAGAATGATTCTGTAGTTTATAAAAGAGCACAATTTACTCAAGGCCTGGAAAACTTTGAAGGTGAGGGAAGGCAGGGTGATAGGGAGCACCCTGTAGCAGAGCACCCTGAGGGCACAGGTTTGAAAGCATTATCAGCTGCTCAGGATTTTGTTAAAGACAATTCTCCAGCAGAGAGAAATATCAGGAAAAAGTAAAGTCTTCCCAAAAGGCAGAATTCAAAGCCCCAGAGAATCTTAAAACAGAAGGCCACAACGGTAGCAACCACAGTATGGAACTAAAACCAAACAAACAAAAATATAAAGGCTTGGCATCTTCATGGAAAAAGAGTACAGAGGGAAAGAAAAAAAAGGAGCAGCTTATGAATCATTTCTTGTAAATGTGGTATCCTTCATAGTTATATGAGAGTGGCAGCTGAGCGGCTGAACAGAATTCCCTCTTCATTGTGCATTGTTATGCCAGGAAAGCAGAAACTGATGGGTAAAAGGAAAGCAAAAAATTTTAAATACATCAAAGTGGATACTAAGGAGGAGGAAAGGAAATCTTAGGCAAGTCTTCAAAGCAGAGGTAACTCGACTGCAAATCTGTAAATTTATCAAGAAGACAAGTGCGTTTCAGATGACCTTCTCAATAATAAGTAGCAAAATAGGGGCAGGACCTGGGTGGTGATGTCCTCTGAGCATTCGACTATCGGTTTTGGCTCAGTTTGGTATCAGGGTTGTGAGATGGAGACTGAGTTGGTATGTGCGCTCACCGCGGAGTCTGCTTCAGTTTCTCTCCCTCTTCCTCTGCCCCTCCTCTGTGCGCCCATGCGAGCACACACTTTCTCTCTCTAATAAATAAAAATCTTAAAACAAAGTATTAAAATATACTGGGAGATTTTTTTGTTTCCCCTCAAAGGTATGGAAAACATATCCTCTTAACTGAAAACTAAACTCTGCTCTGGCGCTTTATAACGTAGTACTTTGCGGTGAAGGTTATAAGCACAAGCCATGCTGACAATAAGATATTTCTTCCCATTGGTCAGTATCTTTCACACGTACATACATACAGTCTCTGGAATATTATAGGGCGAGCAGGGAAGAGTGGTAACGCTTTGGGCAGGATTTGGACTTGGCCAGGTGCCTTGGTATAATACCATCAAAGCTTAAGCTCACCCCCAACACCTGCCTTCTACGAGTTTATGAACTAATTGAGGAAAAAAAATACTAACACCTAAAGCAGTACAACAGAGGTGCCTGAGGGGCTCAGCTGGTTAAGTGTCCCACTCTTGATTTAGGCTGAGGTCATGATCTCGGGGTTGTGAGACTGAACTCAGTGTCAGGCTCCATGCCTGGTGGGGAGTGTGCTTGATATTCTGTCCTTCTCCCTCTGCTCCCCCCACCCCAGCTCTCTCTCTCTCTTTCTAAAATAAAATAAATCATAAAAAAAAATAAAGTAGGGGGACCAGGGTGGCTCAGTTGCTAAGTGTCTGCCTTCGGCTCAGGTCATGATTCCAGGGTCCTCGGATCGAGGCCCACATCGGCCTCCCTGCTACGTGGGAAGCCTGCTTCTCCCTCTCCCACTCCTCCTGCTTGTGTTCCCTCTCTCCGTGTCAAGTTTAAAAAAAAAAATCTTGGGGCGCCTGGGTGGCTCAGAGGGTTAAAGCCTCTGCCTTCAGCTCGGGTCATGATCCCAGGGTCCTGGGATTGAGCCCCGCATCGGGCTCTCTGCTCAGCAGGGAGCCTGCTTTCTCTCTCTCTCTCTCTGCCTGCCTCTCTGCCTACTTGTGATCTCTGTCAGATAAATGAATAAAATCTTTAAAAAAAAAAAACTTAAAAAAAATAAAGTAGTACAAGATAAGGATTAAAGGAATATTTTAGGAATTCAGAAAAAGAAAAATACACTTCTGACTAGTTGGCATGGTGAGGAAATTGGCTTCATGAAGGAGATGAGATATAACCACAGAAAGGTGGTTTTCACAGACAGAGAAGGGAGCATTTGAGGGAGGAATGGAGATGGACAGGTAGGCACTGGAGAAGTCTCAGGATGGGAAAGAGAAAAAGTTAAGAGGCAAAAACCTCAAGGCAAGGATATGGAAGTAAACTATTTGAGGAAGAATAAAGTATTTACATAGGGGCATAGAAAAAAGACGGAACCAAAAAAAGTCTTTTGAGATCAGAATGTGAAACGTCTTGAATGGCAGTAAGTTATCTATACTTAATCCAATAAATATCAAAAGTCATCAAATTGATGGCTACGTTAATTGAGGAGAGGAAAGAGGATGAGATCTGGGAAACTAGTTGGTTAGATGTATGTTACTGTCAAGGGCCTAACTTGAGAATGAATGGTGGATGTGCTATATTATTCAAAATAACTTTTAACAATACAAAAGTCATCACATGGTTTTAAGCTGCATTTCTACATAAGTGAATACTCATATCTGGTTATACTCCAAAGACTTAGGAAAGTTAAAAAAAATTTTTATTTATAGTTATAACAGTCAATAATTATTTCAGAATTAAGGTACTACCTCCAAATCGCTCCACTGCTTTCTTCACCGCATCACTGATTTGCTGTTCATCTCTCACATCAACAGCACATGGTAAGGCCTTTCCTCCAGCTGCTTCAACTACAAAGGACAAACAAACAAAAAAGCATTGAGACATTCAAATACTAAACTTTTCATTCTGCTGTGAATCAAAAGAAGTACCCTATATTCAGAAAATCAATATAAATAACTATGTTCTTATAACTGCTAGTGACTCCGCCCTACTGTAGGACAGACAAACCCATGTCCAGCCTCTGCCTAGAGAGACCAACTATATGAAAAAAACGAAAAGTGGGGGGTGTGCCTGGGTGGCTCAGTTGGTTGAGCATCCAGCTCTTGGTTTCAGCTTGGGTCATGATCTCATGGGTCATGGGACTAAGCCCTGCTTGGCCTCCATACTCATCAGGGAGTCTGCTTGAGGATTCTCTCCCTGCCACCACTCTTGAGCACATGTATGTGCTCTCTAAAATAAATAAATAAATCTTAAAAAAAAAAAAAAGGTAATTTAAAAAACTCTATTAAAAAGAAAAAAAGAGGGGTGCCTGGGTGGCTCAGTGGGTTAAGCCTCTGCCTTCAGCTCAGCTCATGATCCCGAGGACCTGGGATCGAGCCCCACATAGGGCTCTCTGCTCCACGGGGAGCTTGCTTCCTCCTCTCTCTCTCTGCCTGCCTCTCTGCCTACTTGTGATCTCTGTCTGTCAAATAAATAAATAAAATCTTTAAAGAAAAAAGAAAAAAGGAAGGTAATTTAAAAAACCTTTATTATGAAAAAATTCAAGAAAAAGACAAAATTATAAAGAACGGTATATTAAACTACCATGAATCTTATCACCTATCTTCAATGACTGTTAATTCTCTGTCAGTTTTTTAATTTTTTTACTCCCGATCCTGTTTTCGGCCGGAGTATATTTTAAAACAAAACTCAGGCATCATCTCATTCATAAATACCTGATATGTGCTCCCCTAACATAACCACAATGCTATTAACATGATTAACAAAACTAGCAATATCCACCAAAGTTGAATTTTAAGCCCTCCCTCCTGATATCGTGCCTAGCGCAATGCCTTGAGTAGAAGCACTTGATAATTACTTGTGAACTTGAAGTATTAAGATAATGAGTTTCAAATGGCACAGAGAATAAAAAACATGGAGAACTTTTTCCAAGTGTTCACATCATCCACCTCTCATTTCCACTCCCCTATTCTCTGCACAGATCCAAGAACCACTGCTCTCAAGAGACATGATTTTTAAAGGGAGTCTCTCATATAATACAAAAGTGCTGGGGAAGACATGGTTCCTAAATCCTTGCCCCCAGGTGACAAAATACTTCTATAACCAGATAAAATTATGTTTAGAGTAGCTTTCAAATAGCTATAAACTCTCCAGCAAATTTCCCATCTACTGAAACCACAGTTAGAACATTTCAAGAAATGGCATTGTCCCATTCACTTACTCTCTTCAGCAGCAGTAAAGATTGTGCCTGGAAGTTTGGGGTTTGCATGGGTGGTCTTCGCAGCAATGACAATGTTTGCTCCATCCTTTGCTGCTTTCAATGCAATAGCTTTGCCAATGCCACGACTTGCACCTGTGATAAAAACTGTACATCCTGCTAGCCTCCTACAACAGAACAAATAATGACCTTAGAAGAAACCTCAGTGTTTTATTTACTTGTTAGTATCAGGAATTATGCGTATTTTCACAATATTTATGCTTCCTCCCCTAAAACTTTCTGTAGGGGCACCTGGGTGGCTCAGTCGGTTAGGCATCTGCCTTCGGCTCAAGTCATGATCCTGGGGTCAGGGATCAAGCCCCGAATGGGCTTCTCGCTCAGCAGGTGGTCTGCTTCTCCCTCTCCTTCTGCTCTGCACCGCCCCCCACCTTGTGCTCTCTCTTTCTCTCAAATAAATTTTTAAAAATCTTAAAAAACAAAAAAACTTTCTCTAAACTTTCCTTCCTCCCTCCCTCCCTGATAGCTAACAGCTCTGTGATACTGCCACTGCATAATGATTTAAAAATTATTACAACTGCAGTTGGCCAGGCTTGTTGTGATAGGGCAAACAATATCTGGCATGATAAAAGGTAAATCTTTTTTTTTATTTGATTTTTTACTATTTTTTATTACATTCAGTTAGCCACTGTATTATTAGTTTTTGATGTAGTGTTCAAGGACTCATTAGTTACATATAACGCCCCTTTTAAAAGATGTTATTCATTTATTTGAAAGAGAGTGAGCGAGGCGAGAGAAAGACTATGAGCAAGGGGAGGGGGAGAAGCGGACTTCCCCTGCTTAGCAGGGATCCTGATATGAGGCTCTATCCCAGGACCTGGGATCATGGCCTGAGCTGAAGGCAACTGATAACCAACTGAACCACCCAGGCACCCCCAGACAAAAAGGAAACCTTAACAAGAAATAGGGAATTAATAAACTATACACATATTTCCCCACAGAAAAAGTGGGGAAAGTATTTTTCCCCCACAGAAAAAGTGTTAACAAAGCTTATTTTTGAGTGATGCAATTATGAATGAATTTTATCACATTCTTTATATTCTTCAGGCTTTTTCAAGTTTTCTACAATGAATACATACCACTTAAAAGAAATTATCTAAAAGCAAATAAATGTATAACAGATGCTCATCATTGCTCATAATAGCCAGATTGGAAAAAATGAAAACGTCTATCAACTGATGAGAGGATAAATAAATTGCTGTATACCCATACAGTGGAATATATTCAACAATAAAAAGGAAGGAAGTACTGATCCATGTTACATGAATGAACCTGGAAAACATTATGCTAAGTGAAAGAAGCCAGTTACAAAGGACCATACACTGTATGATTGCATTTAAATGAAATGTCCAGTATAGGCTAATCTATTGAGACACAAGGATAGTGGATGCCTAGGACTGGGGGTACAGGGATGGGAGTTGATAGCTGAGAGATATGGGGTCTCTTCTGAAGATGATGCAAAGGTTTTAAAATTGACAGTGGTGGGGTACCTGGGGGGCTTAGTCAGTTAAGCATCTGACTTCTGATCTCAGCTCAGATCTTGACCTCAGGGTTGTGAGTTCAAACCCCACACGTTGGGCTGCCTGCTGGGCATTTAAAAAAAAAAAACTTGTCTAAGGAGAAGGATTAAAGAGAATATAGTGAAAATGACAACAGCAAAGAGAAAAGGGTACAATAACCACATAAACAGGCTTGTTAACAAAAAAGAGCATAAGGTCTCTGACAAGATCTATAGGATTTACACTCCAGAAAAGGTCAGAGGTAAACATGGGGAAGGGTTTTTTTTTTTTTTTTTTTTTAAAGATTTCATTCATTCACTTGACAGAGAGAGATCACAAGCAGGCAGAGAGGCAAGCAGAGAGAGAGGAGGAAGCAGGCTCCCTGCTGAGCAGAGAGCCCGACGCGGGGCTCGATCCCAGGACCCTGAGATCACGACCCGAGCCAAAGGCAGCGGCCTAACCCACTGAGCCACCTAGGCGCCCCGGGGAAGGGTTTTAAAATAAGAAATAATCATTTTGGTAGGAAAGAAGGAGAACAGAGAAGAGGGAAGGAAAACAGTATTACCAACACTCCAGAAGCCACCTGTCTATTCCTCTAATTCTATTCTCCTCCTTACTCTCCCACCCCAGAAAGTAACAAGTAGTTTACATATGACTACTCATTCCCATTTTTTTACTATTCCTAATATCAACACATGTATGCCGAAGCCAAGGGCCTCCTAAACAGTATAGCCCTAAAGCTAAAAATTGTTCACAGATGAATATTTATGATCAATTCGATGACAGGGAACACCATTTTTTAAAAAAAGATTGATTATTTATTTATTTATTTATTTATTAACAGGGAGAGAGTACAAGTAAGCAGAGTGACAGCAGAGGGAGAGGGAGAAGCAGGCTCTCCGCTGAGCAAGAAGCCTGACACGGAGCTCAATCCCAGGACCCTGGGATCATGACCTGCGCCGAAGGCAGATGCTCAACTGACCAAGCCACCCAAGCACCCTGGGAACACTAATTTTGAACCCCAGTGAAGCCAGACATTACATCCCTGTTGTGTATTGAATTCTATCTACCAAAAGGATACGTTGAAGTCCCAACCTCTAGTACCTCAGAATGTGACCTTGTTTGGAAACAGGATTGTTGCAGATGTTAGGTAAGATGAGGTCATATTAGAGTCAGGTGGGCCCTTAATCCAGTATGATTTGAAATGCGGAGGGAAGACTACATGAAGACCCATATACAAGAACACCATGCGATGAAAGAAGCAGAGACTAGAGTGACGCACGCTAAGAATACCAAGGGTTGCTGACTGTCACCAGAAGCTCTTTCACACCGTGGAAGAGGCAAGGAAGAATTCTACCCACAATTCTAGAGGGAGAATGGCCCAAGGGATACCTTGACTTTAGAAATTTAGCCTCTGGTACTATGAGAGAATTAATTTATTTATAGCCACTCAATTTATGGTTTTTTTGTTACAGCAGACCTAGGAAACTAATAAAACCTCTCTCTTCCCCCCACCCCTGCAAAAGAATTTCATTCTTCTCATTGTATTGCCCAAAACTGTACTATTTTGAATTTCACTCGTAAAAAATATTGTGGAAATTGGTTTCTCTCTTGTTCTCTCAGGAACCCTCTTTTTTCTATTATGAACAATGTTGCTAAAAATATTTTGGTTTTGGTTGCCTAGTTGGCTTAGTTAGTTAAGCCTCTGCCTTCAGCTCAGGTCATGATCCCAGGGTCCTGGGATCGAGTGCCACATCGGGCTCCCTGCTCAGTGGGGAGTCTGCTTCTCCCTTTACCCCTCCCACTGCTTGTGATCTCTCTCTCTCTCTCAAATAAATAAATTAAACCTTAGAAAAAAAAAATATTCTTGTTCACTTTTTCCAGTCACATGGGCAAGAGTTTCTCTAAGGCATATAATCTTATTGGTGAAACTGATGGATTATAGGATACTATTATAGATCAAACATACAATCTACCTAAGTATTCATATATTGGAGCACCTGCCTGGCTCTGTCAGAAGAGCATGATACTCTTAATCTTAGGGTCATAAATTCAAGCTCCATGCTGGGTATAGAGATTTCTTAAAATAAACTTCACCAAAAAAGTATTCATGTATGGGGATGCCTGGGTGACTCAGTCGGTAAAGTGGTTGCCTTCAGCTCAGGTCAAGCCCCACAACATCAGGCTCCCTGATCAGTGGGGAGTCTGCTTCTCCCTCTGCCCCTCCCCCTGCTCATGCTCGCTCTCTCTCTCTCTCTCTCTAATAAATAAATTTAAAGGTATTCCTGTATGTAAATACATATTCATATATTTACATATTTAAATATAAATAATAAATATATGGTATCTATAAACCATATATACTTAAAATAGCTTCTTACTTGTGGCTTGCTTTTTCACTACATTTACAATTTTTTTTTTTTTTAAAGATTTTACTTATTTATTTGAGAGAGAGAGAAAGCATGAGTTGGGGCAGATCCCAGAGGTAGAAGCAGATCCCAGCTGAGTAGGGAGCTGACAGGGAGCTCCATCTCATGATCCCAAGATCATGACCTGAGCCAAAGTCAGATGCTTAACCGAATGAGTCACACAGGAGCCCCTATAATATCTTTCGATGAGCAGAAATTCTTTATTTTCATGTAGAATTTATGAATCTTCTTTTACAGCCAATGCTTTTGGGTTAAAAAAATCCTTCCCTAACCACAACTGTATTAATTTGTCTCTCAAAAATTTTATGGCTAGTCTTTTAAATTTTAGTCTTTAATTTACCTAGAATTAACTTATATGTATGAACTGAGGGATGGATCGAATTACATTTTTTTCCAGTAAGGACAACCTACTGTCCAGTCTAAAAAGCTCATCTTTCCTACAGATCTTCAATTCTAGCTTTGTCAAGATGAGTCTCCATAAATACAGCTGTTTCTAGGCCTTCTCTTCTATTCCATTGGTCCACATGGATTGCACGGTCTTAAGTGTTAACAGCTTTATCAGTCTTACTAACTGATAAGGCAAGTATTTTCAATTTGTTCTTCCTCAAGAGTTTCTTGGTTATGCTTGGACCTTTGCTTTTCCACCCATTATTTTAGAATCAGCCTATCTCGGATGCCTGGGTGGCTCAGTGAGATAGACATCTGCCTTCAGCTAGGGTCATGATCCCAGGGTCCTAGGATTGGACCCACATGGGGTGACTGGCTCAGTGCAGAGCCTGCTTCTCCCTCTCTCTCCCTCTGCTGCTCCCCCGCTTGTGTTCTCTCACTCTGTCAAGTAAATCAATAAAATCTTTAAGGCAAAAAAAAGAACAAACTTTTGTATACTGAAAATTATTAAATCTAAGACTTTAGTTACATATTATTTTGGTTTTCCATATAATCATATCAATTGCAAATAATGACAGCATTGTTTCCTTCACTTCAACAAAGATTTTTTTTTCCTTCTCATTTCTTATTTATTAAAAGAAGAAATGTTCCTAGATGGGAGGTCTGAAGTGCAAGAAGACATAAAAACCAAAAATACTAAAACAAAAGAAACAAACAAAAAATAGAAACAAACCAATTTAAAAAAACCCTGGTAAATTAAGTACAGAAATCTACAAATGTATTTACAATAATAATTAGTAATACCATAAGTAATAATAAATAATATTTGCACAAAGAATTAAAATATATTATAATAACATATGTTAAAAACAGTGATTAGAATTTAACTTTTCTAGGTCCTTGTATTGTTTCAGGGAGTGATAAAATTTTACTTACTTTAGACACTTTACGTTATTCACACGTCAAAATTTCTACATTAAATGTGACAAACAGAAATCCCAGATCTTGGGGTACCTAGGTGGTTCAATTGGGTAAGCGTCCAACTCTTGATTTCAGCTCAGGTCATGACCTGAGTCATGATCTGTGAGATCGAGGGCTCCAGACTCTGTGGGAAGTCTACTGGAGGATTCTCTCTCCCTCTCTATTTGCCCTTCTTCCCACTTATGTCCACATGCTCTCTCTCTAAAATACATAAATAAATCTTGGGATGCCAGGGTGGCTCATCAGTTGAGCATCTGCCTTTGGCTTGGGTCATGGTCCCAGGGTCCTGGGATCAAGCCCCACATCAGGCTCCTTGCTCAGGAGAAGCTTGCTTCTCCCTTGGCCTGCTGCCCCCCACCCCTGCTTGTGCTCTCTCTCTCTCTTTCTCTCTGACAAACAAAAAATAAAATCTTTAAAAAAAATAAAACATATAAATAATTTTTAACAATTTAAAAAAAGAAATCCAAGACATGTCTCAACTATTGCTTTAAAAGCCTCATCCCTTTGCCTTTGGTACAGTTGGACTGATTCCCGGTAGGATAAAGGACATTTCTCTCCTCACAAAGAGTTTCAGGCACTGGCAAAAGAAAGGCAAAGACAGTTTCTCCTCTTAACCTGAAGCCCTGGGCTGTCCTATTAAGAAACCCCCTTCCAGCTCAAAAACATTAGAGCCATACGAGGCAGGCAAGCAAGCAAGAGTCCCAATTTGTCCGTACCATTGGTGGATGGCTAAAACTTGTTAACATAGTTAATCTACACTACAATATTCCAAACTTCTCTGGCACCTCAAAATCAGAGTAAATGTGATTTAATTTTTGTTAAGTTTTTAAAAAGAAAAGCAACCACTTTAAAAAAAAACTATATAAGCTACTCAAGTTCATTTGGAAAAAGAAACATCCAACAATACCCAGGAAAATTCTGAAAAAAATTCCAAATGAGGCAGAAACTAGCCTTCCCAGATATTTAAACATTTTCTAAAGCTAGAGCAATAAACTACTTCGCTACTGGTGCATAAATAGACAGACTAAAGTAATAAAATAGAAAATCCAGAAACAGATCCCTATCATACAAGACTTCAGTTATATGACAGGTGGAATTTCTAACAGAAAGAAAGATTAACTAGTCAGTCAACAGTATTGGTACAATTGTACAGCCAGCCATCAGAACCAAAATGAAGACGGCTTCCTAAATTACTTCCTATGTCAAAATAGTAAGCAAAATAGAATATCATCTCAGGTGAATGAAAAATCTGAGTAAAAACAAAATAAAAGTAATAAAAAAATAATAAAAATCCCAGAAGAATACTTATCAATTCAAAAGAAAATCCTACCTTTAGATGGCCCTATAGGTTTGTCACAAAACCACAAAAGCCTTAAAAGACTATGACTCAATCAAAACATGTTTCTGCATGATAAACAGTACAAAATTAAGACACAATGAAAAAGAATCTGAAAATATTTGTAACACATACGACATACAACAATTTTTTTTCAAATGGAACTCTAAGAGGTCAATCAAAACCTAGTTGTGTAAGCCAGGCAAAGAAAGATACACAGATGGTTTTAAACCAGAATTTCTCAATCTGCACTATAGACATTTTGGAAAGGATAATTCTTTTTTTTTTTTAAGTTTTTTTATTATTTATTTATATGACAGCTAGAGATCACAAGTAGGCAGAGAGAGAGAGAGAGAGAGAGAGGAGAAGCAGGCTCCCCGCTGAGCAGAGAGCCCAATGTGGGACTCGATCCCAGGATCCTGGGATCATGACCTGAGCTGAAGGCAGAGGCTTTAACCCACTGAGCCACCCAGGCGCCCCTCTTTTTTTTTTTTTTTAAGATTTTATTTATTTATTTGACAGAGATCACAAGTAGGCAGAGAGGCAGGCAGAGAAAGAGGAAGGGAAGCAGGCTCCCTGCTGAGCAGAGAGCCTGATGCGGGGCTCTATCCCAGGACCCCAAGATCATGACCCAAGATAGAGGCTTTAACCCACTGAGCCACACAGGCGTCCTGGAAAGGATAATTCTTTATCTGTCAGGGATTATACCGTGCATTGCAGAACATTTATCAATATTCTTGGACTCTAAAGATGCACATACTCTCACGCATACATAATTATGACAACCAAAAGTGTCCCAAGATATTGCCAAATGTCCCATAAGAGTCAAAATTGCTCCTTGATGTGGACTATTACTTTAAACATATAGAAAGATCCCCTCCCTCACTAATGATGAAAAATTTAACTGTAATGAGGTGCCATCTTTTTCAATCAGGTTTTTAGTATCAAAATAAGTATTTTTATTATCAAACATTTTGTTGTTTGCCAACGGGTGGGATTAGGAAATCTCATTCAATCTTTTGGGTGTGCGGTCTCTTTGGAGCACTGAGGATATTAGCCATTGAAATATAAAGTGCATACACTTTTTCAAACTTTGCCTCCAGGAATTTGTCATACAGACATACTCAATTATATACAAACAGTGGATACAAGTTTAATCACTGCAGCAATTATGCAATAAGAAAAACTAGAAATGATCTGGTATCCAGTGATTGGGGGCTGGTTAGACAAATTATGGTACATCAATAGAATACTATGTAACCAATAGAAGATGTGCATATACATATGTAAAATGTACGTAAAAATATGTCCCAAGATATACTATGTAAAAATAAAAAGGGAGTGTGTCACTATTTTTAAAAGTGGTCTGTGTGTTTACAGTGGTGTACAAATGTTTAAAAATGCACAAACTATCTCTGGAAACATACCAGTGAGTAAATGGGAAACTGAATGTTAAGGATGGGGAAACTCACCTTTTACCTTACACCCTTTTGAGCCTTTTAAAGTCTTTTGACCATGTACCTGTATGTTTCAAGCAAGTTATAAAATAAACAAGTCACCCCACTCAAGACATCTATACTTTATAGAAACAGAAAGTAGAATAGGCGCTAAAGGGAAGGGAGGAGTGGGCGAGTTCTTTAATGGGAAGGGAGGAGTGGGCGAGTTGTTTAATTGGTACAGTGTTTCTTTCGCAAATTGAAAGATTTCTGGAGAATGGTTGCAGACAATGTGAATATACTGTACACTTAAAATGATTTAAGATGGTAGATGGTGGGGCGCCTGGGTGGCTCGGTGGGTTAAAGCCTCTGCCTTCGGCTCAGGTCATGATCTCTGGGTCCTAGGATCGAGCCCCGCATCCGGCTCTATGCTCGGCGGGGAGCTGCTTCCCTCTCTCTGCCTGCCTCTCTGCCTACTTGTGATCTGTCAAATAAACAAACAATCTAAAAAAAAAAAAAAAAAAAAAAAAGATGGTAGATGGTGCTACGTGTATTTTATCCAGTATTTTTAAAAATCTTAAGTGAACCGCCACCGTGAAAAAGATACCCATATTTAAGATTAATTTAATTTGTTACTAATTTGAAAATTCCTTTTTAAAACACCGCATTATCATTTCTTTACTTCGGAACTGAGCGTTCGGAAAAAGTGAAGAACTGTGAGCAGTACAGTGACCTTTCACCTAGAACTTGCAAACCTTCAGCAAAACACGCGAAAGTCCAAGGCAGGGCCTACCCCGCAAGCGGCGGGGTAACCCACTCTGGATCCTTTCCTTGTGGGAGAGACTTGCACGTGGCTGTCCCCCAGAGGTGCACAACTCCGAGTTACTTTAACGCATCACGGCGGGTTCCAGCAACACTGCGTGCCCAGCGTGGAGCCTCACTCCAGAGCGCGCCCTCCCACCGCCGGGGCCGCGACCCGCGAGCCACCCACTCCGGCTCCACCTAGGCGCGCACTCCGCCCGGCCGCGGCTTCCCCCTCTCCCCTCCCCACCCCGCGACGCCCCCATGCCCTTACCCGGTGTTGGGTAACATAATTTCCTCAGAGCAGACGTGGAGTCCACAGCAGCTGCAGCGAGCGTACTGTGAGAAGCGGGGCTTTCCCCTTTAATTAGCCCCGTCCGGAGAGGGCGCTCCACGCTCGCCCCGCCCCGCCCCGGAGGCCTGCGGGGATAAGAGGCTTTGGAGGTAGTGGCAGATCCCTGAGTGCGCCTGCGCACGCAGTGGGCCTCCGGGCGCTCGGCGCTAGTTCCCACCTTCCCCGGCCTGGCCCGGGGAACCAGCTCTCTGCGCAGGCGCTGGGAAAGAGGCAATTCCGCCCCACCCCTCTCGCTGCCCGCTGCGGTGACAATCGGTCTCCCGCTGGCGTCCCGCGTAGGGGGCGCGTCAGCCACTGCGTCTGTATGCTTTCCCCCGCCGCGTGAAGGCTCCTTCGTCGCAGCGCTTCGTTATTCGGCTGGTAGGGTGGTCGTTTGAGTCGAGCACTAGGGTCTCTAGGGCTAGGGTGAGGCTTCTCTGCAGGCCCTGACCTGCAAGTACTTTGGCTCTCCTTCTTCTCCCCCTCCGTGGCCCGAACCTGGATGCTTGTATGGCTGCACGCGCCCCATCGAGTGACAAGTTTTCCTCGGCTGATACCTTCTGCCAGACGCCGTCCAGCATGGCATTCTACTATAGCAAGGAATCTGGACTAAAGCCCCCCGGACCCTATAGATAGACCTGTGATGAGCGGCAGCTTCTGGATCAATATAGCTTGGGGGAGAATGCATAGTTAGCGAAGGAACTCCCAAACTCTGTGCAGGAGTAAGGTGAATTCTGAAATCTAGTACTGAGGGGGTTGTTTTTTTTTAATGTTTTAATTTAAATTCCAGTTAAAACATAGTATAATAATAGTTTCAAGTGTACAATATAGTGATTCAACACCTCATAGGACAGCAGGTGCTCATCACAAGTGCACTCTAGTATTGTTTTTCATGGTATACCTGACATTACTCAGCTACCCTAATGAACCGAAGATTGGCATATCTTTAGGGAGACGTGAAAAAACTGTGTTTTGAATTGGTAGGACAGGACAATGAGATGCTTACATGAAGACCAGTTAAACTATCTTGAAGATGGGGTGTGTGCAGTCCCTTTACTGCAAGCCCTAAATGGTCCTGTTTAATCATGTATATTGCCAGTCTCCTATAGGCATTTGAATTGGTGATCTATGATATTGTCCTTAGAGACTCCAGAAGAATTTGTTTATTCAACAAATAGTAGCACCTAGTGCATGCTGGTCACTGTATGTAGACATACAGCAGGACAAAAAAAAAGACAAGGTCTGCCTATGTGAGAGGAATGAGTAGCCAATGTATTAGACTGTTGTAGATATTGGGTGTTTCAAAAAGAGTGTTGATAGGGACTGTTAGATGAAAAGCTTAACTCTCCACTCAAGAAAGTGAAAAAACAATCTACAGAATGGGAGAAAATATTTGCAATGATATATCCAATAAGGTCTAGTATCCAGAATAAAGAACTCTTACAACTCAGCAACAAAAAGATGAACAAACCAAATAAAAAGTCAATAGGGGCTCCTGGGTGGTTCATTTGATTAGCCCTCTGACTCCTCATTTCAGCTCAAGTTATGATCTCAGGGTGGTGAGATCCAGCCCCATATCTGGTTCTGGTGGAGCTCGGAGTCAGCTTGGGATTCTCTTTCCTTCTCCCTCTGCCCCTTCTCTGGCTCGCATACACATTTGCTCTCTCTCATTCATTCTCTCCCCGCTCTCTAAAATAAATAAATATCTTTTTTAAAAAAGTGAACAAAGGATCTGAATAGACATTTTTGCAAAGAAGATATGCAAGTGGTCAGCAAGCACACGAAAAGATGCCCAACAACATTAGTTATTAGGGAACTGCAAATCAAAAGTATAATGAGGGGTGCCTGGATGGCTCAGTCATTAAGTGTCTGCCTTTGACTCCAGTCATGATCCCGGGATCCTGGGATCAAGCCCCACATCGGGCTCTTCTCAAAGGGAAGCCTGCTTCTCCCTCTCCCACTCCCCCTGCTTGTGTTCCCTCTCTCACTGTGTCTCTCTCTTTAAATCTTTTTTAAAAATCTAATCTTAAAAAAAAAACTATCATGAGATTCTACTTTATATATACTAAGATAGCTGTAATAGAATATATGGAAAATAACAATTGTTGGCCAGGATGTGGGGGAATTGGAACCCTCATACATTGTTGGTGGAAATTTAAAAAGGCATAGCCACTTTGGGAAACACCTCCTCAGAAAGTTACAATTACCACCTACTGGATATCCACATGCAAAAGAGCAGCCCCACTTCTTGACATATCCCCAAGAGAAATGTAAATATGTTCAGAAGAACCACCAGATGGCACTATTCTTTTAAAATTCAAAATTATATAAAGCAAAATGTCAATTTATTAACAATATTATGATATACTATTATAATCCGAGTTGGGTTAAGGCAAAAATTGCATAAAATTATCTACAGGGACTCCCATAAAGGAGAAATATTTTAAATTTTAAATTCCTTAATGAAAATGTGTATTTTATAAAAGACACATCATTAAAAATAAGATGTGATGGGGACGCCTGGGTGGCTCAGTTGGTTGGACGACTGCCTTCAGCTTGGGTCATGATCCCGGAGTCCCAGGATCGAGTCCCGCATTGGGCTCCCAGCTCCACAGGGAGTCTGCTTATCCCTCTGACCTTCTCCTCGATCATGCTCTCTCTCACTGTCTCTCTCTCAAATAAATAAATAAAATCTTAAAAAAAATAAGATGTGATACTCTAATTCCTTTTATTATTTAAATTAATTATTAATATTACCAATATTAAAAATTAATTTTGGGGGTGCCTAGGTAGCTTAGTTGGTTAAGTGTCCGCCTTCTGCTCATGGCCTTGATCCCAGGGTCCTGGGATTAAGCCCCACATATGGCTCACTGCTCAGCAGGGAGCCTGCTTCTCCCTCTCCCCTGCTTGTGCTCTCTGTCTAGTAAATAAATAAAATCTTAAACAAATAAATAAAATTTATTAAAAATAAAAAATAGTTTTCAAATGCATGGGGAATTGAAAATGCAGATTTAAATTGAAATATTAAAAGATATGACATTGAGGGGTGCCTGGTTGGCTCAGTTAGAAAAGCATGTGACACTTGATCTCGGGGTTGAGAGTTTAAGCCCCATGTTGGATGAGAGATTACTCGAATAAAAAAACTTAAGAAAGTTATGACACTGAGAACACTTTTAATATGAAGTTAAATAAGGACTCTATTCTATCTTGCATATATATATATATATATATATATATATGTATAAAAGATTTATTTATTTTATTTTTTGAGAGAGATGAGGGACCGAAGAGGGAGAGAATCCTCAAGCAGACTTCCTACTGAGCAGGGAGCCTGACACAGGGCTTGATCCCAGGTCCCTGAGATCATGACCTGAACTGAAACCAAGAGCTGGATGCTTAATGAACTGAGCCACCCAGGCATCTCAAGAATATCTTTTTTAAAGTATATAATGGGGGTGCCTGGGTGGCTCAGTGGACTAAAGCCTCTGCCTTTGGCTTAGGTCATGATCCTGGAGTCCTGGGATCCAGCCCCACATTGGGCTCTCTGCTCAGTGGGGAGCCTGCCTCCCTCTCAGTCTCTGCCTGCCTCTCTGCCTACTTGTGATCTCTATCTGTCAAATAAATAAATAAACTCTTTAAAAAAAAAGTATATAATGCAGTAACATTCAAGTTTGTTGACCACACCCACATAAAGAAATTTCTTAAAGATTATTCATTTGAGAGAGAGAGAGAGAGCAGGGGATGAGCAGAGGGAGAGAGAATCTCAAGCAGACACCCTGCTGAGCATGGAGCTCAATGTAGGGCTTGATCTCATGACACCGAAGTCGTAACCTGAGCCAAAACCAAGAGTCAGACACTGAACCAACTGAGCCACCCAGGCACCCGACAAAAAAAGTTCTTTTTCATCTAGACCCAGTACACAGAGTTTTCTATTTTACTGAATCTATTATTTTCTATCAAGTTGATCATAACCTACTAAATTTTTTGATGACTCATTACTGGAAAAAAATATTTGGAAAACACCCCTTTAGTGTATTGTTACATACCGTTGTGATTTTTCAACTTGCCTTTTTAAGATATTCTAGGCTTCTTCATTCAGATATAAAATTACTAATAAATGGTTAGAGGCCAACAAACAATGCAGATGCTTTTAGTGCAGATGCTTTCAAGTCACAGCTCTTGAAACTTTCCATTCCTTTCACCCACATCCTGGTCCAGGTTAAATGGAAGAAATCCCTGGGGTTTTGAAGGTATGGCAGTTCCTTCTGATAATGTACCAAATATTCCCCATAGGACTGCTAGCAGTACCTTTTGCTGCTCAAAGAATTATTCCCAGTCACTATTTTATTAATAACTGTTGGGTATTAACCTCAAGGATGTATTTTAATGTCTTTATCTTCCTGATAATACGTGACTACAACAATCTAGGGAAAGTGAAAATTTCCATCTTAATACCATCCTTTGGAGATAGTCATTGTTAATATTTTGGCATGTATCCTTTAAGACTTTGAAATTTTACATAGGTTTCGATTATTTGTAAATCCTAGGGGAGATTATGTATACCAATTGTTTTGGATACTGTTTTTGTTTTCCTTAATGTATTATAAACATCTTTCCAAGTTTACACCAAAAGTTTATCTTGACTTGTTATATATTTATTTTTTAAATATTTTAAAGATTTTAGAGTGAGCGTGAGCAGGGGGAGGAGCAGAGGGAGAGGGAGAGAGAGAATCTCAAGCATGGAGCCTGACGCAGGGCTGGACCCCAGGACCCTGAAATCTTGACCTGAGCTGAAATTAAGATTCAGATGCTTAACCAACTAAGCCACCCAGGCCGCCCCTACCTTGACTTTTTAAAAACAGGTGTGTAGTTTTCTTTTACATGATTATACTGAAATTAATTTTACCATTCTCATTTGTCATGGAAATTTTAATTGTTTCAACATTGTCTCTATTATAAACAGCCTTGCAATAAAAACTTCTGTGCATGCATAATTGTTCATTACTCATTTTTCTCCAAAATACATTCCTAGAAATGAGACTGCTCAATGGATATGCAAATACATTTTAGCAAGGTTGTTATTGATACAGTTGATCCTTGAACAACACTGGTTTAAACTATGTGGGTCCACTTTACATGGATTTTTTTTTATAAATACAGTATAGTATTATAAATGTATTTTCTCTTTCTTATGATTTTCTTTTTTTTTTTGAAGATTTTCTTTCTTTATTTATTTGAGGGAGAGAAAGAGCATGAGCGAGGGAGAGACAGAAGCAAAGGGAGAAGCAGGATCCCTGCCCTGTCCTGTTGCGGGACTCAATCCCAGTACCCTGGGATCATGACCTGAGCCAAAGGCAGAGACCCAACTAACTGAGCCACTCAGATGCCCTCCTTAATGGTTTTTGTAACATTTTCTTTTCTCTGGCTTATTTTAAGAATTCAGTGAATAATACATGGAACCTACAAAATATGTGTTAATAGACAGTTGATGTTATTGTAAGGCTCTGGTCAACAGTAGGCTATTAATAGTTAAGTTTTGGGGGTCAAAAGTTACACACAGATTTTTGATTATGTGGGCATCAGTGCCCCAACCCCCTCATTGTTCAAGAGTCAGCTGTAACTTAGACCGGTATTTGTCAACCTTGCCACCACTGACCTTTTTGGGTTGGATAATCCTTTGTCGTTGGAGTCTGTCACATGTATTGCAGTATGTTTAGCAGAATTCCTAGTCTGGGGACACCTGGGTGGCTCAGTGGGTTAAGCCGCTGCCTTCGGCTCGGGTCATGATCCCGGGATCCTGGGATCGAGTCCCGCATCGGGCTCCTTGCTCGGCGGGGAGCCTGCCTCTCTCTCCACCTCTGCCTGCCTTTCTGCCTGCTTGTGTTCTTTCTCTCTCTCTTTCTGACAAATAAATAAAATCTTAAAAAAAAAAAAAAAAGAATTCCTAGTCTGGGGGCGCCTGGGTGGTTCAGTGGGTTAAAGCCTCTGCCTTCGGCTCAGATCATGATCCCGGGGTCCTGGAATCGAGCCCCACATCGGGCTCTCTGCTCAGCGGGAAGTCTGCTTCCTCCTCTCTCTCTCTGCCTGCCTCCCTGCCCATTTGTGATCTCTGTCTGTCAAATAAATAAATAAAATCTTCAAAAAAAAAAAAAAAGAATTCCTAGTCTGTACCTCTTAGATGTGATAGCCCCCACTCCCGTGTATGTATGTTTAAATATATTAAGTAAAATTTACCATGTTAACCATGTTAAAGTGTTTCCTTAAAGTACGCTCACATTGTTGTGCAACCAACACTACCATCCAAGCCATTCCAGTTTTGACACTCCAGAAATTGCTGAATGTCCTCTGGAGGGCAAAATTATCCTTGTTGTTTAAACCATCACAGAGGTAAATGAGAATTCAAAAATGTAATGTTATTAAAAGGAAAATGAGAAGCTGAAGAGCTGTAATAGAATAAACAAAACTAAAAAAAGACATTACAACTAAATGAAACACATGATCCTAGACTGGTTTCTATACAGAAGAAGAAAATTTGCTATAGTACAATTGACTAATTGGAATATGTACCATAGATTAAAGTACTACATCAATGATAAATTTCCTGAATTTGATAACTACTGGGGTTATGAAAGGTCTATGTTCCCAGTATGAAGTATTAAGGAATAAAAGGAACTTAATACTTACTCTCAAGTGTGTGTGTTTGTGTGTGTGTGTGTGTGTGTGTGTGTGTTGTGTTGTGTGGAGAGAGAGAGAGTACGCTAAAACAAATGTGGGAAAATGTTAAAAATTGGTGATTTGGAGTTAAGATGTATGAGAGTTCTTTTTTATGGTTACAACTTTACTTTCCTGTAAGCTTGAACTTAATTCAAACTAAAAAGTTTTATGTTTTGTTTTAAGTGAAAGAAAATCTTTATAGCTGAGACTATTTCTTAACTGCCCATGCTTTTCAACTCCTTGTCCTTGATAATTTTGCTCATTTATGCTTCAGAAAAGTTTAGAATATAGTTTAGAACAAAATCTTGATTAATCTAGGTTAGTGGTTCTTAAACTTTAATGTGCACCAGAATCAACTGAAGAGCTTTGTAAAACACAGATTAATGAGCCTGACCTCCAGAGTTTCTGATTAACTAGGTCTTAGACAGTGGACTTGAAGAATTTGTGGTTGTAACGAGTTTCCAGGTAAGGCTAATGCTGTTGGTTGCGGCCCCAAAAGGTGTAGGCTGGTAGTTCTCAACCTTGCTTGCAAATTAAGAATCACTTGGGGATCTTTTCAAAATTTTAATGTCTGGGTCTCGCTCCCAGAGATTCTAATTAAGTTGGTATGGAATACACATAGGTGGTATTTTTTTAAAAGCCCCTTAAGTGGTTCTAATATGCAGCCAAGATTGAGAATCACTGACTTTAGTCAGTGTAATCCCATTCCCCTCACTCATGCCTTGATTAGAAGTGGACATGTTATCTACTTTTGGCAAATGTGAGGTCTGCTAAGAAATTTTCTTTGTCTTTTGACTGAGAAAGGTGGCTTAGTCTTTTGAGTATCCGACTTTTGATTTTGGCTCAGGTCATGATCTCAGCATCATGAGATCAAGCCCTGTGTCGGGCTCCGCCCTCAGTGGGGAGTCTCCTGGTGATTCTCTTTCTCCCCCTCCCTCGGCTTCTCCCCCACTCTCATGTGCTCTCTTTATAAAATCAATCAATCAATCAATCTTTAAAAAGAAAGAGACCACAGAATAAGTTGCCTCTTTTCTTCTAGATGTTAATACCGGATGTGATGCTTGAAACAGCTGCATTTATGTTGCATCACAGTGGGTATTGGTCTTTCCCTTTCCTGTGACTCCTTCAAAGGTGGACTTTCTTCTGTAACATTCATGAAAGAAAGGTTAGGGTTGGGAGGCAACCCTCAGTACCCTCCTGAGTTTTCCTCCTAGCCTTCTCATATTCCCACTGCTCCAAGTTATGCTATGGGTTTTCCCCACTTTGCAGGTGCCATCTTTTAGAATTCTAGGGAAGGGTTCCCTCAGTAGAAAACAGCTCACTTGCATGACTGCAAGTCGTGAGTGGAATGAGTATGTAGGTGTGTGGATCATGCCTTATTTCACTTTCCTGCTTGTTGGTTTATTTACTATACTATCTGCACACAGCTCTTAGCCAAAGATTTGAGGCTAATGTGAGGGAATTACAGATATATATATGTGTATATATATACACATATATGTGTGTGTGTGTGTGTGTGTGTGTGTATGTATGTGTGTGTGTATATAAAACAAATCCATATGCATATATACATACTATGCATACATATATACATATATACACATATATTTATATATGTGTATATATATATATATAATTATGCATATACAGCAATTAACTTTATGGGATAACCGCTATGTCAGAGACTTATATTTGCCTACCTATAATGCATTCTCTGCTTCTTTTTACCAACAGTATCGATTACTGGAGGTGTCTGTATGCCCAGAAAAAAGCCTGCATCTCTCAACCTGCCTTGTAACTAGGAGTGGCCATGTTACCAAATTATGGCTAATGAGACATAAGTGGAAGATATTGCAGTGGACTTCTGGGAAAGCTTCTTTAAAGAGATTCCAGCCATTTTGTGATCTTAAGAATGAAAACCATATGCTCACATAATAAAAGGGAGACTGGGTCTCTGATGAGCATGTAATGTCATAACAGCCCTGAAACTACTACTTCTAGACTACTTTTGCAGGAGAAATTAATCTTTATCCAGTTTAAGACACTGTAATTATTTTTTGTTTCCTGTTATATGCATCTGGACCTAACTCTTAAATGATACCCTATCTCAAGGCAAAAATATCAAAAGAACATAAACCATTGCAGGTTCCCTCTTGAGTTTACCCAAATCTCTAGCTTTGTTTCTTGTTTTCGTATCTGCTTTTCTCCTTAAGAGCACCAATATTGTTCAAATTTCCTTCTTCAAAATTGCTTTTAGGGGTACCTGGGTGACTTAGTTAAGTGTCTGACTCTTGATTTCAGCTCAGGTCTTGATCTCAGGGTTGTGAGTGTTTTTTTGTTCTTGTTTTTTTTTTTTTTAAGATTTTATTTATTTATTTGAGAGAGAGAGAAAGTGAGAAAGACAGGGAGAGCATGTGAAGGTTGAGGGTCAGAGGGAGAAGCAGACTCCCTGCCCAGCAGGGAGCCCAATGTGGGACTTGTGGGACTCGATCCTGGAACTCCAGGTTCATTACCTGAGCCAAAGGCAGTCGCTTAACTAACTGAGCCACCCAGGTGCCCAGGATTGTGAGTTCTTAAAAACAATTTTTTTTTAGTATTTCCAATGCTTTTAGGAAATCCCATCCTCCACTCATAGGAGTTGGTCTGATTTATATCACGATCCATCCTCCTTTCTCAGGCCATACATTTTCAAGTGTGAATTATACATTCTTTTTAAAATATGACTTAAGCAAAAGAGTCTGGGTTGGGTGTGGGTATTCTAAGTCCAGTTCCCTTGAGATATTTCCATCTAATTCTTTCTGGTATCAAACATACCCACATCTCCCAAAGTCAGGCATTAATTCTGTGACACAGTACTCTACTAGTACTATACATGGTCTTTGCAAGGTGAGAGAGAAATGTGACTCTTCTATAATTAACATGGCTTCATACCTGCTCACTATAAAGATAGTATTTTAGGGGCGCCTGGGTGGCTCAGTGGGTTAAGCCTCTGCCTTTGGCTCAGGTCATGATCTCAGGGTCCTGAGATCAAGCCCCGCATTAGGCTCTCTGCTCGGCAGGGAGCCTGCTTCCCCCTCTCTCTCTGCCTACTTGTGATCTCTGTCTGTCAAATAAATAAATAAAATCTTAAAAAAAAAATGAACCAAAACCAGAGAGGAAAATTTCACGTTTAATGAAACTAGGGAACTGCCATAATCCTACCACAGACTATGAAGAATACCTTCCAAATTGTACCCAAATTAAGGAAGTGAGATTTAATAAGCATTTCCTCTAAATAGCAACTCAGTGCCATTTTAAGAAGATAAATGAGATAGTTATAAAGGTCCAACAGTAATCTGAAACTTGAAGAAATAAACACTAGGGACATGGATGGACCATGGAAAAAATAAGGCCACCTTGGCATCCATTCTCAGATGGCAAGGAAGGTAGAACCGAAGAAGAGAAAATGTAGCATACATTTTGATTTTCCAGAACTCAGTTTTCGGACTTATAACTGAAACTGGAAAGTGAGGGATAGCTGAAAAGTTAACAGTAACAGATCAGTTAACAGGCTGATCTTCAACTGTTGATCCAAATAAATTGAGCAGAGTAAATAAACAGCGACTATAAGATAGTTCGGGAGTGAAACTCCTGAACTAAAAAAATCAATCTTAATACCAATAGAAATGAGAACCTAGAAATCAGATTTCTTTTCTTTTTTAAGATTTAAAGTAATCTTGGGGCGCCTGGGTGGCTCAGTGGGTTAAGCCGCTGCCTTCAGCTCAGGTCATGATCTCAGGGTCCTGGGATCGAGTCCCGCATCGGGCTCTCTGCTCAGCAAGAAGCCTGCTTGCTTCCCTCTCTCTCTCTGCCTGACTCTCCGTCTACTTGTGATCTCTGTCTGTCAAATAAATAAATAAAATCTTAAAAAAAAAAAAGATTTAAAGTAATCTCTATACCCAATGTGGCAGTTCAAACTTACAACCCCAAGATCAAGAGTTGCATGCTCTTCTGACTGAACCAGCCAGGTCCCCCTTAGATTTGATTTCTAATACTCTACTCTAATAAAAAGAATCAGCATTCCTTGGAGAAATGACCAATTCTTCAACTAGAGTAGAAAATATATAAGATGAGCCTGGAACATCTTATAGTGGCAGAAAGTTAGGAAGTGCTAAAAAATGAACACAAAAACTAAAAGACTCCCATTGAAGAAAGTATGTCAAAGGAGCATAGAAGTCAACTGAAAGACCTCCCAATGGCTAAAGCTGGAAAAATCTGGGCAACAAAATAGAGTTGTTGTAACCAAAGTATAAAATAAATATTTGAGTCTTTACTGATATAATTATATGATTGAATAAATAAATAAATGGGGAAAAAGAACAAAATTTCCTATGTAGAAGAATTCCAAATAGTTTATGTAAATACTGTCCCTGAAGAAGGTGAATAACTTCCCATTCCTTAAGTACGGGCTGTATACAGTGACATCTAGAGTTCAGTAGGAAAGGAGGGGTGGAATGACTTTACAGCTAAGAAAGCTGACAAACAACATCTCAGTTAAATGATCAAAGTTAGTATCAATTGTGGTACGTCATGTTGATAATACATGTTCTTTTTTTAAAGATTTTATTTTATTTTATATTTTAAGATTTTATTTATTTGAGAGAGAGAGAGAGAAAGAGTGCAGGGAGGGAGAGAGAGGGAGAGAATCCCAAGCAGACTGCACTAAGCATGGAGTCTGATGTGGGGCTTGATCCCACAACCCTAAGATCATGACCTGAGCTGAAACCAGAGTTGGACGCTTAACCAACTGAGCCACCCAGGAACCCCTAAAGATTTTAAGATTTTGTTGTTAAGTAATCTCTACACCCAACATGGGGCTCGAACTTAGAACTCTGAGATCAAGAGTCACATGCTCCACGACTGAGCCAGTCAGGTGCCCCAATAATATGGACCTTTGATATGGCATGATGAAAATGGCACTTTATCTCTGTGGTCTCTCTCTCTCAAAAACCTATAACCCTAGTCTAACCATGATAAAAAATAAACAAACCAGGAACACCAGACAAATCCCTGCTGGAGGACATTGCACAAAATACCTGAGCAATACTCCTCAAAACTATCAAGATCATCAAAACAAGGAAAGTCTAATAAACTGTCACAGCCCAGAGGATCCTAATAGAACATGATGACTAAATGTAATGTGTCTTGGATCAAATCCTGAAGCAGAAAAACATTAGGTAAAAACCAAGGAAATCTTAATAAAGTATGGTCTTTAGTTAATAACAATGTATCAGTATTGGTTCCTTAATTATGACTAATCTACCCTCCTATGTAAGATAATAATAGCAAAAACTAGGTGTAGGAACTGTAAGAACTCTGTACTGTCTTCACAGTTTTTTGTAAACCTAAAACTGCTCTAAAAAAATAAAGTTTACTTTAAGAGTTTTAAAATCTTAGGGGCTCCTGTAGACTAGTAATAGATTCATAAGGACTCAGGAAACATGATACCTTCTAAAAAGATTATTGAAGATATAATTCTGCTAATGGAAAGATTAATTAAAAAAACTATCAATGAACATTAATTCATGTAGATGTGAATATTCAGTTTAATGTGCCAGTTATAATTCTTAATAGAAATTTTACATAATGTGAAAATGATAATACTTGGACAAAACTGACTATAACGAAAGAGTCATGAAAGTTAGGGTGAGGGCTAATTTGTTCATTTCTCAGAGTGAAGTCAATAAATAACATTTTTGCTTCTGAGCTGATGATTTAAGTATTTTATTTATTTATTTATTTATATTTTTAAAAGATTGTTTATTTATTTATTTGAGGAAGGGAAGCAGGCTCCCTGACAAGCAGAGAGCCTGATGCAGGGCTCAATCCCAAGACCTGAGCCAAAGGCAGAGGCTTTAATCCACTGAGCCACCCTGGCACCCCTAAGTATATTATTTAAAGCTTAAAGATAACCACTGTGGAATTAAAACTAGATCTTCTAATTTACCAGAGGAAGTTGCCGTAATTCAAATACTAAAACTGTACCGATCGCAAAAACTTGAAAGCAATTTCATTTATTAAGAGATATTAAAACAGTAATAAAAATATTAACAAATGTATTAATGTATTTAAAAATACCTTGACAAAGTATATTTTATTCTGTGAATGCAAGAATGTATTGACATGAGAAAATTGATGACAATTTTCCATTAAAAGAAAAAAGGAGAGGGGGAGAGGGGTGCCTGGGTGGCTCAGTTAGTTAAGTGTCCAACTCTTGATTTCAGCTTAGGTCATGATCTCAGGGTTGTGAGATCAAGCCCTGCATCATGCTCTGTGTTCAGTAGGAAGTCTGCTTGAGATCCTCTCTCTCCCTCAAACTTTGTCCCTCCTCCTTGTTCTCTCTCTCTAAAATAATAAATTTTTAAAAAAAGATAAATAAAAAGAAAAAGCGTATAATAACCTTATGATCATATATTAGCCATCAAGATCTACTTGATACATTAAATTCAATATCTATCTGATGAATTTTTTATAAAGCTGGAAATAGAAGAACGCTTTCCTTTTGGTGCTAGTATGCCTTTTACACCAATACTTGCTAAAATTTTTACCCAAAGATAGATAGGCTTTTGGCTAAGAGCCAAATAATAGTAACTAGCTAGAATTTAATAACATTTTCTGTTTTTATTGTATCTTTTTATTTATAATGGCCTCTTATGGCAAGTGATGCTGGCTTTCCATTTATGACAGAGATATAAAATTTCCTTTGAAAAAAAATTAAGTAAAAAAAGTGAAGTGATTTTAAGAAAAATGTTAAGTAAACAGAAGTAAAGATGGTTCATGGTCAGAGAAAGAATCATTGAACTGGTATTGAATGACTAAAGTTTGGAAAACCGCTCCAGGCAAATGTTTCTTTTTTTTCTTTCTTTTTTTTTTTTTTTTTTAAAGATTTTATTTTTAAAGAGAGAGAGAGAGAGAGAGATCACAAGCAGGCAGAGAGAGAAGGGGGGAAGCAGGCTCCCCACTGAGCAGAGAGCCTGACGGAGGGCTTAATCCCAGGACCCTGAGATCAGGACCTAAGCTGAAGGCAGAGGCTTAACCCACTGAGCCACCCAGGCACCCCAAGGAAAATGTTTCTTAAATGGGCCTCTGAATACATTGAAAACCCTCTGAAGTCTGACAGTTTTCTGCAAGAATGTTTCAATTTTTCACATTTGTTGTTTATATATCTAAAATGTTAGGTAATTATACTCTAGATCATATGGTTAACTATCTTACAACCAAGTTCTGTCATGTAAATTTAGTGTCTACATTTGTACTTACATTTGATTCCTCATCCATTAGTGTCACTTTTAACTGTGTTGGGCTAATAAGAAAAGAACAGAGAGGCTTGGTATGTAGGTGATGAATTTGATTCAGACAGTGGACAAATGATATCATGGCATGTTAAAAAATGAAGGTATATAGAAAGTTACATGATACAATTGAGTCATTGTCACATAGCCCTCTGTAGCGAAGTTATATCCATTCAAGTATTTAGCTAATATACAAGAGTTTGGTTTCACTAGTTGTTTAAGGTCATCTGTTTTGAATAGGTGGTGCCCATTTAGTACCAGTAACTAAATATTCTGAGTATCACCTATATCAGAAAACAAGTGAAAGAAAAGTTTATAGACACTTGGGTTACTTATGAGAAAAAGGAAAAAAGAAGCAAGAATATAAAGAGGGGCAAGGGCAAAAATCCATTATCAGTTCTTAAGAAATGGATACCTTAAGGGTAAGTCGGAAAACATATATTCTGTGAGCTCAGGTTAGAAGAGAGGAGTTACTAGGAATATCCTACCCATTTGTGTTTAGCAAGAAACCCATGATTTAGGCTAAGGGGTCCAATGCTTGGCATAGGGATTGCAGAAAAATCTCGCCCCTTTACATCAATGATGCTCAAAGCTTGCCTCTTAGGCAAACTTTAGTAGGTATCTGCTAGAAATGCAAATTTTTCGGCCCCATCCCTGAATCAGAAATAATCAATTTCTCTTTAACAAGTCCTCCAAGTGATTCTGATGCATATTAAAGTCTGAGCATTCGTGATCTATACTGACAATTTTAAAATTTTCAGTGACTTAAAATTATCAGTGATTGTTAGTTAGGGGTCATTAAACTACTTCCATTTATTTGTATGTTTGAAATTTTCACAGTAAAAGTTTAAAAAAACAACACTCAAGTAGACAGCATATTCATGTATTACTTATAAAATAAGAAAATGAAAAATTGAAACTTTTTAAAAAAATGGATCCATATAACTGAGAAATAGTGGATTAGTGCTTCTAAAATTGTGGTGAAGGACCATTTTTTCAAAAAGCTTCCAATCCTTTGTGGAGTAATACTTTCATAAAGCCATAATAAAATTAACTAAAAATTGAAATAAAAAAAAGACAGAATATTAATCCAATTTTTTTATTATTAGATTCAACAGAAGTAATATTTCTCTGTCAAATTTCTGTGAGTTCTCAGACACTTCTTCTCATTTGTATTTTTCTTCTTGGGGACTAGTAATAGTTTAGAGACCAGGACCATTCCATTGTCCACACTACATGATAAAATGATAAATAAATGATCTCAAATTATATTCTCCAGGAATTCTGCTTTATAAGCCCATAATAGTATTACAAAGTAATAATTATTAATAACTGTAAACATATTGAGCATTACCATAGGCCAAACATCATTTTAGGTACTTTTATTAATTTAAACCTTCCCAAAAAGCTGTAAGTACTACCATTATCCCTTCTTTACAGTTCAAGAAGCTAAAGCATAGAGAGGTTAAGTAACTTATCCCGGTTTATACTTTTAGCAAGTGCTGGTCTATAATGTGTTAGAAACTGAATACACAAGTCAGGAAATGGGAGTTTAGGAGTAGTGGTAATGCAAGAGAGAAGCCGTTGGGTGAGGTTTGGGGATAGGTGGCAGCGATGTCCCCCCTTCACCCCCATACCTGGTGTTGTCTCTTGAAGAGCGACAGACTGCACATTCCAGAATGGGTAGGCTAGTCCTGTACTACGTCTGTTCGTTGTATGAGGAGATGTCTATCCAACAGGCAGCTCACTAATTTTGATCTCAAAACGATCCTGCACATCATTTAGGATCTCTGCATCCTTCTCATCTGACACAAACATGGTGGCCACGCTCATGGTACCAAAGTGGCCTGCTTTGACCACATAACACAGGCAGGTGTTGGAATCCTCAGGCATGCCATTGTTAAAAGCAACGTTCACCAGCTTAATGTCCACACCTCAGCCGAAGTGTTGGTAGCCACAATAATTCATCACTGAAAAAATCTTTAAACTGCTGGTACTGAGAAAGCTTCTCCTCCCGGAGCATCCCACAGTGGACGGCAATGGCTGGGAAATTTGGCTCTACTAGGAGCTGGGCCAGTGCAATGCAATGCTACACAGACTTCGTGAAGATTTAAGATTCTAAATGAGGAAATCTGGCTCTAGATCACATTCTTAACCATGACACACTATTGTTTATTTTAACCCAGTGTCCTTTTCCTAGTTATTTGATAACTAAATTTGGTGAATGGAATTCTTTTTGTGGGAGTAGGGGGTCTCAGCTTGAAAATAAACAGGAATATATACTTAAATGTATCTGAAGAGGTGTGTTGACCTCTGTTTCCAAGAGATCTACTTCTAAGTGGGGCCAAGGAATCTCCTAGTTTAAGAACCCACCTTCAGGGTAGGGAGTCATGTGCTCCAGTTTTAAGGACAAAATGTCAGTGCTTAGGGGAATGATGACACTTGGAACATTGGAGTGATGATCATTTAGATGATTCTCTAGCCTAGCTCCAGAAACTCATGTTTAAATCCTAAAGGATTTTCTGTGAAGAGAAATGGAAAGTGCTGTTTTATTAAAAACCTTGAGGGACAATGGGACCCTGGTGATGTAGTATGACAAAAAGGGGAAAGGAATCCCCCCTTTTCAGAAAGTGCTCTGGAAAATTCAGTGCAACTTTGACATGGGCTGGAGGACAGTGTTAGGTGACAGCACTTTCCATGCAAACACTGGAGTCCTCTGAACCAGGCAATTGGTCATGTCAGGACCATCATGTCGAGATGATTATGTCAGGGCCAGGCACAGGTTGAGGAGAATGGACACAACTTATAGTGGTGGAGAGGTCAGGAGGAGACACTTTCAAGCCCTCTCCTCAGATAGGAAGGACTTTAAAGTAAGGCTCATAATTCAACAGATCGGGCAGTCTGTCAGACTCAGTGTGTGTAAGCTATTACAACCCAGTTTGATTACCAAGGTGATGCAGCCTGAAAAATATGAATTATACTCCCACACAGTTTCCTTTCTTTTCCTTTTCTTTCCTTCTTTCGTTGTCAGAGAGTGATCACAAGCAGGCAGAGAGGCAGGCAGAGAGAGAGAGGGGAAGCAGGCACCCCGTTGAGCAGAGAGCCCTATTCGGAGCTGGATCCCTGGACCCTGGGACCATGACCTGAGCCCAAGGCAGAGGCTCAACCCACTGAGCAACCCAGGTGCCCCTCCCACACAGTTTTCTTAAGCTTTTGAAGTTTGCTTTGATTAACTATTAAAAAATAACAAGTGTTAGGGGAACATTCTGCAAGATTTCTTTTATTTTGAAATAATTATAGATTCATATTAAGTTTAAAAGGCTGTACAAAGAGGTCCTGTGTACTCTTACCTGCTTTCCTACAATGGTAACATCTTATCTATAACAAAACCAGGAAAAAAAAATTTATTTTAAAGATTTTATTTATTTATTTGACAGACAGAGATCACAAGTAGGCAGAGAGGCAGGCAGAGTGAGAGGAGGAAGCAGGCTCCCCACGGAGCAGAGAGCCCGATGCCGGGCTCCATCCCAGGACCCTGGGATCATGACCCCAGCCAAAGGCAGAGGCTTTAACCCACTGAGCCACCCAGGTGCCCTGTATAACAAAACCAGGAAATTGACATCAGTAACATCCACAAATCTTATTCAGATTTTGCCAGTTTTTTTTTTTTTTAAGATTTTATTTATTTATTTGACAGACAGAGATCACAAGTAGGCAGAGAGGCAGGCAGAGAGAGAGGAAGGGAAGCAGGCTCCCTGCTGAGCAGAGAGCCTGATGCAGGACTTGATCTCAGGACCCTGAGATCATGACCTGAGCAGAAGGCAGAGTCTTTAACCCACTGAGCCACCCAGGCGCCCCCAGATTTTGCCAGTGTTATATGCACTTGTGTGTATCTAAAATTCTGTGCAATTTTATCAGGTGTAGACTTGTATAACCAGTCCTATAATCAAGATAACAAAACTATCATATCACCACAAACATCCCCTTGCTACTCCATTATAATCACATCCCTCCTCTTGTCTTCCTATACCCTCTCACCCTGTTCCTAATCTGTTCTCCATCTCTATATTTTTTTCATTTTGAGGATATTATACATGAATGGGTTCATACAACATGTAACATTTTAAGTTTAGCATTTTTCTCCCTCAGTACAATTTCAGATGTTTCAATTTTAAGGAGTACATGTTAATGATTAAAATTTTTGTCTTTATCATATTATAATTTGTCATTTGTCTTTATTAAAATGTCCACCTTCCAGATTCACCTAATGGCTGATCTTATTTCTAACCTATACTGGCATCTTTGCATTGTATGTCTTAGGAAGCCTTATCTGTTAACATCAATAGGGTAATATTAGTTAAATATTAACTATCATTGCATACTGGAATGCCTTACAGCAAAATGTTCCAAGGTTACATTTTGTCCAGACAATAATAGTGTGTGTGTGTGTGTGTGTGTGTGTGTGCGTGTGTGTGTATCTTCTCAGTGAAGGTATTTCAGGGGAATTTCTTAAACAAATCAGAACAAAAACACAAAGAAGTAAAATCTTAGAAAATTTATAAATGAGTTATTGTAACTGCTTACTTTTCAAAAGAATGGAGCATTTAGCAATTGAGAACATGTTATTCTCTCCACCAGCAAAGAGCTACTATATAGAACATAAAGTTCTCATGACAAGCTAGGTCATGTGGATGATATCCTATCATTCTGCAAACTCAGAAACATTTGCTAAGATTATCAAAGGCCATGGTTTTCCCATGCCATATGGACTATGGAATAGCTAGGATTAGTCCTAGGAGACCTAATTCCCATTCTGTCCACTGTTCTGAATCAGAGGGACTCACAAACCTAAGGAGCCAAATCAGTGAAAAGTCTTCTGAACTTATGACCAAGAGGCAATGGAAACAGAAGGGTTTTACCTTGCTTTCCATTGTGAGCTGTTTCCTTCTATCTAGCCTTCTGTTGCAAAATGGGATGTTAAGTATTTAGGAAATGTCATACAGTTTTTTTTCATTTAATCAGGTACACTATCTTAACACTGGAGACTTTTCAGAGTTATTGTTAGTAATGGACAGTGAGTTTCAGGTTGACTTCACATTTATATTTTACTACTGAAATTAAGGCATGGGGCTATGAGAAAGAAAACTTTTGGTTTATTATTATTTATTTATTTGTTCTTAAGATTTTATTTATTTATTTGATAGAGATCACAAGTAGGCAGAGAGGCAGGCAGAGAGAGAGAGAGGAGGAGGAAGCAGGCTCCCTGCTGAGCAGAGAGCCCAATGTGGAGCTCTATCCCAGGACCCTGAGATCATGACCTGAGCTGAAGGTAGAGGCTTTAACCCACTGAGCCACCCAGGCACCCCAACTTTTTGTTTTTTAAATAAAGAAAATGTAAACTGGTACAACCTTTTTGGAATCATATTGACAATATTAATTAAACTTGAAAATGCATATACCCTTTGTTCTGCGATTCTGCTTCTAGGAATGAATTCCTCAGAAATAACGTGTGCAAAGATGCTCATACATATATGATGTTCTTTGCAATACTGTTACTTTGAATAATTAGAAACAATGTAAATTTCCACTATTTTGAAAAAGGTTAAATAAATTGTGTGTGAAATTATGATATACTATGCAGTATTAAAATGAATTAAGTGGCAATGGATGGAGCTAGTGTGTATTATGCTAAGCAAAATAAGTCAGATAAAGACAAATACCATGATTTCACTCATATGTGGAATTTAAGAAACAAACAGAAGAACATATGGAAAGGGGAAAAAGGATGGAGGGAAAAAAAAACACAAGATACTCTTAACCAGTGCAAGCAAACTGAGGGTTGATGAATGGATGTGGGTGGGGGATGGGCCAGATGGAGGATGGATATTAAAGACGGCATTTGTTAGGATGAGCATTGGGCGTTGTAAGTGATGAACCACTGAATTTTACTCCTGAAACCAATATTGCACTGTATATTAACTAGAATTTAAATAAAAAATTGAAAAAAAAATGTATTTACAAAAAGAAAAGAAATGAAATGCAAAAAAGCCGAATTAAATAGACGGAAAGTACAGATAGGAAAGAAATCTCTAGAGTTTTTAAGTAAAAAGAGCAAATAAAAATGGTGGGGGTCTAGAAACATGCTCACAGAATTGATGCATTGGTTATCATGGGTAGGGGGTAGGTTGTGAAGAAATATAATCCTAAGTGTTTAATATCTAATACTATTTCAATTTTCCAAAAGGAGCATATATGTTTGTTACTCCTGTAGCTAAAAAAAAAAAATTAAGGAAATTTCATCAACAGACTATATCCTCAAAACAATATAAAGATTGCATCAAGGACTTGCTCATATTTTTAACATCCATCTGGCAATGTGGGGTGGCAATGTTGAGAACTGCAACTTAATACTTAGACTTAACATATAAAATGTATTTCATCTTTTGTAAAAGACGGACTGAAGTTAGATACAGTTCTTTACAAATAGGGTCCCCAAGAAATGAGCTATCTGAAAATTGTTTTTTGCCAATAAATAATAGAGCCATCGAGGAATCCATTCAACCATGAATGCTGGAACGTGAGTTTTTGGGTTATCCGTGCAGTGCTTGGCACATAGTAAACAATAAATAATGACTTAATGATGGATGAATAGACAGTTTAAGTAGTTTTAGTAGCGCCTACTTATTTAAAAGCAGGATACACTAGCAAGGATAGGTGATGATTGAAACGTCTTGTTACTCGCTTCGCAAATGAGGTGGCTGAGGGGGAGCAGTCCTCTCTTCCCAGTCAGGTATTTGGTCGAGGACAGCGTTTAGTGACTTACGTTTTCATGATCTGTGAATTGAAAAATCACTAAATTTCAGAACTAGACAGAATACAAAAGGGCAAACAAGCGAGTTGCCACTAATTATACATACATAATTTTGCTCAGAGGAGAAGGGGCTCTAGTGGCTGTGAAACTGTAATCACTGTATTAGTGAATCACTGTAATCACTCTGTTAGTGTCTTTTTCACCTGAAAAAAGGGGAATAATCACTCCTTCATAGGATTTGTTTCTTTACATGGAGGAATATGAAAAACTGTATAAAATGCTGGCAATATAGTGACCATTCCGTATTGTGCAACGAATGTTTCATATAAATTCAAACCCAGACTGTAGGGTCGAAAAGCACTCAGAGCCTAAAACTGTTCACAACTGAGAGGTTCTCAAGTTCGGGCGGTCTTTCATTCATTTAAATCTCAACCACACCTATCCGGCCGGAGCGAGTCCCAGCAGTCGGCTCCCAGGATCTGGCGGACGACCGCGGGCCTCGTACTGGCGGGAGTTCGTGGCAGCCCGGATCCCGAGCCGGGGCTTCCCTGGGTTGCAGGGCCCGTGGCTTCGAAGACCACGGCCCCCACCGGGCCTCCGTGCTTGGGGTTCAGCCACCGCCAGCCTCGCCCACCAATCCACCGCGGTTCTCGGGTCCTGGAGAGACACTCCTACCTACATTCCACAGCCGGGTCTCCAACGCTCTTCCCACGGCGAGACGGAGGTGTCCGAGCCCAGCAGCCCGAAGCAGAGCGGCCGGAAGGCCCGCGGGGCCCGGGGGTGGGCGGGCGGGGCGACAAAGCGGGAAGCACAAGGAGCGCGCTCCCGTGAACGCAGGAGGGAAGCGGGGGCGAAGGGCGCGCGCGCGCTGGGGAGAGAGGCCGGGAGGCGGAGTCTTAGGGCGACGGCGGGAAGAGGGCGCCCTGGAGCCGAGCAGGAGGCCGGCTGGGGGCGGGGCGGAGGGAGGGCGTCGACCCCCTAGGGGGCGGGGCGAGGCGAGGCGGGGACGCGCTTGCGGGGTGGGGAAGGCGGGGGCGCGGCGGTGGCGGGAGCGTCCCTGGTCTCCGCCCCTGTTTCTCACTCTCCTCCATCTCCTAGCCGGCGGGGCTCCGGAGAGGCGCCGCTTCCCCGTCCCCGGAGCCGCCCGGCTGCCGCCGCCTCCGCCCTCCGCTCGCGGTGAGCCCGTCAGTCCCCCGCACCGTGCGCTCGTCCGTCTGGGCCATGGATGGGTAAGTACTCGAAGGCGCAGTGGTTGTGCGGGGCTGCGGTTGCCCCGCTTCCTTTCGGCTCTCGGCCGGACGCGCCACCGCCGGGGAGCCGGGCGCGGCGTCGGCGGCCGGGGGAGCGACCCCGGCCGAGTCCGACGGCGGGGCTTCTGGGCGCCCGAATCGCGGAGGGGCGGTCCCCCGCCCCCTCTTCTCCCCCGGCTGGGGCGCCCCCGTAATGTCCGCCCCTTCACATCCTCACACCCGGAAGCGGAGGAAAGCCGGGTGCAGCCGCCGGGTGCCGGGGTCCGCCCTCCGCGCGCAGAGTCCGGGGAGCCCGGCCCGGCCTGCCGACACTTCCTCTCAGAAAATGGTGCGCTGCGCTGGGGGAGGCGGAGGCGGCGCTCGGGGCGGGCGTCCTCCCGCTGGGGAGTTGCTGTTTACCGGTGAGGTGGGGCGAGCGTTGGAGCTTCCCCTAGTGGGGAGGCGAGTGGCCGCGGAGAGGCAGACGGCGAGTGCACGCGTCGGGGCACGTCTGGGCGGCGACCTGGTCCCGAAGCCGGGGCCCCCAGCGCGGTGTCGACGTGCCGGGGAACCCGCCGAGGTCTCCGGACCTGGGCTGTGAGCTGTGCTAAGACCTGTGTATACCGGGCGTCTGGACCTGGTGATCGTGGACTCCAGCCCCCACACCCCCCCAAAAGAAACTTCGTGAATTTCTGCAATTTTCGGGAGCGTTCAGACGCTCTAAAAGTGAATGAGGTCCGTGGCCAAAATAAAAATATTTTGGATTCACGGATAGAAAAATTTCGCTGAGAACCCAGGGATGTGGCGTGGGACCTGATAATTTAATATTCAAAGAAACGACTAGATTAGGATCTTCGTGTATTAACTGTAGCAAATGCATATCAAGATTTAAAAAATATCTCCCGCTCTGTTAGAGCTTGCAAATCCACTATTCATTCTCATTATATATTTGAGTTTTGGTTTGGCCTTTTACTTGCTTTTGAGGACAACGTATTTGTAACCCCCCTGGTTGTAGAATATGTGGAACTTGCGTAAACAGTAAAAGCCTTGTACATGTTACCATAGAGTTGATGACTGTTGCCATGCTGTGTAAAGACAATGGAATCTTCCAACAATTTTTGCCTTCGTTAGACTTCATCTACTTTCATAACGTTAAGTCTGTATATTTGGATTAAGTCATTTGAATGCTAATTGCACACTGCTGCAGATTTTAGAGTGCGGATTTAGATTTCATTGATGGTTGTGATGTTCTATATTTTGTTTTAATTGAAGCTGTATTCATTGTTTAATTGAAACTTTTCTGAGGACATTGTTGAGAACTCATTTCACATCACCTGATTCAGTTACACTTTATATGTGTGCAAAGTTTTGCTGCTTTAATTTGTGTGATTATGCCAACCAGCATTTCTGTTCAGAAAGATTGTGAAATTAGTGTCTCACTGTGTGTAGTGCGTTGTCGTTAGACAGTTTGACTTGAGCCGTGGAAGCAGGCTAGCTTTTTTGTATTGGAAAATTGATAGTGTGATAGTGATGACAAAAGACTCCACTTACGCATCTTGGCTGTTAAACTCTTGGGTAACTGAGAAGTGCAAACTTACTCTGGATAGTTTAATAACTCTTCACCCTATATGTGGCTTTAAAGCTAGGAATGAGTTTTTTGGTTTGTATATGTAGGTTAGTAAGACATTCTGGAAGTTAAGTTCAGGACCTATACAATCTTATTTTCTATGCACTATTATTTGTCACATTTAAATTTCAGACAAATGAATTGCAAGTTTCCAGAGTCTATAAGAAAAAATTAAAAATTGACATGGTTATTGTTTATTTTATTTTTTTTTACATGGTTATTCTTTAAAACAAATTTGCATCATTGAACAATCCAGATTCATAATTTTTTTTACTTTTATTAAGTAATGGCATTATAGGTTATTAACAATATATAGAATTTAGTTAGAGCTTTCTTTTAGGAGATATGAAGGCAAACTGTAATTGAAGATTGTTTTGGTGTGAGAAAAGATGGATTTCTGTTTGGAGAACTTTATAGGAGTTTTTACACCTTGGGGTTAAGGGATGAGGTATTGAACCCAGTGACTATTTGCTTCCAGGAGGCTAATTAACTTTCTGCATTTTCCCACAGCCTGAAAAGGTCCTTTTTCGTTATTTTGGATAGTTCAAAAAGAAATATCAAACCACCAGTCAGTAGATCTTTCTAGTTCTTCCTCAAATCCCAACTGTCGTGTGTGTGTACGTATGTGTTCATTTCCTCCTGAGGTAATTTATACTTAAACACAGTTTTGATGTGGTAGAGTTTTTTTACAAAGCAGATCTTGAAAAAAATAAAAAATAAAAAGCAGATCTTGAAAATTTTCATGTCTGAAATTTAATATTTGCATTTATTTTAGTTCTGAGAGACTATCTTAGTTGTATTTTGGTGAGCTGTTTTGGGTGGCAGATGGAAATTTGCCAGATACCTTCTATTTCTGTAAAAGCCACTCAACTAGTTTTGTTTTATTTAAAATTTTAAAACATGGTAATTCAGACCAGTGATTTAAAAGAATGAACTTTGGCAATTTTAAGTTTTGATTTGGATTTGTTAAATAGAGGTAAATAGATAAACACATGTTAGTCATTTTATTGAAACAGCTGTATTTTAATAAATGCTAAAAGAATTTTATTTACTTTTTGTTTCTTACATTGTGGTTAAAGCTTTGCTTTATACTCTGCTGTTGCTAGACTGTCCCATCACTTTCCTTTGTATTAACATTTCACAATTCATCACATTCTTATTTTTATTAATTTTTATTATTATAATGCTTTTCCTTTTTTTCTTTAATCTTATTATCTCTGTCTTTGAAAAACTTGTTCTCTAACTTTGTTTTCCATTTTCTCTTTTTACTTTTTCCATACAGTGTTGTTACAGATCTTATAGCAGTCGGTTTAAAGGTAGGACTCTTTTACTATCCTTTCATAAGCTTTTTAAAATCTTTGTTTTGGCATTTTTTTCCCCAGTGGTGATAATCATCTCATCTGTTCATAAAATTATGTTTTACTGTGTGATAATAGTCTTTCATTTTTATTTAGCTCCAAAATAAGTGGACCTGTAGCTGATTTTGGATTTTACATATTTATATAGATTTTGGATTTTACATACAACATTATCTTGTATGACTAAAATGAAAGTTTAGCCCAAAGTTACTTTTACTTTCTTACAAAATACTTTACTTTTTACAAAGTTTTTACTTGAATTATCAGAGTTTATTTGTTTGTTTTGATTTGTTTTGTTTTGTTTTGTTTTAGGAGTTAGATGTAGCCTAGACTGTATTTCCCTCTCATGTTCGTTCTTCTTTATTCTCTTGGTTGTATTTATGAGTAATAAAATAGTAATAGCAGCTAAACTTTCTTCAATTCCTAGTATGTGTCGGCTGCTTTACACATATTTCACTAATTATGATAGTCCTTCAAGGTAGGTATTAATAAATTCCCATTTTATTTTATTTTAAAGATTTTACTTATTTGACAGAGAGACACAGGGAGAGAGGGAACACAAGTAGCGGGAGTGGGAGAGGGAGAAGCAAGCTTTCTGCTGAGCAGGGAGCCTGATGTGGGACTCTATCCCAGGACCCTGGGATCATGGCCTGAGCTGAAGGCAGATGCTTAACGAATGAGCCACCCAGGCACCCCAATGAATTCCCATGTTAGAGATCTAAAAATAGGTGCAGAAAGTTTGTTTTCAAGGTGTTATGCACCAGAGTTCAAACCCATGTCTTCCTGGTTCCAAAGCCTGACCTTTTTTATTTTTATTTTTTTTAATTATAACTAGCTGTCAGTAATAAGGGTTCTGTCTAGAAAGTGAACAGGAGATCTGGATAATTAATATTTTACAGTAATAACTCTTCTAAGCTAAGTCACATTAGTTTTATCAGTCTTCTCATTTATTGAATTCTAAAATATAAATCAAGTAAACAATGTTCACCAATATGAGGCTTTTAAAATATAAACGGGTGTGTTAAGGTTTCCCTTAGCAATTTGATATTTGATATACCTGAGTTAAGAATCTAGTTCTAGAGGCCACTTATGGTTTAGATTACTACAGAAAACAAAAATAAATAATTCACGTTTATATTATAGGTATTTTGTATAAGGTTGTTTCACCACTTTCTGTCTTCCTCTATCTCTTCATCATCTCTTCTTGCTAGCAATTTCAGCCCTTCCATATTTGCAGTTACTGGATCTGGTGGCGGTGCTCTTATTCTTAAAATACCATAAAAAATAAGCATAATAGCGTATGAAACTAACAATAGGATTCTTAAGATTAACATAATAGGGAACCACTGCTTATACTGTCTTTTGAGGTTGGGTGGAGTTAACTTGCTTTGGCAAACTTTGAACATATTTTATGAATTGAAAATAAATGAAGGAAACTCTTTAGTGAGATATGCTTTTCTTCTTCTTCTTTTTTTTTTTCCACAGATACTTAAATTACTTTCTCTTTTGGGAATGACACTAAGAGATTAGAAACTGCAGGCTCATATCTTGGACCACTTTTGGTGTCTCTCTAGGTACCTGTGAGGGAAAGGATATCTAAAGTGAATTTTGGGGTCCCTGGGTGGCTCAGTTGGTTAAGTGCCTGCCTTCAGCTCAGGTCATGATCCCAGAGTCCTGGGATCGAGTCCCACATCAGGCTCCCAGCTCCATGGGGAGTCTGCTTCTTCCTCTGACCTCCCCTCTCATGCTCTCTCACTCTGTTTCTGTCTCTCTCTCTCTCTCTCAAATAAATAAGTAAAATCTTAAAAAAAAAAAAAAAAGTGAATGTTGTTTGGTTTTAGCTGAAATGTGATTTGTGATTCTAAAGTTTATCTGGCAAAAATGAATACATGAGACATTTAAAAAACTTACCATTTTTGAGTAGAGAAATTATGCTTGAAAGGGTATTATGGCTTTTTTATTATGGGGGAAAATATATCTTAACGATAAATAAAAGAAAAAGATTGGACATGGCAACCAGGTTTGAATACATGATTTTGATTTCTGACTACCTGTTCAGTAGCAAGCACTTTGAAAACAAAGATCACATCCTGCTTTGAAGAGATCAGCTGATTTAGTTGTTTCACTAGGCATTCTATATTTTTATAGGCTTAAATATTGGAAATGGCAGTAAATTACTCATTATATAGAAGATTTTTCTTAAGATTGTTCTTTCTTGGATCCCATCCAAGGAGTTTAGTTACCAGGTAATAGGCTGATAAGGCTCATAATTCATCTAGATTGTATAAACCAAAATAAGCAAAATTTAAATAAGTCCTTTAAGAATCTCAGTTACTTTAAAAAAAAAAAAAAAGGAATGTCTGTTACCTTCCTCTGTTTGTTATCTGAATATGACAATACAACAAATAGTTTCAGCCAGTGGCAAAAGTGGATTTCAGGTTATGGTTCATAAGCTGCTTTCCTGGATTCAGAAAAATATGCATTTCATTTTTAAAGAATTAAAAATATCCTTAAATATGAAATCCCTTATTTTAGTGGAAGAAAGCTGAATTATTTTTAGAGATGACTGATAATGAACATATGTCAAGAACTTTATTATACCGGGGCATCTGGGTGGCTCAGTTGATTAAAGGATCTGCCTTTAGCTCGGGTCTTAATTCCAGGGTCCTGGGATCGAGTCCTGCGTTGGGCTCCCTGAAACAGGAAGCCTGCTTCTCCCTCTGCCTCTGCCTCTCTGTTTCTCATGAATGAATAAATAATATCTTAAAAATTTTTTTTTATTATACTGGATAAATCAGACTGTCAGCATTGTGGGTAACATAGCTTTTTGTATGTGTACCTAAGTGTATTTTAAATGTCCAGCTTATATTTTATTTACTAACTAGTTTATCTGAAACTCAAGTATTTCCCATATTTTTGGTTATTTTCCCAAAGTACTATAATCGTTATTAAAGCAAATGATTTTTGGGCACCTAGGTGTCTCAGGCCATTGAGTCCGACTTTGGCTCACTCAGGTCATGGTCTCAGGGTCCTGAGATTGAACTCCCCATGGGGCTCCCCAATCAGCAGTGAGTCTGCTTCTCCCTCTCCCTCTGCCCCTTCCCCTGCTCATTCTCTCTCTATTTCTTCTCTCTCTCTCTCTCTCTTGAGCTGGGGAAGGGGGAGACCAGAGGAGGAGGGAGAGAAGCAGACTCTGCTGAGCTGGAGGCTGATGCTGCTCAGTCTCAGGATGGAGAGATCATGACCTGAGTCGAAATAAAGAATTGGCCACTTATCTGACAGGCACCTGCTCCCCTAAAACATGATCTTTTTAAAATGATGATACTCCATATATTTTCTGGGTAGTCTTCCTATTTTAAATGATTAGATGAGTATAGAAAAACTCACGTTTAGTGGACTAAAATTGGCTTCTAATAATTACCATCCTGTCAGTATAAAGGAGAGAGCAATATAACAAATTTAAATTAATTTTGAAGATTCATTTTTTATTTGCTTGACCAGAGCTTAGCAAACTCCAGGCTGTGGACCAAATCGAGCTTGCCACCTGTTTTGTAAATAATTTTGTCTCGAACAGAGCCAGGCTAATTCCATATTGTCTGGTGACTTTCACAATAGAATGGTAGAAGTGAATAGTTGAAGCAGTGATCGTAGGACCACAAAGCCTGAAATAGTTACTTTCTGGCCCTTTTCAGAAAATGCTTGCCTGCTGCTGTGCTTGCGCTGTACAAAATATAGCAGGTCTTTGCTGGAATTTTTTTTTAATTGGGCGGTAATTTACATAGAGTGAAATGCATGTTCTCAAGGGTACACAGTGCAATAAATTTTAACAAATGTATCCACCTGTGTTTCCTCCTCCCCAGTCAAGGCCCTAGAATATCACTGTAAAATATTCTTTCTTGTCTTTTTCCAGACTCATTCTAGGCAACTGTTCTGATTTCTATCATTGTAGATTATTTTTTCCTGTTTCTGAACTTAAGTGGAATAAAATATTTACATATCATATACACAGCTCTTTGATGTCTGACTTCTCTTACTCAGCAAAATGATTATTTGTTTGTTTATAGATTTATTTATTTTGGGAGGGGATGGGCAGAAGGAACCAGAGAAAGAGTCCTTAGCAGACTCTGCATGGTCTCTGCCCCATCTCATCGCCCTGAGATCACCATCTGAGCTAAAACCAAGAGTCGGTTGCTCTGCTGGTCCCTCAACCCACCGACTGAGCCAGCCAGGCGCCCCTCAGCAAAATGATTTTTAGATTCAGCCATGTTGTATGTATCAGTGGTTGATTATTTTTATTTCTGAGAGTATTCCATTATGTGAACGTATTACAGTATTTAAAAATCTGTTCTTGGGGCTCCTGGGTGGCTTAGTGCATGAAGCATCTGCCTTTGGCTCAGGTTGTGATCCCAGGGTCCTGGGATCGGGCCCTGCATCGGGGTCTCTGCTTGGCAGGGAGCCTGCTTCTCCCTCCCTCTCTGCCTACTTGTAATCTCTCCTCTCTCTCTCTCTCTCTCTCTGTCAAATAAATAAATAAAATCTTTAAAAAAAAATCTGTTCTTATGTTGATAGATGTTTGGGTTCTTTCTAGATTTGGTCTATTCTGAATAAAGCTGCTATAATCATTTGTTTATGTCTTTGAGTAGATATATGTTTCATTCTATACCATACCTAGGAATAGAATTAGATAATGTATATGTTTAAATTTGTAAGAGACTGTCAAACTATTTTCTTTTAGATGTTCTACCACTTTATACTCTTAACTAGCTTTGTATTAGAGCTTAGGTTGCCCACATCCTTGTTTACATGTGCATTTTGCCAGACTTCACTTTTATCCATTCTAGTGGGTTTAACCAGAATTGCTAACGGTATCTCATTATAGTTTTTTTTTTTTTTTAAGATTTTATTTATTTATTTGAGAGAGAGGCAGTGAGAAAGAGCATGAGCGAGAAGAAGGTCAGAGGGAGAAGCAGACTCCCCATGGAGCTGGGAGCCCGATGCGGGACTCCATCCTGGGACTCCGGGATCATGACCTGAGCCGAAAGCAGTCGTCCAACCAACTGAGCCACCCAGGCGTCCCTCTCATTATAGTTTTAATTTACACTGACCTCATAACTGGTGGTGGTGCTTACCTTTTTGCGTATTTCTACCTGTTCGTGTGTTTTTAGCCATTCACATATCTTTGTGAATGTCTGTCAAGTTTTTTTTTTTTTTTAAAGTTTTATTTATTTATTGGGCACAGAGAGAGATCACAAGTAGGCAGAAAGGCAGGAGAGGGGGAGGGGGAAGCAGGCTCCCTGCCAAGCAGAGAGCCCGATGCGGAGGCTCTATCCCAGGACCATGAGATCATGACCTGATCTGAAGGCAGAGGCTTAACCCACTGAGCCACCCAGACGCCCCTGTCTATTAAGTTTTTTACCTTTTTTTTTTTTTAAGATTTGTTTATTGGGGCGCCTGGGTGGTTCAGTCGGTTGAGTGGCTGCCTTCAGCTTGGGTCTTGGTCCTGGGGTCCTGGGATTGAGCCCTACTTCGGGCTCCCTGTTTACCAGGGAGTCTGCTTCTCCCTCTGCCTCTGTCCCCTGCCTCATGCTCTCTCTCAAATAAATAAAATCTTAAAAAAGAAAAGATTTATTTATTTTTAGGAAGAGAAGGGAGGGAAGAGGAGAGACCTTGGGGAGAGGAGCTGAGGGAGAGTCTTAAGCAGACTAGCTCTGAGCACAGAGCATGACCCGGGGCTTGATCTCAGGATCCTAAGATCATGACCTGAGCCAAAACAGAGTTGGGTGCTTAAGCAGGTGTCTCTTTTACCTACTTTTAAAAAGAATTTTAACTTTAATTTTTATTTTTTTAAAGATTTTAATTGAGAGAGAGAGAGAGAGCAAAGAGAGCTTATGAACAGTGGGGAGGGGGAGAAGGGGAAGCCGACTTTCCACTGAGCAGGGAGCCCCACACAGGTCTTGATCCCAGCCAGGACCCTGAAATTATTATTTTTTTTTTAATGTATAATGTATTATTTATTTCGGTGGTACAGGTCCGTGATTCATCAGTCTTAAACAATTCATAGCACTCACTATAACACATACCCTCCCCAGTGTCTATCACCCAGCCACCCCATCCCTTCCACTCTGCTCCACTCCAGCAACTCTCAGTTTTTTTCCTGAGATTAAGAGTATCTTACATTTTGTCTCCCTTTCTGGTTTCATCTTGTTTCATTTTCTCCCCCTTCGCCTATGATCCTCCATCTTGTTTCTCAAATTCCTCATATCAGTGAGATCGTATGATAACTGTCTTTCTGTGATTGACTTATTTCACTTAGCATAAGCCTCTCTAGTTCCATCTGCATCCTTGCAAATGGCAAGATTTCATTTTTTGATGGCTGCATAATATTCCTCTGTGTGTGTGTGTGTACACACCACATCTTGTTTATCCATTCATGTGTTGATGGACACATCTAGGCTCTTTCCATAGTTTGGCTATTGTGGACCAGGACCTTGAAATTATGACCCGAGCTGAAGGCAGACACTAACTGACTGAGCCACTCGGGCACCCCTACCTATTTTTTTAAAAATAGATTTCTTGCTGTGGTGCCTGGCAGGCTCATTCGGAAGAGACTGTGACTCTTGATTGATCTCAGCATCGTGAGTTCCAGCTCTACATTGGGTTTATAGGTTACTTAAATAAATAATTAGATGAAAAACTGGGGGGAAAAAAAAGGTGGGTTCCTGTAGACAGCATATAGTAAGACTTTTTTAAAAACTATTTTAGGATTTTATTTATTTATTTATTTATTTATTTTTAAAAGATTTTATTTATTTATTTGACAGACACAGATTGCAGGTAGGCAGAGAGAGAGAGGAGGAAGCAGGCTGCCTGCGGAGCAGAGAGCCAGATGCGGGGCTCAATCCCAGGACCCTGGGATCATGACCTGAGCCAAAGGCAGAGGCTTTAACCCACTGAGCCACCCAGGTGCCCCTTGGATTTTATTTATTTAAAGGATTTTATTTATTTGTCAGAGAGCAAGAGAGAGAGAGAAAGAGCACTCATAGGTAGGGGGAGCAGCAGGCAGAGGGAGAAGCAGGCTTCCCTCTGAGCACGGACACCCCCCACCCCCCAAAGTGGGACTCAATCCCAGGACCCCAAGGATCATGACCTGAGCTGAAGGCAGACGCTCAACTGACTGCACCACTGAGGCGTCCCAAGATTATTTTTTAAAAAAGCTTTTATTTATTTATTTGAAAGAATACAACAAGGTGGAGGAAGAGCGAATGAAAGCAAGCTGGAGCATGTTGGTTAGGGGGCAGAGGGTGAGGAAGAAGCAGGTTCCTTGTTGAGCAGGGAGCTGATGCAGGGCTAGATCTCAGGACACTGGGATCCTGAGCTGAGCCGAAAGCAGACAAAAGCCAGCCAGGTGCCCCTAGTAAGGTGTTGTTTAAATCTTGTCTGACAGTCTGTCTTTTAATTGGTGTATATAGACCATTCACACTTCGGGGGATGAATTAGTTGTATTAATACCTACCGTATCCATAATTGTTTTCTGTTGTTACAAAACAAAATCGGGCGCCTGGGTGGCTCAGTGGGTTAAGCCTCTGCCTTGGGCTCAGGTCATAATCCCAGAGTCCTGGGATCAAGCCCCTCATCAGGCTCTCTGCTCCACAGGGAGCCTGCTTCCTCCTCTCTCTCTCTGCCTACTTGTGATCTCTGTCTGTCAAATAAATAAATAAAATCTTAAACAAAAACAAAAACAAAGTCAGTCTAGTTAAATTTGAAGATCTAATTGGATTTCTTAAGTGATTCATGAATCAAGTAGCATCCCAGCTAATAAGAAGAGGGGAGCTTCAAGGTGTTGTACAACATAGGTTTTTAAAGGAAGGAAGGTGGGGCAAGAAGTTATTAGTGAAAGAAAAGAAAGGAATGTTTAGGTAAGATCACCTTCTTTTACAGGGGTCTTCTTATGCAGATTACCTTATCTTCCTCTGGGGGATTGAGAGGGCTCTGTGACAGATTACTTTATTAATGCTGATCAGAAAATTCCTGACTGACCAGTTAAGACAATTCTGGGGGAGGTTGAAACTGCTAGTAGGTTAGGGATTAAGTCCAGATTTCATGATTTGTCTTAAGTGATGCCATTTTGGGCCTGTGATTTTCTTTGTAACACTGTTCATTCACTTGTTCTTTGTTTTTATTTTCTTCATTCCATTTTTTTACCTTCGCTGGTTTTGATTTCATTTATCTCTCCTCTGAGCATATTATACTTATTTTAAATAGTTTTTTACTGTTTTCCCTATTCTAGTTAAATTTATAAGCTCCTCAAGGTCCATTTAATTTTGATAAACTTCTTTCCCATGTTTTGGTTATGGATTTTTGTTCTTGTCTAAGAACTCTGCTTATCCCAAAGGTAGAAAGATATTCTTTGTTTTAAGAAGCCTCTACTTTGAACTTTTTAAAAGTTAGGTCTGAGGTGAATCTCAGATTTGTTTTTGTGTGTCTTAGAGGTGCAGATTGACTTGTTTCCATAGGGTTATCAAGTTAGTTCTGCACCTTTTGTTAAAAAGGTTTTCCTTTGTGTAATGAATTGTTTTGGTACCATTATTTGAAAATCAGCTCAACATTAGTGTCTATTTATGCACAATAATTTTTATCCATTAGCTATTTATTATGTTAATATCACCCTGTTTTGAAAACAGTGGATTTATACTGTGCCTTAAGATCAAGTAGTGTAGGTCCTCCAGCTTTATTCTTCTTTATCAATATTGTTTTAGCTATACTGAGTCATTTGTATTTTCCTTGAAAATTTACAATTAGCTCATCAGTTTCTGTCTAGAAGCTGGGATAATGAGTTGGGTTGCGTAGACTATATGGGTCAATTATGGAGAAATTGATGTTTCAACCATAGTGAGTTTTGTAATTTGTGGAATAGAGTATATCAAATTTTTAGGTCTTCTGTAATTTCTTTTAGTGCTGCTTTGTAGTTTCCAGTGTTTACTGAAATAAACAGGTTTACATGTATATTTTAATCTGTATATATATTATTTTTATACATATATAACCTGTATATATTGTTTATATATTTATGTAAATATATATAAAATATATATTTAACCTGTATATGTACATTATGTGTGTGTGTGTGTATGTATATATAGTCGGTGTTTACTGAAATAAACAGGTTTACATGTATATATATATATATTTTAAAGATTTTATTTATTTATTTGACACAGAGAGAGATCACAGTAGGCAGAGAGGCAGGCAGAGAGAGAGAGGAGGAAGCACACTCCCCGCTGAGCAGAGAGCCCAATGCGGGGCTCGATCCCAGGACCCTGAGATCATGACCCGAGCCGAAGGCAGAGGCTTTAACCCACTGAGCCACCCAGGCACCCCTACATGTATATTTTAAGTATATTCCTTTTTCCTTTTTATGGTAAGTTGTGTTCTTGTCAATATACAGAAATACTTTGCACATTTTGTTATTGTATTTTTTCAATTGCTTAGGATTTTTTTATGCACTTGATCATGTCATCTGTAAATACAGTTTTATTTCTTCCTTTCCAATCTGCATGATTTTTTTTCTTGCCTTAATCTAAAATTTAAGACCTCCAGTGTAATGCTAAGTAGAGGTCACAACATGCTTGTCTTCTTCCTGCTTATAAGGGAAAGCAGTCCATCTTCGTTAGCTGTAGGTTTTTCTTAGATGCCTTGCTCCTGTTAAAACATTGCTTTCTGGGGCGCCAGGGTGGCTCAGTGGGTTAAAGCCTCTGCCTTCGGCTCAGGTCATGATCTCAGGGTCCTGGGATCGAGCCCCGCATTGGGCTCTCTGCTCAGCGGGGAGCCTGCTTCCCTCCCTCTCCGCCTGCTTTTCTGCCTGCTTGTGATCTCTGTCAAATAAATAAATAATCTAAAAAAAAAAAAAAAGATTGTAGCTTTGTTTAAAAAAAAAATTGCTTTCTGGGTGCTTGGGTGGCTCAGTTGGTTTGAGCCATTATCTTCGGGTTGGGTCATGATCCTGGAGTCCTGGGATTGAGTCCCGCATAGGGCTCCCTGCTTGGCAGGGAGTCTGCTTCTCCCTCTGACTCTCCCCCTTCTCATGCTCTCTCTTTCTCTCTCTCATTCTCTTTCTCTCTCTTTCAAATAAATAAGTAAAAACCTTTAAAAAATTGCTTTCTGTTCATTGTTTGCTGTTTTTTATTTACATGAATGGATGTGGGATTTGGGTTGTTCAAGGAATTTGTACATTGCAGCTAAATTGTTGAATATATGTGCATAAAATTGCTAATATTTCCTTATCTTGTTAATCTCTAGGATCTGTAATGATTTCCATCTTTTCAGTTCTGATATTGGTAATTCATGTTGTCTTTCTTTTTTTGCTAATTGGTCTAGCTAGAGGTTTTCAGTATGACTGATCTTTTTCAAAAGGCAATTTTTGGTTTCATTTATTTTCTCTTGTTTGATTTTTCTATTTCATCACTTTCACTCTGTTATTAAAACTTATTCTCTTAACATTTTCTGTGAGTCAGGAATCTAGGTGTGGCTTAGCTGAGTCCTCTGACTTTGGGGCACTTACACAAGAGTGTTATCAAAGTGTTGGTAGATGCTGCAGTCATCTTCTGTGGAAGAATCTGCTTCCACGCTCGGTCATATGATTGGCCAGAGTCTGTTCCTCCGGAGCTGTTGACCTGAGGGCCTCACTTTCTCATTTGTTGTTGGTTAAAGGCTGGCCTCAGTTCCTTGCTGTGTGGGTCTCTCCATAGTGGAGCTTGCTTTAGCAACTTGTTTCTCCCAAGTAACCAATAGAGTAAGAGTTAAGCAGAAGTCAGTTTTTTGAAACCTAATCTGAGAGGGGCAACAAGTATTCTGTTCTTTGTCACTAGGTGTAGCCTACACTGAAGGATAGGGTGTTATACTGGATGTGAATACTAGGCAGTGGGGATCATCTTAAAGGTTTGCCTACTACTCCATAAGAGAATACGGAGTGGTGTAGGGATAATGTACATGTTCAGCTTTACGATAGTTCCGGAGTACTGACTGACAGTGTTTGAGAGTTACTGTTACTATAATTCTCACCAACACTTGGTATTTTCACTCGATATATATATATTTTTTACTCGATATATTTTTAATGTAATCATTTTAATGCTATAAATTTTCCTGTAAACACAGCTTTAGCCACATCCCAAAAGTTTGATTTATTGTTTTCATTTTTATTGAGAGTAAATAAAACTGGAAGAAAGTAGGAGATACGTAACTTAAATGAAATGTACAAATTCCTCAAAAGACAGAAAATATTAAGTGACCAAAACTGACATGAGTTAGAAAGTATTCCTTTTCATAAAGTGTTTGTATAAGATTAGTATTATTTGTTCCTTAAATCTTTGATAAAATTCAAGATAGCTATTTGTGGTAAAGTTTTTAATTATGAACTCAGTTTTTAAAAAATAGATCCTGTGTTAATTCAGATTTTAAAGATTTTTTTTTTTTTTTTTGACAGACAGAGATCACAAGTAGGCATAGTGGCAGGCAGAGAGAGAGAGGAGGAAGCAGGCTCCCCGCTGAGCAGAGAGCCCGATGTGGGGCTCGATCCCAGCACCCTGGGACCATGACCTGAGCCGAAGGCAGAGGCTTTAACCCACTGAGCCACTCAGGCACCCCAAGATTTTAAATTTCTTTAGCTGTATCCCACAGGTACTGGTGTGGGCAAGTGTGGGGGAGGTGCAGAGGGAAAGAATCTCCAAGCAGACCCCAGCTGAGCTAGGAGCTGGAGACAGGGCTGGATCTCACAACCCATGAGATCACCACCTGAGCAAAAGCCGAGAGTTGGATGCTTAACCAACTGAGCCACCCAGGCACCCCTGATATACTGGGTTTTTATTTTCACTCAGTTTAAAATACTTTCTTTTGTGATTTCTTCTGTGACCCATGGTTGTTTCTAAGTGTGTGGTTTAATTTGTAAATATTTTAGGTTTTTCCAGATATCTTCATGTTACTCTTTTTTTTTTTTTTACCTTACTCTTTTTTTAAGGTTACTTTGTATCATTTCAGTCTTTCTACATTTCCTGGAATTTGTTTTAATGTCAAGCACATGATTATGTATGAGTGGTCTATATACATTTGAAAAGAATGTATAGTGTACTTTTGTTAAGTGTATTGCCTTTTAAATGTCAGTAAAATAAGCTGTTTGAAAATTCAAGTCTTTTGGGTGCCTGGATGGCTCACTTAGTAGAGCGTCCAACTTTTGATCTTGGAGGCTGTGTGTTTTAGCCCCATGTTAGGTCTATAGATTATTTTAAAACAAAGAAAATTCAAGGGGCTCCTGGGTGGCTTGGTCGTTAAATATCTGCCTTCGTGATCCCAGGGTCCTGGGATTGAGCCCTGTGTTAGGCTCCCTGCTCGGCGGGAAGCCTGCTTCTCCCTCTCCCTCTCCCCAGCTTGCGTTCCCTCTCTGGCTATCTCTCTCTCTGTCAAATAAATAAAATCCTAAAAAAAAAAATTCAAGCTTTCTGATATACTTACTGATTTTCTTTTTGTTCTGTTGAGTAGTGAAAGAGAATATTGGCATTTCCATCCATAATTACAGATATTTTATTTCTTTGTAGTTATGTCAGTTCTTGCTTTATTGTGTAGGGTGTCCCTCACTTTGAATTTATCCATTTGTGTCTAGATTTAGGATGTGTGTTTTTGGCAGGAATACCCCAGAAATGATGTTTTTTTCTGAGTGTATTGTATCAGAAGGCAAATGATGTTGATTTGTCCTTACTTGTGGTGTTAATTTTGATACTTGGTTAAGGTTGCATTTGCTAGGTTTTCCACTGTAAATTTATTGTTTTTCCCTTGAAAGTTAGGTTGATCTAACTTGCAAAGCCATCTGGGCCTGGGTTGGGAGTAGAAGATGGGAAGTCTTTATTTATTGATTCAACATCTTTAACTCATATGGTTTAATTCAAGTTGTTTCCTCTCACACTAATTTTGGAATTTTATATTTTTCTAGGAATGCATTCATTTGATTATTTATTTCATAAGTTTATTCTGTAGTTTATAATACTCATGTTAATTTTTAATCTCTGTAGCCTTCATTTATTCTTTGTTCTGAATTGTTTGTTTCTTTTGTCCTTGATCTGTTATGCCAGAGGCCCAGGTATTGTTTTAAAAGAACCAGTTTTTGGTTTTTATGAATCTTTAAGTGATTTTTCAGTTCTTGATTTCATGGTTTTCTGTTCTTTAAAACTTTCTCTTCTTTCATGTTTGTTTGGGTTTGTTCTCTTGCTCCTTTCCTAACTTCTTTGAATTGGATATTTAACCCACTTATTTTTTAATTTCCTTTTTCAACTGTAAATTTATCTTAAGGAATTAAATTTGGAAACCACAAGTTTGTGTTTTCATTTCATTATATCAAGTATTTTTACACTTTTCTTATAATTAAAAAAAAAAGTCCTTTTTAACTCAGGGTTGTTTACTGGTGGTAAAATTTTAGTTTCCAGACATTAGCTACACTTTTGTTATTGTTTCTATTTTCATTGTAGAGCCTCTGTCCAGTGTATTCTTTTAGATTATATTGAGATCTTTCTTTTAGGAACTAATGCAGGAATTGGCAAACTATGACCCAAAGACCTATTGGCAAACTATGACCTAAATAGAGTTCACTGCCATCTTAACAGATTAGCTTAAATGCTAAAATGGCTTTTACCCTTGCAAATAGTTTAAAAAAAAAAAAAAAAAAGATTATTGTATCTTGTGATAAGTGAAAATTAGATGAGATTTGAGTCTCAGGGTCCGTAAGTGACGTTTTATGGAAGACAGTCATGCTTATTCGTTTTCATATTGTCTGGTTGCTTTTGTATAGTCGCAGAGACCCTATGTCCAGCAAAGCCTTAAATATTTAATATTTGGCCCTTTACAAATAAAGTTTGCCAACCTGATACAGTATCTTTTTTCTAAGTGTGTTTTCTTAGTTGGAGGTCTGTTTCTGCAGTCATTGTACCTATTAATTCAAGTTATTAATTGTATTTGTTTTTTTCTGGTCATATTTTATATGTTTGTTCTATTAGTTTGTAAGAGGCATGTATTAACATTTCAACTCAACTGTTGATTATCTTTTTTCCCTATTATATTTCATCATCATGATGATGACCCAGAATTTTAATTTTGGATTATACATCTCATTTTCTCTAGGACTCAACTTCTTTTTTTTTTTTTTTTTTTAAAGATTTTATTTATTTATTTGACAGACAGAGGTCACAAGTAGGCAGAGAGGCAGGCAGGGAGAGAGGGGGAAGCAGCCTCCCTGCTGAGCAGAGAGCCTGATGCAGGGCTCTATTCCAGGACCCTCGGATCATGACCTGAGCCGAAGGCAGAGGCTTTAAACCACTGAGCCACCCAGGCGACCCTCAACTTTTTTATTAAAGATCTATTTATTTGGGGAGGTGGGGGAAGCAGAGAGAGAAAGAGAGGGGACACAGACTCCCTGCTGAGCAGGGAGCTCATGACCCTGAGATCATGACCTGAGCCAAAAACAAGAGTTGGGAGGCCCAACCAACTGAGCCACCCAAACACCCCTCAGTTTTTTTTTCTAACATAAACTTCAAGGTATCTGATCATTTTTTTATATCTTACATCACCTATTAGCTTTCTTTTTCTTTTTTTCTTTTTTTTTTTTAAAGATTTTATTTATTTTATTTGACAGACAGAGATCACAAGTAGGCAGAGAGGCAGGCAGAGAGAGAGAGAGGAGGAAGCAGGCTCCCCGCCGAGCAGAGAGCCCGATGTGGGGCTCGATCCCAGGACCCTGGGATCATGACCTGAGCCGAAGGCAGAGGCTTTAACCCACTGAGCCACCCAGGCGCCCCTTAGCTTTATTTTTCAATTGATTTGAATGCTCCCCCCCCCCAAAATTATAACATATCTTTGTGTGGCGGATTATGTGAGGCTTTGTATCTCTGAGAATATTTTTAGGCAGGAACAGAATTCAGAAAGCTTTCTTCCAACTTGTCCTCGTATTTGAGACCTTTGGGTTCTCAACTGCAGTCTGTAGCTACTTGTCTCCATCATCCCTCCCCCATGTACTAGTTCAGATTGGCCTTCCAACTTCCTCAGGGTTTCTCTGTCCTCATTTTGGTTCCTGAAATCCACACATCTGCAGATTTTCCATTTTGGTTTTGGAGATGGGAGTTAACATGTCATGCTAATTTGCTAATTTCAGGCTTCAGACCTTGGTTTATTACCAAGAAAAGTTAGTACAAAGGACCATCACCTAGATATGTTATTGTGAAATTTTGGAATTCCACGAGGACATGACTGTGAAAGCTTTCAGGAGGGAAAAAAGTCACCTTCAATGAAATAAATGTCAGACTGGCATCTTATCAGCCACACATGTGCTAAATGAAAATGGGACAGTGTTTATAGTTTTCTTAGGACGAATAATTTTTAACCCAGAATTTTTTATTTTTTTGATTTTTACTAAATCAAATGATTAATAATGAGGGTATAACTATGAAGATGGAATTTTCAGACATGCATGGATCCAGAAAGTTTGCTTTCTGTTTACTATCATTTAGGTGGTTACTTGAGGATATCCTCTGGCAAAATGATAAAGTAATGAAGACACAAGTTTAGGGAAAAAGTTAAGCCAATCCAGAAGACTAAAAAGAAAACTTGGGTTAACAGCTGTTCAAAAGGTCTAGAAAGCATTTTGATTGAAGCAGGAGGAAGCAAAAAAAGAAAGGAAATCATGAGCTAACTATGAACCAAATTAGAATGTGGTACAATATTGAGAGATTGAATGTAATAAAGAAACCACTTGATCTTTATTCTAGGAATAGTTTTTTCAAGTGGTCCTAATTTTGTGACATTAGACTATAGGGTAAAAAGTGAAATGTGGGTAAGGTATATGTTTCCTTGAACAGTATTTACATAGTCATAAAGATGTAAGTACTGTTTATTGAGTTCGCGTTTTTTGCTTTGAAGATTTTATTTATTTATTTGACAGACAGAGATCACAAGTAGGCAGAGAGGCAGGCAGAGAGAGAGGGGGAAGCAGGCTCCCTGCTGAGCAGAGAGCCTGATGCGGGGCTCGATCCCAGGACCCTGAGATCATGACCTGAGCCGAAGGCAGAGGCTTTAACCCACTGAGCCACCCAGGCGCCCTGAGGTTTTAGCTTTGAGTCAAACTGTGGACAGGACATGAGTGAAGGAAGCCTAGCATTCTCTTGTTGTAGGGCAGAATGTAACAACTATAAGGATAAAAAATAAAAGTGAAGCTGGCAGAGGCAGGGAAGGAGAGCACAGATTACTTTTCCTAACAGTTTTGTCTTTCAAAATGGAGAATTAAGAGGTGGTCAGATTGGGGCGCCTGGGTGGCTCAGTTGGTTAAGCCTCTGCCTTCGGCTCAGGTCATGATCTCAGGGTCCTGGGATCGAGTCCCGCATCGGGCTCTCTGCTCGGCGGGGAGCCTGCTTCCTCCTCTCTCTCTCTCTCTCTCTCTCTCTATCTGCCTGCCTCTCTGCCTACTGTGATTTCTCTCTGTCAAATAAATAAATAAAATCTTTAAAAAAAAAAAAAAAGAGGTGGTCAGATTGACAAAATAAACAATAAAATTATGAAGTTTAGTATTTAAGAGTTAAAGGTAACTTATTTAAGAATTAAAATTAATAGCATATATTTCAAACATTAAGAGGGCAAGAAAATAGAAAAGTTTACTAAGAGATACATTTTTAAGTTTTTATATTAGAGTTGGTTTTTTAAATTTTTAAATTTTTATTTTTTTAAAGACTTTATTTGAGAGACAGAGAACAAACAGTGGGGAGGAGCAGAAGGGGAGAGCGAGAGAGGAGCCCATTGCCTGCTGAGCAGGAAGCCATGGTGATGCAGGGCTTGATCCCAAGACCCTGAGATCATGACCTGAGCCCAAGGCAGATGCTGAACTGACTGAGCCACCCAGGCGCCCTGAGTTGGTTTATTTTTAAAGTTGGCAACTCAGAAGTAGCGGTGTAACCATATTATCTAGGGTTATAGGGACAACCATTAGAAAGTCTGAGAACTGTTTAAAGATTAGGATTGGGGTGGAGGGATTTGCTTTATCATATAAACTTCTTTGTAATAGTTGATATAGGGCACGTATTTGATGAAAGTAAAAATTCATAAAGTTAAGAGAACAGAGGTAATTCAACAAAAAATAAGTTCAGTCATATGTATATAGGAGAAGTCTCATGTGCAGTGTTGCCCTCCTAGTCTTTCCCCAAAGGTAATAATTTTATTAGCTTTTCATTTACTTTTCTGGTACCGTTTATGCAAGTAAAGGCAAGTATACGTATTTTTTTCTTCCTCTTCCAGTACAGAAGGCAGCATATTTATATACACTGCTCTTCACTTTAATTTTCTCAACAAAGCAGAGGGAATTTTCCTCAGAGTTTCCCCCTTCCTAATTTTTTAAAGAAGATTTTATTTATTTATTTTTAAGTAATCTCTACACCCGTTGTGGGGCTTGAACTCAAAATCCTGAGATCAAGAGTCGCATGTTCTATGTACTAAGCCAGCTAGGTATCCCATTCTAGTTTTTTTTTAATTTTGTTTTATTTACTTATTTGACAGAGAGAGAGATCAGAAGTAGGCAGAGAGGCAGTCAGAGAGAGAGGGGGAAGCAGGCTCCCCACTGAGCAGAGAGCCCGACTTGGGCTCGATCTCAGGACCCTGAGATCATGACCTGAGCTGAAGGCAGAGGCTTAACCCACTGAGCCAACCAGGTGCCCCTCCCATTCTAGTTTTTTTAACATTTTGTGGATACAGAAGTTAATTCATTACGTCCTCTATTGGTGGACTCTTAAGTTATTTACAATACTGTGCTATAATGAACAGTTCCTAATGAATAATCTTTAGATATTTCCTGTATATGCAGGTGTATCTGTGAAGTAGAGTCTTGACAGGGGATTGCTATATCAAATTTTAAATGTGTTGCAGGTAAATAATACCAGAAACTCCATTGCGTTAGTACTATTTTGCATGACTCTGTTCTTGGTGAGATTATGCTGTTGAACTTTTGGATTTTTGCCAGTCTTACTGGTGAGAAATGTTACCTCGGTTTAAGTTTTTTTTTTTTTTTTTTAAGATTTTATTTATTTATTTGACAGAGAGAGACACAGCGAGAGAGGGAACACAAGCAGGAGAGCAGCAGAGGGAGAGGGAGAAGCAGGCAGGCTTCCTGCAAAGCAGGGAACCCAATGAGGGGCTCCATCCCGGACCCTGGGATCATGACCTGAGCCCAAGGCAGATGCTTAACGACTGAGCCACCCGAGCGCCCCTAAGGTTTTGTTTTCTAATATATGAGTGACTGAGGTAGAGCGTATTTATATATCTTTAAGGGTGGTTGTATTCCCCTTTCTTTTGGATGTTGGTTCTCGTCCTTTACCTTTCTATTAGCTCAATGGGTCTTTCTTTTCAACTTAGAAGCTCTTTGTAAATTAGAGAGGTAAATCCTTTGTCTACATGAATTGTACATATGTACTCCCTGTGTCATTTGATCTGCTTATGAAGCTTTTTTTCTGCCATATGGAGTCTTTTGATTTGAATTTTATGTATTTATTAGTGTGTTTCCTTATTTTTAGTATAACTGGATTTTGAATCATGATACTGGGCTCTCCCTATTCAAGGCTTATAAAAGAATTCATTCATGGGTTTTGTTTTGTTTTTTTGTTCTGTTTTGTTTTGTTTTAAATACTGGTGTGATAGGGGTCCCTGGGTGGCTCAGTCAGTTAAGTGGCTGCCTTCGGCTCCAGTCATAATCCCAGGGTCCTGGGCTTGGGCCCTGCATCGGGCTTCCTGCTCAGTGGGAACCTGTTTCTCCCTCTCCCTCCGTCTGCTGCTCCCCCTATTTGTGCTCTCTCTGTCAAATAAATGGGTAGAATCTTTTTGAAAAAAATAATAGTGTGATTATTTTTCATATTTAGATTTTTATTCATTTGGAGTTTATGCTGGTGTATGGTGTGTGTGTGAGATATGGGGTCAACTTTATCTTTTTCCAAATGGCTATCCAGTTTTCCAGATACCATTCATTATAAAGTCCAATTTCTCTAAACTGATGATAGATTTTAGTACTTTAGCTGTTGCAAAAGTAATGAGACCATAGGTATAAAACCCTGGTCGTTCTAATTGTCAGTTAACCTCTGAGAGAACAGTAGGCAAAGTTGGAGGGAATCTTCCTTCTAAATAATAATAGCTACTAAGTCCTTTATGTGTATTTTTGTGTGTAATCATCACAGCACTATGAGGAAGGTGTTTTTATTTTCCTCATCTCAGACATGGGAACAGGAGCAGAGAGAGCAAATAATTTATCCTTCATTTAGAAAGTAGTGGAGTCAGAACTTAAATCCAGAGAGAGATTCCATAGGCCTATGCTGTTTTAACACATTTAACTCTACAACACTGTGTCCAGTCTCTGATCTTAGTGGAGGCAACAAACACAGAGGCTCTGATTTCTCCCTCTTTCAAATTTATTGCTAATGCCGCTGCAACAGCAATGGTTGTGGAGATGGAACCGGAACTAAATAAGTGTGTCTGGGTTCTTGCCTTACCAGAGAGCTGCAAGAAAAGTTAAGATCTGTTTGGCCGTTTAGGATTGTCAATGTACAGAAAATAGTTAATGTAGCAGACTGGAGACTGCTATCCTTAGGAAGGCTGTTTGTAAGTTGGCGCTTGGCTAGAGTCCTGGCTGGTAAACCATTCCCTACATTGATATGAGTTGTCCTTAAATGATAAGAATGTCTTATTGTTCTTAGAGTGTTTGTGTAAATGATACGGTTTATACTTTCTGGGAGTCTGGAATTTTGGTACATGCTAGGCAGAGGGTATCTGGGTGACCAGCTCCCAATAAAAACCTTGGGCAGTGAATCTCTAATGACTTTCCCTGGTAAATAGCTTTCCACAAGTGTTACCACAGTTCATTGCTGGCCTCACTGGGAGAGAACTCTTAGCTTGTACTTGGTGTCCCCCAGATTTTGCTCCATATACCTTTCTTTTTGCTTGCTTTGCCTTGTATCCTTCCATTGTAATTGAGTCTTAGCTGTGAACACTTTATGCCAAGTCTTCTGAGTCCTTTTAGAGAATTACTGAACATGGGGTTGCTCTTGAGGCTAATTCTAGACATCGACATTAAAATGTTTGTTTTGATTTGGACGATAGGAGTATGTGTGTATATGTAGGTGGGAATTGGAGAGAGGGAGAAAATGAAGGATGTATATATAATTTGAGATTTTTATAACTTTGGGATGTTAGCAGCAACAGGAGCTGAGACTGACACCAGAGGAGTTTCCTCCTTTACATGTAGAAGGAATACTGGCAGATTAACAGTGCTTTGTGCTCAGTCATTACTGCAGACAAGAACTTCATTCAGCGTCTGTTGCTAATGATGACCTGTGGAGCAAATAGCATCAACAACCAAGGAGCAGAATAGTAGTTGCAGAGAGTCAGCCTTTTACCTGAGCTAGCACTCCTCAGATTTTAGGATTTGTCATTCAAGAGAGGGCTCCTGCTTATGAAAATAAGACATTTTCTTGAGAAGTTGTGTGAGTGACAGTTGTGGGTGAAAGAAGAAAGAGCCAAATGCATAATCATAGGTTTTAACATCTCTCTTAATTATTGCTAGAATAAGTCGACATAACCAGCATTCTATTTACAAGTACTGCTTATGCCCCTGTCCCCCAGATTAAAAAAAAAATGCATTTTATTCCTATCTTGCTATGTGTCAGTATACAAGAAGTCCTTTATGAGAAGGAACTTTGCGTATTTGTTGTAACATTAGACCAGTTTTACAGAAGAGGATAACAAACCTGTGATGTTACTCTAACCTAATACCTTAGATCAAACAGGCAGTATGTGATGGGCTAGATTCGAATGAAAGATGTGTTGGCAAAGCACATGCTCTGTTTTTTATACCATGGTGCCTATATTGGCTTTAGGGAAATTCATATTCCATATGGCATTTGGTTAATAAGCACCATTATTTTTGGAAATTGGTTTGTTCTAGGACAAATAAATATTATACTGTTTTATTAGAATCAGAGATGGAAGCATTGTTTCCAGTCTGCTTAAGTAGTAAAGTGTATTTGTAATTTAACTAAGATCAAAAGGAGGTTGGAATAACTGCCCTATTTTTGTGCTGCTTTGGAATTCCACTGGGAATTCCATTCACTCTGATTTCTTAATGTTTGTTCTTTAAGGAAACATGAACCAGCTTAATTCCATATGATGTGGCTCTTATAAAATTTATAGGTGCTTATAGGTCACTAAATGATGCAAAAAGAAATTTTACTTTATTTTTTAAAATAAATTTTAAGAAATATAAAATTAAATAAATGTTTTGTTAACATTTTTGAGATGGCAGTATGGTAATGGTCAATAGAAGAGTTGACCAAAAATCCTCGTGAAATGTATTTGATTGAAAGATCCATGGAAGGGGCGCCTGGGTGGCTCAGTTGTTAAGCATCTGCCTTTGGCTCAGGTCATGATCCTAGGGTCCTGGGATGGAGCCCTGAGTTGGGTTCCCTGCTGAGTGGGAAGCCAGCTTCTCCCATGCTCCCCTCCTCCACTTGTGTTACTTCTCTCACTGTGTCTCTCTCTGTCAAATAAATAAATAAAGTCTTAAAAAAAATCCATTGTGACAGAATATTTATTTATTTAATTATTATTTTAAAACATTTTATTTATTTGAGAGAGAGAGAGAATATGAGTGTGGGGGGAGAGGCAGAGGAAGAGGGAGAAGCAGAGGCCCGACTGAGCATGGAGTTTGACGTGGAGCTTGATCCCAGGACCCCAAGATCATGACTTGAGATGAAAGTAGACGCTTAATAACTGAGCTACCCAGGTGCCCCAGCAAAATTTTGAAAGTTCACTATTTTTCAAAATGAAAATAATCCCTTTCTCTCTGATGAATTAATATTTACACATGACAAGTAGAGAAGCCAGATGTAATAATCCCTGCTAATATTTAGGTGAATTTGCTTTTCTCAACACAGTAGCTAGAGTGATCCTTTAAAAAGTAAATCGGATCATGTTACTCCTCTGTTCAAAACTGTGTCCCTCATTTCACATAATAACATTTTTTAGAATGGCCTTCAGTGCCACACATTATTACACACCCTCCTAATGTCTTTATTTCTGTTTACCCCTTGCTTACTCCTAGTAACAGTTGCCTTCTCAGAGTTTTCTAGAATATGCAAGGGATTCTATACCAATTTCCTCTGCCTACAACATTATTCCCTCAGTTACCTACATAGCTTACTCCTTACCTCCTTTAAGACTTTACTTAAAGGTAGCTTTAAGTCTTTCCTTCACTGCCTGTTTAAAATTGTAATTATCCTCTTCATCTCTGGCCGCTCCTTTTCCTACATTTTAAAAGCACGTATGACTTTATTTATAAAAAGTTTATTTATTTATTTATTTATTTATTTATTTATTTATTTATTTATGAGAGTGAGAGAGAACATGAGCAGGGTGAGGGATAGAGGGAGTATCAGACTCACCTCTGAGCCCGGAGTCCGATGCCGGACTCAATCCCAGGACTCAGGGACCATGACCCAAGCCAAAGGCAGATGCCCAACCAACTGAATCACCCAGGTGCCCCAAAAAGCACTTATAACTTTAAAAAGTATTATGTAATTTAAATTTTTTGATTATTATCAGTTTTCTTCTGCAAGATTGTAAGCTCCGTACATTAAGGGGAGGGTTTTTTTTTCATCATTCACTGAGATTTTCCCCAGAGGTTAAAGACCTGGCTCTCATAGTTGGGTGCTTGGTAAATATTTGTTGGATTTGTTGAATGAAGGAATGTTATTGCTAAGGCAGTTATACACATTGAATTCAGTGTGGACTATGCTGTACAGTAGGAACGGAATATTCAAATAAATGGCATTTTGGTTGCATGCCATGAATTAGAAGGCCTTTGGAGGAATAATTTGTCCTTTAAAGAGTTAATATTTTTTGCTAAGATGCCCATATAAAATGAAGGGACTCAGGATCATTTTATTGAAATAGGTTCATAAATGGGATTTTGAACATTGCCACAGCTGCATATATGAAGAATTTGCCCAGCTGTTGCCTTTTTATTCTCACTGTTTTAAAACCTCACCAGTGGCAGCTTTGGAAAGGAACATACTACAGATGAACACTGTGGTAACTATTTTGGGGTTGGTGGTGGTGGTAGTTGTTTTTTAAGAAATGTGTTTAGGCACGATCACACAATTAGTAGCTGAAGAGTGTTGATGGGGCTACAATGTTTGTGGGAATATGATCTCCAAGTCATTTGTAGGGGTAGAGTTACCAATAATAGCTAGTGCCTTTGGGTTTGGATATGCTTTGAGTAGGAGGAGGCTGTGAAAGGGTGAATGTTAACAAAAGGCTGAATTAAAAAACAAAACAAAACTTGGAGTTACTGCCTTACAGTTAATCTAAAAGCTTCTCTGAATATTCAGTTTATTTCCTTTTCTAATTTTTATTCTTTTTTGAAGCAAAAAAGATTTGAACATAGATGCCACGTAAAACATTATAGTAGGTTCTTTGGAGGAGGGTATAAAGGTGATTAATCAGGAAACCATAATCAATAAGTGTATATAGAATGGTGAGACTTTACATAATATCACTTTTGTTTTTATTTATGAAAAAACATAGTTAACAGAGCAGGATTAACATGGAAAGCGTTCACAAAGCCTCACTAAGACTGTCTGCTAGAAATATTAATAGAGGGGGGCTACCTTGCCTTTACGGTAGAACTTGGATATTAATTCCAGTATGTAGATTCTTATATTTAAAAAAGAAGTACTAGGATCATAGACAATTTTGAGGTAATTTTGGTAGCCTCTTTTTTATGGTCATAGAGTAAAACAAATGCTGTCTGAATTTCATATGCATTTTACGTGTGATCTGAAATTTAACTTGTTAATAAAGGTTTATTTTCAGAATCTTCCTTACATGTTACTTTAGCGGCTGTTTCTTGGTTGTGTGGATTGCCTTCTATCATATTAATAATATCTCTTCAACGCAAACTAAAACCACTTCCCATCAAATTTGATAATGAAGCACTTTATTTGTGCTGCTTAATTATAATATTCCTTTGCTTTGTTGTCATGTGTATTTCATTATTCTTCAACAGGAGAGAACTTCAGTAATTGATACTTGAGGCAGCTGATTGGTGTGTTGACTTAGCCAGAGAGCTAACAAGTGCACAGAGCAACTGCTGCACTTATGTAAATTTACTTTGTGTTTCTAAGGAGACTGTTGATCCAGTGTTTTCATACAGCCCACCTCCCGAGATGTCTTCATTATTCGGCTTATTAAAGCCTTTTTGTGTAAGGTTAATTTGTTTGTCTGTAGCACAGGGGTCTTCATCCTGCTTATTTTCCAACCCATCTCTTAACCTATAATCTCGTAGTAGTCAGCCCTTGTGAGAGATACTCAATTTACTTAGGTCTGCATTGCTCTTTCCTTGGTATAATGGAAAATTGCTTTTCAGACTCTTAGGATATAAATATTAAGTATAATTTTCAGATTTTTTTTGAACTGAAGTGGTTTGTAATTATAGGTGGTGATGTGTTTTTAGGAGGAAGAATTTATGTCTAGGAAGGAAAAGTTGTTTTTTAAAAGAAGGGACTGTTTAAAATAATATGGAACTAATTGAGTTTTTGTCATCTTTTACAGAGCTTTACAAAATAATATGACTTTTGGGATTTGAGCTTTATAATATTAAATAAACCTTTGTTTTCTATAATTTGAAAATTAATTATTGGGGGAAAAAGCTTAGCCAGTAAATTTTGATTATCAGAATACTTTTCCTATGACCTCATTTTCAAGTGTAAGCTCCTTTTGCTCTCCTTGTCTTTTGTTTATCAATCTTGAAATTATTAGGGTCGAAATAAAGTATCATAATTATTTGAGAGATGTGTGGTTTAGTCTAACTGAAGAATAGTCAACCCTTTTTCTGATATAAGACAGGATTCCCAGGTCTGAAACTTTAGGATCAAATCTTGTTTCTTGTGTATTAAGTATAAAAATAAAAATAGCCATTCCAACACTTCACTTAATTCCCTGACGTTTGCTTTACATATGTGTAATTTTTGGAAAGCTTTTTCTGTTGCTCTTGAAAGATCTAGTAGAATTATCACACTTAAGTGTTTTTATTTTGAAGATGTGGCAGTGTTAATCATTTTCTTATTATGACAGTTTATATTTTATGTGGAAACATTGAATGTGACAGTTGTTATATTAATTTATTTAAGATGTCATATAAATTTAAATATGTGTGTACTTGATCACATTTTTAGGCTAAATTTTTCTTTTACAGTTAGAAGTCCAAATGGTAATTCAGAGATTAAGAATAAAGTTTTAAAAAATTTGTTAAATGAATAGTTTTATTATACTTGGTTGATTCATCATTTAACCATGAGAGGAATTAGGCCAACTGCAAAGTTAGGGGGCATGGTCCCCAGAAGACTACTCTTACTTCTGACACTAGGTATAAGTTCTGGTGGTTTCCAGAACCAACGTTGAGGTCCCATAATTTGCTAGAAGGATTTATGGAACTCACTGAAAGCTGTTACAGTCATGATTACTGGTTATTACAGGGAAAGTATATAGATTTTAGTCTGCTGAGGGAAGAAACAACATTTGGCCAAGTCTGGGAAAGTACCAGACACAGAACATCCTTTGTCCTCTCTATATGGCATTAGGATACATTATTTTCCCAGCATCATTGTGTAATAATACATATGGAGTATTGTCAAATGGGGAAGCTCACTTGTGTTTTAGCAATTAAGTATATTTTTTGTTGAGAAGCTCCTTTATGTAGGCAATATACTGCATTCTAAATGAAGTAATAATGTAGCATAATTTCATGATATCGATAAATTGCAAGTAACACTAATATTAAGAATCCATTAAAAATAATTATGAAGAATATAACAATGTAGCAAAAGCTTACCACTTATAAAAGGGTTATAGAGAGGAGCATAGATTCATATTATAACTTTGTAAAATGCACTTAAAAATGAATTATAAAAATAAAAATCTAGCTAACATCTATACATTTATTCTGAGATAATTGAATGAGTATATAAAGTTGTGTAAATAAGGATGGGTGTAGTGAAAAATTTTACTTCTTTTCTTCTTTTAACAGATCTTATCAGTGTTCTGCAGGAAAGGTCCTAATGTCCAGGCTGATAAATACTTTATTCTTTCTCATTCCCAGAGGTTAATCATAAATAGGACTTTATTAAATATCCTATGTAATGCTATTCAAAGAGGGTTTCAGCTTTATTTATTAGAAATGGATATATATTTTAAGAATTTGTTACATAAAATGCGAAAAGCGTTGCTTTCAGGTTTTTTTTTTTTTTTGAAGATTTTATTTATTTGAGAGAGCGCACACATGAGCAGTGGGGAGGGGTAGAGGGAGAAGGAGAAGCAGACTCCCTGCTGAGGCTGGAGCCCCATGTGGGACTCTATCCCAGGACACTGAGATTGTGACAGGAGCCAAAGGCAGACCCTTAACTGACTGAGCTACCCAGGCCCCCAATTGCTTTCAGTTTTTTTTTTTTTTTTTAAAGAGTTTATTTTTTTTTTTTAAGATTTTATTTATTTGTTTGACAGACAGAAATCACAAGTAGACAGAGAGAGAGAGGAGAAAGCAGGCTTCCTGCTGAGCAGAGAGCCCGATGCGGGGCTCGATCCCAGGACCCTGAGATCATGACCTGAGCTGAAGGCAGAGGCTTTAACCCACTGAGCCACCCAGGCGCCCCTTGCTTTCAGTTTTTAAGAGTGTTTTATCAAAACCAAGTCTTGTATCAATTTTTTAAATCAGTTTTTGTTGTTAGAATGGGGAAGTGACTTTTTTTTTTTTTTTTAACTTTACAGAGTTTACTTTATTGAATGTTGCCTTTCACCTTTTGGAGATTATTACCTAGTAATACTTAAAATGAATACATGTACCTTTTTGAAAATGAGTAAATTAATCCAACAGCGTTTATTGCAAGTGTTTAAGGGATACCTTTGTATTAGAAATGTTAATCCTCAGAGTAACCCACAAGGATGGGTACCATTATGATCTTTTTTATAGATGAGCAAACTGAGCCTAGTATCAGACAAAGGTAAGTTTAAGGTGGAGCCTAGTCAAATCTACTCATGGTCTACTCGAGAAGACTATATTTTAAACCACTTTATGTTGTGTTTATTACAATATTTCTGTAGTAGTTCTCAGTCGGGTACACGTTAGAGCTTTGGAAATAAAACAGGTTTTGCCTCAGCCTAGATCTTCTAGTTAAGAATCTCTGGGGTGGCGGGGCGCCTGGGTGGCTCAGTGGGTTAAGCCTCTGCCTTCAGCTCAGGTCATGATACCAGGGTCCTGGGATTGAGCCCCACATCAGACTCTATGCTCAGCAGGGAGCTTGCTTCCCCTTCTCTTTCTGCCTGCCTCTCTGCCTACTTTTGGTCTCTCTCTCTGTCAAATACATAAATAAAATCTTAAAAAAAAAAAAGAATCTCTGGGATGGGACCTTATAAATAGTATTTATTTTACTTTTTTTTTTTTAAGATTTTATTTATTTAAGAGAGAGGGAGTGAGAGGGAGCATGAGAGTGGGAATGAGGGGCTGAGGGACAAGCAGGCTCCCCACTGAGCAGGGAGGGAGCCTGATGCAGGATTCGATCCCTGGACTCCAGCATCATGACCTGAGCTGAAGGCAGATGCTTAATTAAGCTGTCTGGGCTCCCCAAATAGTATTTATTTTAAACTGGTTATATGATTGTAATGCATAATGAAGGCAGAAAGCCATTACATGTAATGTACCTGGTACTGTGCTATAGACTATGGGGAAATATAATCAAATATAAGACACAATAATAGACCTCAAAGTAGCTGAAAAAAATCTTCGCATACCTATTTGACAAAATGTGTGATATTGATAAACATACAGGAAAGATATATTCTGCAAGTGTGCTAAAATCCTAAAACATACACATTTTAGTGCTGCAGGACAATCAGAATTAAGTTCAACCTCTTCATTTGGGGGATAGAAAAATTTTCAAGGATGTGGTATTTATTTGTGATCAGTAGGTAAGAATGGATATGTAGTGAAGGGATAGTGTTTGAGATGGGAGAATAGCATAGAGAGGCAAGAATAAAGATGATGTGTCTGGGGCAAATTCCAGGACAGGAGTGTTACCATGAGTAGGAGGTCCAGGTTAGAAAGAGCTTTTAATAGCCATTAGAGTAAATTTAGACTTGATTAAATAGTAAGCAGCAGGTAAAACTTTCATGTTAATTGTTGACTGGTGATTTCCTAGTTAGGAAACTAGGTAAAAGTTTATTAAATGAGATAGAAATAGAGCCGTGAGTAACTCAGTTCTCTTCCCAAAATGGAAACTGAAGTGGCATGTGTGCGTTAAGAAGACTGCAGACAACTTTTTTGGATTCCTAGCTCTCAAGCACTGTGGGATCTGTGTTAAAGTTTGACACCTTTGCTAGATGCATTTTAAGTAATCTCCTGTGCCTCCAAGGGAGTGCTTTTCTGAAAGTTTGCCCCCCCCCCCCCCCCCCGCTGCCCCTCCAAGGTTTTATTTATTCATTTGAGAGAGAGCAGAAGAGCAGTGACAGAGCACAGGCAGGGAGAGCTGCAGAGGGAGAGGGAGAGGCTGACTCCCTGCTGACCAGGGAGCCCATGGGGCTCCATCCCAGGACCCCAGCATCATGACCTGAGCTGAAGGCGGACGCTTAACTGACTGAGCCACCCAGGAGCCCCTGAAGATTTGTTCTTTGTTAGCTTTTTGATACAAAAATTCTAGAGCAAGGGGCGCCTGGGTGGCTCAGCGGGTTAAAGCCTCTGCCTTCGGCTCAGGTCATGATCCCAGGGTCCTGGGATCGAGCCCCACATCGGGTTCTCTGCTTGGCGGGGAGCCTGCTTCCCCCTCTCTCTCTCTGCCTGTCTCTCTGCCTACTTGTGATCTCTGTCTGTCAAATAAATAAATAAAATCTTTAAAAAAAAAAAAATTCTAGAGCAAGAGTTGGTTCCTTGCAGGAGAGTTTGGTTCTTTGGGTAACTGAAAGGTGTTTGCACTTTTGGTTCTCTTCTCTTTGTAATGGCTGACTTTCATGACACTGCTTTATTCTTTTTTTCAATCAGTCTATCTTTTAAATCCTTTGGTAGAATTCTTATTTGCTTTTCCTTTAGCTGCTGTATCCCTTTGTATTTTATTTAGGAGAGGCTATTACATTTTCTTATTTTTTTTTGTTTTTACAAAATCAAATCACTCTTATTTGCTCATAATTTAAAGTGTTGTACTTTTTCTGGTGTATGTTGTCTGCCTTTTGATTCTTTCCTTCCTTTATCCTAGGTATAGATTGCCATAAGTAACTCATATGATTGTGTTTTTGTTTTGTTTTGTTTTTTGAATGTTGTCTGCCTTTGAAGGGATGCCTTCTGGATCAGCAGTGTATAGGCATGAACTCTGAGAATTAACTGTAGTAGTTCATAGCTTGATCAATCTTTTCTTATCCCTTACAGGCTGATTCAGCATAGGTGATGGTAATGACTATTTTAGGCAGGGAGGAAGTCTCAAGTCAGTAGGAATCCTCTGGCTCAGAATGATGCATCTTGTTTCATTGTTTTATTTTGTTTATTTTGTTTATTTTATATTTGGAAAAAAATTAGAGGTGTAAAGATACTATGGAAGGGTCCTGTGTACCCTTCACAGTTTTCTCTGATGGTTGCATTTTAATTATAGTGCATTATCAAAACAAAGATGTTGATATTGTACAATGCCTATTTATAATTCTGTTTCATTTTATTGCTTGTGTAGATTCACAAAACTATCACCTCAATCAAGATACAGAATTCATCAGTCCCCCACAAAGATCTCCATTCTCGTACCCTTTTATAATCATACCCATTACTTCCCACCAACTATCTCAGCTCCCTTGCAACCACTGGTCTCTTTTTCACCTCTATAATTTTGTCATTTTGAGAATGTTATATAAATAAAATCATAGAACATGTGATTTTTCATTTTGAGAATATGGTTGTTTGATTGTTTTGTATGTTTCATTTTAAAGAAACCACCAAACTGTCCAAAGTCGCTGTACCCTTCCTGTCAGCAATGTATAAGAGATCCACTTTCTTCTACATTCCTCCCTTGCATTTGATACTGTCATTTTTCCTTATTCTAATTGTTTCGATAGGTGTGTGGTGATGTCATAGTCTTAAATTTTGTTTGAAGTGCTCTCTGTGGTTTTAAAATTTGCATTTCCTTAACGTCTAATGGTGTTGAGTATCTTTTCATGTGCTTAGAGGTCATTTGTATATCTTTGGAGAACTGACTTTTCAGATGCTTTTTGCCTGTTTTTTACAAATACGTCTTTTTATTATTTAGATTTTGCAAATACTTTCTCCCATTCTCTGGCTTGTCTTTTCATTTTTTTGATGGTGTCCTTGAAGTACAGTAGCTTTTTTTGGTTTGTTCTTATTTAAATTCCAGTCAATTAGCATACAGTGTACTACTAGTTTCAGATGTACAATATAGTGATTCAGTACTTCCATACATCGCCCTGTGCTCTTCACAGGTGCACTCCTTAATCCCCATCACCGTTTATTAAACATGTGCTTCCACCCACTTCTGTCCTGGTAACCATCTCTTTGTTCTCTATAGTTAAGAGTCTGTTTCTTGGTTTGCCTCTCTCTCTCTCTCTTTCTTTTTTCCCCTTTGCTCATTTGTTTTGCTCCTTAAATTCCACATACAAGTAAAATTGTATGGTATTTCTCTTTTTGTGACTGACTTATTTTGCTTTGCATAATACCCTCTGGCTCCATCCGTGTCATTGCACATGGCAGGATTTCATTCTTTTTTATGGCTGAATAATATTCTATTGTGTATATATTCCTCAGCTTCTTTATCCATTCATTAATTGATGGACACTTAGGCAGTTTCCATAATTTGGTTATTGTAGTTATTAACACTACTATAAATATTGGGGTGCATATATCCCTTTGAATTAGTATTTTTGTATTCTTTGGGCAAATAGTGCTATTGTTGGATTGTAGGGTAGCTCTATTTTTAACTTCTTGAGGAACCTCCATAATGTGTTCCACGGTGATTGCACCAGTTTGCATTACCCCACAATAGTGCAAGAGGGTTCCCCTTTCTCCACATCCTTGCCAACACCTTTTTGTTTCCCATGCTGTTGATTTTAGGCATTGTGACAGGTGTGAGGTGCTATCTTCTGGCTTTGCTTTGCATTTCTCTCATGGTGAGTGATGCTGAGTATGTTTTCATGTGTCTGTTGGCTGTCGGTATGTCTTCTTTGAAAAACTGTCTGTGTCTTCTGCCTAGGTTTTAATTGGATTATTTGTTTTTGGGGTGTTGAGTAAGTATCCGTTCTTTATATATTTTGGATACTAACTGTTTATTGGATATGTCATTTGCAAATACCTTCTCCCAGTCTGTGGGATGCCTTTTAGTTTTGTTGATTGTTTCCTTTGCTGTGCAGAAGCTTTTTATTTTGATGTAGTCCCCGTAGTTTATTTTTGCTGTCATCTCCCTTGTTTCAGGAAACCTATGTAGAAAGTAGTTGCTGTGGCTGATGGTCAAAGGATTAGGATTTTTACAGTTTTTTTTTTTTTAAAGATTTTATTTATTTATTTGACAGAGAGAGACAGCTAAAGAAGGAACACAAGCAGGGGAAGCGGGAGAAGGAGAAGCAGGTTTCCCACCGAGCAGGGAACCTGATGTGCAGGGCTCCATCCCAGGATCCTGGAATCATGACCTGAGCCAAAGGCAGACGCCTAATGACTGAGCCAGCCACTCAGTCGCCCCGGATTTCTACTGTTTTTGTGGTTTTTATTTTTTCAGGTCTCAAATTTAGATCTTTCAACTGTTTTAACTTTATTTTTGTATGTGGTGTAAGAAAGTGGTCCATTTTTGTTCTTTTGCATGTTGCTGTCCAGTGTGTCATTTAGTTTTGAACTCAATAATCCAGTAGTATAGTGTATAATCTTTTGTGACTGACTTCTTATGTGACTGACTTAGCATGCTTGTGAGATTTATCTATGTTACTGTATGGAGTGGTAGTTCATTCTTATTGCTATAAATCACTGCATTTACAAAAATCTATCCACTCTGAGAAAAAGGAACCCTTTTACACTGTTGGTGGGAGTACAAGCTGGTACACCCACTCTGGAAAATAGTGTGGAGGTTTCTCAAAACGTTCAAAATAGAGCCACCCGGGGCACCTGGGTGGCTCAGTGGGTTAAAGCCTCTCTGCCTTTGGCTCAGTTCATGATCCCAGGGTTCTGGGATCCAGCCCCGCATTGGGCTCTCTGCTCAGCAGGGAGCCTGCTTCCCTTCCTCTCCTTTTGCCTGTCTCTCTGCCTATTTGTCATCTCTGTCTTTCAAATAAATAAATAAAATCTTTAAAAAAAAATAGAGCTACCCTATGACCCACCTATTGCACTACTAGGTATTTACCCCCAAAATACAAATGCAGTGATCGGAAGGGGCATGTGCATCCCAATGTTTACAGCAGCAATGTCCATAATAGCCAAACTATGGAAAGAACCAGACGTCCCTTGACGGATGAATGGATAAAGAAGATATGGGGGGTGTATGTGCATGTACATGTATATCTACATACACACACACATATAACAATATTACTCAGCCATCAAAAAAAAAAAAGAAATGTTGCCATTCACAATGACATGGATGGAAATAGTAATTAGGCTAAGTGAAATAATTCAGTCAGAGAAAGAAAATTATCGTATGATTTCACTCTTATGTGGAATTTAAGAAACAAAACAGGAGTATAGGGGAAGGGAGGGAAAAATAAAACAAGATGAAATCAGAGAGTGGGACAAACCATAAGGGACTCTTAATCATAGGAAACAAACCAAAGGTTGCTGGAGAGGAGGGAGTAGGGGAATGGGGGAAACTGAGTGATGGACATTAAGGAGGGCATGTGATGTAATGAGCACTGGGTGTTATATAAGACTGGTGAATCACTGACTTCCACCTGTGAAACTAATAATACACTATATGTTAACAAATTGATTTTAAATGAAAAAAATTTCTTCATTTACTTAAAAAGAAATCTGTCCATTCTTTCATTGATAACTGGCTATTTCCTATTTGGCAGGTACAAATAATGCTGCTGAAAACATTCTCGTTTGTTTAGGTACACATAAACAGGCAATCTCCTGAGTGTATCCGTAGGAGTAGAATACATAAGGATTGTAGGCTGGTCATATATTCAACTTCACCGTTATTGAGTCCGTTTTCCAAAGCTGTGCCAAGTTGCACTCCCAACTAGTAACATACTCGTTCGGATGCTCCGTGTTGTTACCGACTCTTGATATTGTCAGTCTTTTTTAATATCTAGTATTTTATTGTGGTTTTAACTCTCATTTCCCTGATGACCAGTGGAATTAAGTATCTTTTCATGTTTTTTAGATATGATAATAGTCATTTAGATATAGGTTAGAAAAATATTTGTTTCTGGTTCACTTACAGTGTTGGTGGCTGTTGTGAAGCTATATGTGTTTTTATTCTGGAAATTAGGCTGAAAGAGCAGCCCCTCTTGGAATATGCTCCTATTTCAGAGGGAAAGAGGGAAAAAATGAGCAGAAACTGCTAAAATCTTTTGATGCTTCTGCTTGGATTTATTGAAGATCATGTCTATTCATATTCCATAGGCCAAAAAAGCCTATCACAAAACCGTGCTCAGTGTCGGAAGTTCTCTCTCACAGGAGGCATTGCAAGTCACATCATCATGGATGGGGGTGAAAAATCCTTTCACAGGAGGAGAAATCACAAATACTCTGAAACAAAAAGTCTGCCACTTTGTTAGGTACCTGTTGAACTATTGTGGTTTTCTTTTACCTTGACTTTTTCTTAGTGATGCTGATGAGGTTTTTTTTTTCCCCCCTCTGGTTATAAAACCTGGTGGCTCAGTCAGTTAAGCATCTGACTCTGGGTTTCCGTTCAGGTTATGACCTCAGGGTCCTGAGATCGATCCCTGCTCACGGAGGGGTGTGTGTGTGTGTGTGTGTGTGTGTGTGTGATCTACTTGAGAGTCATTCTCCTCCCTCTCCCTCCCCCTTTGCTCTTTCTCTGCTCTTGCTTGCACTCTCTCAAATAAATCTTAAAAAAAAAAAATCAGTAAAACTTGTTGGGGTTATATGTAATTGCAGATATTTTCTTCCTCTCTGTAACTTGCCTTTTAGATTCCTCATGTCTTTTCCTAAATAAAATTCTTTAAAAAAAAAATTGACATGTAGTGTTAGTTTCAGGTGTGCAACATTAAGATTTGATATTATATATATTGTAAATAAAATTATTAATTTCAATGTCTCATTTGTATTTTTCCTTCATAATTGTACTTTTGTGTCTTATTTAAGAAAATTTTCCTTACTCCAAAATTATGAAGATACTCTTCTGTTACCTTCTAGAGTCTTTATTATTATACCTTTTACATTTCAGTGTGCAGTCCTCCTAGAATTAGTGCTTAGTTGACATTTTAACATACTTCTGTAAGTCTAGGAAAAATGGTTTTAGTAGTTTCAAATAAACTCAGTTTACGTATAGAAACATATTAATACTAAACTCATGTATATGTAGAAAATATATCTGTTAGTAACACCTCTTTTACCACATTCTCAGAGATATACTGGGCATGTTTAAATTTTTACTGCTTTTAAACCTGCAGAAATTCATCTTTCTCCATAGCTGCAAGTAGCCAGTGAACCACAAAGTCTTTCCTAGTTAAGGTATTATCAGGAAGATAACAGATGTTCTTTAAATGAGGCCTTAGTCTTGGTCCTTCCAGAAGTTGAGATTTTCATTTTAATTTCATCTTGTGTGCTTACTTAATTTCTTCCTCTTGTCCCACCTTGTCTGTATAAATTTCTAGTGAAGAACCAAAGGGAATAATATCTGAATGTTTAATACAGGAATTGTTTAAATAATTGTATTTCTATTATGCAAACACATTGGTGGTTTGCCTTTCTTTAGCAAAGGCTTAAGTTTTTCCTGTAGTGATACTTAACACCTAAACTTTAAACATCTTTTGGAGAATTATAACTATTCTAATATTTGTGGAATAATTTGGGAATTAAGTTTTATCATCCTGTAGACCAAAATATTTGATCTTAAGAATTGACCAAGTAAGGGAACCTGGGTGGCTCAGTTGGTTGAATGACTGCCTTCCGCTCAGGTCATGATCCTGGAGTCCCAGAATCGAGTCCCGCATCAGGCTCCCTGCTCAGCAGGGAGTCCGCTTCTCCCTCTGACCCTCTCCCCTCTCATGCTCTCTCTCTCTCACTCTCTCAAGTAAATAAATAAAATCTTTCAAGTAAATAAATAAAATCTTCAAAAAAAGAATTGACCAAGTTAAACAGTGACATTTGGAAATTGTTTGGTTTTAACTCTTTTTTTTTTTTTTTTAAAGATTTTATTTATTTATTTGACAGAGAGAGACAACGAGAGAGGGAACACAAGCAGGGGGAGTGTGAGAGGGAGAAGCAGGCTTCCAACTGAGCAGGGAGCCCGATATGGGGCTCCATCCCAGGAACCTGGGATGATGACCTAAGCCACCCAGTCTCCCACAATCGGTCAAAACTCTTATATGTAGGAAAGAGGAAATTATTTAAACACAAGTTGTTTAAAAAAATCATACACATTAAAGATCATTGTGAACATTAATGAATAAAAAATCCCTGATTATAAAGGATTTGGTCAATATAGAAATAAGTTGTGTCTTTGTGTTCAACTTTAAAAAATATATAGGTATGAAGAAGTTGGGATTCTTAGTGGGTACTACACAAGTGATTTCCATGTGAGTACTTAGAAATAAATATGCTGGGGGCACGTGTGTGGCTCAGTTGGTTAAGTGCCTGCCTTTGGCTCGGTTCATAATCCCAGGGTCCTGGGATTGGGTCCCACATCGGGGTCCCTGCTCAGTGGGGAGCCTGCTTCTCTTTCTCCTTGGCCCCCACTCGTGCTCTCTCTTTCTGACAAATAAATAAAATCTTAAAAAAAAACAAAGGTTTCAGGGTGCAACCCCTAAATGTGGTTTCTGGTACTTCAGATGTAACATCTGTTCATAACAGGGTTGCAGGATTATGTCCCCCATTATGTGATAGCAGTTTTTCTTTCTTTCTTTCTTTCTTTTTTTTTTAATAACAACCATGTGACTATGCAGTAATTTTTCTTCTGTAAAATTTACTTCCAACCTTTATTTAGATTTTGTGATTCTTGAGGACTTCCCCTTAAATGCCTTGACCGTCATACAAAGTAATATTATTAACTTTTGATAGTTTTAGTAGTAAACATGGACCATTATCCAGGGCTCATTTTATTAACATAGTATTTATTGGTCTTGCTTTTCAGCGGGGATCTGATGAGCTTCTTTCTTCTGGTGTCATTAACGGACCTTTTACCATGAACAATTCTACTCCTACAGGTGTGTATGGTGAGTTTTCACTTTTTCAAAATCTAAAATGTTTTCTTTCTGTGAGTTTCAAAAAAAATTTTTTTTACAGTGTTCTTTGCTCATCTTACAAACATTTCTTGAAGTCCATTATTTATAACAAAACTAAAATTTACTGCAGTCAGGCTCACATAAGTGAAATTACCAATTGTAGATCTTAAGTTTTAAGAATTTGGATCTAATTTGATAATTACTTTTTTGATTGATGTTCTTTGTGTTTTATAGTTGTGATAAAACTGTCAATCAGTTGGTGACCCAGAACAATTGAGTAAAAGCTGGATTTAAAAGCGTGTGTTGAATGATGGTTTAGCATATTAGAAGTATTAAAACTATAAGATCACATTATTTTTTAAAAATTGGAACATAATTTACATTCTGTAGGTTACCATCTGGTTTAAAAATAAATAAATGTTCTTGAAATTTGGGGACTGTAAAATGAACTGGTGGAGTATAGTTAAGAGGCTCTTACTGTATAGAATATCCCAGTTACGGATGGTAATTTGTACTGTACCACTAGCAGTTGTGATAGAGAGAATGAAAGCATTCACAGAAGGTGAAATAGATAGTAGCTGCTGACTAATTGAATGTTTGAATAAGGGATTCCATCAATGATTTATTTCCAGGTTTTGGACTTGGATAATTAGGTAGGTGAATGGTGGTGCCATTTACGTAGAATATATAGGAAGAAGTTGGACAGCATAACAGGTTCAGATTTTTATATGTTGAATTTGAGGTTCCTTTGCGACATCCAAATGGAAGTGTTGGGTAGTCACTGGATTCTTCTGGTCTCAGTATCTGGAGAGAAATTTGGAAATTAGCATCATCCACAGTTGAAAAGGCATGAAGAGTGGAGAGTTTCAGAAAAGGCCAGATATTTATTTATTTATAAAAATTTTATTTATTTATTAGAGACATGAAGAGTGGAGAGTTTCAGAAAAGGCCAGATATTTATTTATTTATAAAAATTTTATTTATTTATTAGAGAAAGAGTGCAAAAGAGTATATAAGCAGGGGAGAAGTAGAAATAGGTTCCCCACTGAGTGGGGAGCCCAGCGCAGGGCTCAGTCCCAGGACTGTGGGATCATGACCTGAGCCGAAGGCAGATGCCCAATGAACTGAGCCACCCAGGTGCCCCTGAAGGCCAGATTTTTATCCAAATGTTTTTGGGGTTACAGGGAATAGGAAATGAATGGACCTCACTTTCCAGACCCTGAGCTATATGGTATTTAGGAGAATGAACGGCTTTTTTGTGAGGACTGTATAAGAGTAGTAGACTAGGTTCTGTTAAGGCAAAAGATGCAATGAAAATTCATGGAAGAGATAATATATGGGAATTAGTTAACCATGGTACACTGTTCTACAGTACTAAATGGAAAGGTTTTGTGGACAGGACAGCAGCAGAGGACTTGTTCTCGTAGAAGTGTGAACAGAGTAATATGAGCATGAAACTAAAGTGTTTTCTCAAACTTGAGCTGGCATCAGAATCACCTGGAGGGCCTGTTAAAGCATAGCTGTTGAGTCCATATCCAGAATTTCTAATAAAGTAGATCTGAGGTGGGTCCTCAGAATTTGTATTTGCACAAGTTTCTGGGTAATAGTGATGTTGCCTTGAGGAACCATACTTTGAGAACTGTTGTATGAGGAAATATTAGAATCTAAAGTTTCTAAACCTAATTATCCTCTTGGTCAGGTATGTTTGTAAAAATGCTAAAAAAAAATTGTTGTAAAAAAAAAATTGCTAGAGACTTAGGGGGCTTGGGTGGCTCAGTTGGTTAAGCCTCTGACTCCTGATCTCAGCTCACACGCTTTGATCTCAGGGTCATGTGTTCAAGTCTCATGTTGGGCTCCATACTGGGCATGGAGCCTACTTTAAAAAAAAAAAAAGTCCTTACTCCTAGAGTTACAGTAAATCTAAGGTGGGGCCGATTATATTTTTATTTTAAAAATAGGTCACTTTGGTCACGTATATGAATTACCAGGATGGATAACCAGAAAGATTTCACGTTTGTTTATTGATTACTTAGGAAAAGAAAGACATAGGAAATGGGAGTTTAGCTGGCATCAGCAGTTTGTTATGTTTTGCTTTTATGTTTTGAATGTCTTGTGTCCCATTCTGTGTTCAGTGTTTCTCTTCCTGAAGCATATCCTCTTCAGTAGCTATTTCTGCAAAGCTCTCTAAATGGTAACCTCTCAGTTTCACTAAAAATGTTTATTTCATTATCTCTATTCAATGTTAGTTAGCTATTTTGAATTTTAGGTTGCCAGTTTTTTCTCTTAACACAATGAAGGTATTGTTCTATTATTCTTTTGGTGTCTGTTGTTGAGAAGTCTGTTGTCAGTGTTGGTTATTACTTTGTAGGTAAAATTACTTCTCTACAGTAATTTTAAAACATTTTCCTCCTTATTTTTGTTCAGTGGGTTAACTAGCTATTTGTAGATAGGGATCACAGATTGGCAACCCTGGATGATCACTATAATAGCTTGGGAAGCTCTGAGGAAAATACAGATACCTTGACCACACCAATTCTAAAATCTTGGGGTAGAGGGATGAGCAGTTTTTTGTTTATTTTTAAAACTTCTTAGATGATAATCGTAAGGTTCAGCTAGTGTTGAGGACCATTGCTAGAGACTTACTTTCATTCATCTTTCTTAGGAGTGACCCAGCTCTTCCCAGAACTGCCTTCTCCTGGAACTCCAGTTAGAAATGTATAGGACCGTTTCATTCAGTCCTGTATTTGTTTTAACCTCTACATTCATTGTCATGTCTTTCCTTTAAGGTCCTGTATTTTGGATAATTTCCTTAAAATGTTTTTCTGATTCACTTATTCTGTGTTCAGCTTTGTCCGATGTGCTGTTTAGTCCTTCGGTTAAATATTTGCTTATAACCTATTATTTTTCCTTGTGTGAGTCATAATTTTTAGCTGAATTGCTTTTTCTTTTGTGAGGATCTCTAAGGTCTTTGTGTTTGCTCTGCTAAGCTTTCTAAGGTATCACCAGCCCCTAACATGGTCTAATGTGTATGTTGATTTATTGCTTTGGAGATTCTTAGACCAGAGAAGAAGAGAAAATTCAGAATCCAAACATTCACATTTCCCCATCAGAATCTGAACAGAGATGGGCTTCCTTTTTAAATACTTTCGAAATATGAGTCTGTCTTTCTTTCTTTCTTTCTTGATGGGAAGTTTCTGATTTTAGTTTGCTTTCACAGAGGGCCTTGGCTGTTGACATGACTTGGGGAAATTTCACTTTTTTTCTTTTGAGGTCATTTATACAGCAAAAATATTTTTGTGATATTTGGTCTAATATTTGCAAATTTCTAAAAGAACTAAAATTTCAAGATTTGGGTGCTCCATTCCTTGACTATAATAAAGATTCCTAGTTGATTTTGAACAAATTTGGAGAGAAAGGTTTTAGGGCTCATTTACAAATGAGTTTTTAATGCCTATGTGAGGTAGTTTTTCAAAGATACAGAAATTTAAAAATCACATTGATAATAATGGGTAGGTTAAAGAGCCTGGTGTACAATTGTGCCAAAGGAGCTTTTTGGTATTCAGTATAATCTTACCACAAAATTTTTGTGGTTCATTTAATCTAAATGTGGATTTAAAAATAATTTCTAAAATCTAATGACCGTACTATCTATTAGTAGAATATTGCTTGTTTGGTAAAGGAGTTATGTATGTACTAAACTAATTGCAAGTACACGTCTGCCCCATAGGACTGTTGCACCAAAACTTATGTTTGTATTATGTATGTATTATGTTATTACCTCAAAAAAAGTAGATCTTTATTGTAGAACTTTTTTTTTTTTTTTTTTTTTGAGAGGGAGGAAGGAGGGGCAGACGGGACGGAGAGAAAGAATCCTAAGCAGGCTCCATGTTGGACATGCAATCTCACAACACTGCAATCATGACCTGAGCTGAAATCAAGTCAGATGCTTAACAAACTGAGCCACCCAGGTGCCCTTTTAATGTAGAACTTTTAAAACTCAATTTTTGGGGCACCTGGGTGGCTCAGTGGGTTAAAGCCTCTGCCTTCCGCTCAGGTTATGATCCCAGGGTCCTGGGATCGAGCCCCACATTGGGCTCTCTGCTCAGCGGGGAGCCTGCTTCCCTTCCCCTCTCTGCCTGCCTCTCTGTCAAATAAATAAAATCTTTAAAAATAAATAAATAAATAAATAAAAACTCAATTTCCGTTAGTATTAGGTATTTCACTTTTGATAGACTGATTTCCCAAAAGCTTTATTTTGATTCCACTGAAATGATTCCACATTCAGTCATTATTGGGTAATAACTGATTTTTCATTGTTAGCAGATGATGATAAAACTGATATAATTTAGCTTTTGGCAAAGTTCTATTGATGAGGTTAACATTATTTATTTTATTTATTTATTTTTTTAAGATTGTGTTTATTTATTTGACAGAGATCACAAGCAGGCAGAACAACAGGCGGGGGGGGGGGAGCAGACTCCCCGGTGAGGAGAGAACCTAATGTGGGGCTTGATTCCAGGAAGCTGGAAGGCAGAGGTCCCCAACCCACTGGGCCACCCAGGTGGCCCTGGGGTTAACATTATTAACACCTGTTACTTTACACATGGAGAAGAAACTTCCCAAGTTAAATTAATTCAGAATTATACAATTGTGGTTTTACTGCAAGACATCAAATGGAATTGGTGATAAGCACAGTTGTGCCTTTCCTTCTGGGAACCTGACCTGTGATCTCATGTTTGTAGGTCTTATTTTATGTCCTTTGATAATTATGAAAAAGTTTTACACATTTCTTTGTGAGTTGTATACTTCTCTTTTTAAATTTAATGTTAGGAATTATGGCAGAGACTATTGTGTACCTGAATACTTTTTGGTTTTCTTTAGTGACAACGCTAATTTTTATCTGGGTGTGTTGCCTCTCAAATTAAACAGCCATGTTTCAGTCTTCCTTATAGCTAGGTGTGGTCATGTGATTAAGTCCTGGCTAATGAGATACAAGTAGAAGTTAAAAGGAGATAGATACTTCTGGAACATTTCCACATGGATACACTTTTTCCTCTTTTATCCTACCTCCTACAGGATTTTCATCTTCCATCTTACATGATGAGGATGAGAGCTGCACCCTAACAGAAAGACAAGTAGAGCCTGAGTCACTGGTAACTTTATGTCACCATTCTGGATTTGGAAATTTCTACAGTTGGACTTTTTACATGAGCAGTAATTTTTTTTTTTAAGCAGCCATTATTTGAAATATATTATTATTATATGCAGGACTATGATTTCAGATAAAAGTAAACAAATGAGGTGAACCCTGTGATCACCTTGGCATTTTTTCTGGACTCTATTTAAAGTTGGGGGGAACCCAGGCAAACATGACAGAATTGCTAAGTTGAAGAGACAGAGATCCACGCTTGGGAAGGCTGAGGCAACTGGGAGCTATGGAAGCAATGCATGGGAGAGGAGAGAGCTCCATGAGAAAAGTGCTCCAGAAGTCTCCCTTTGAATCTGTTGCCAAATAGTAAGCTACACATGCCTTACCAGTAATGTACACCAGTTCTAGCATAAAGGCTTCTCTAAACCCACTCTAACAAAGCTTCAAAACAAGCTCCAAAACAGTTGCCTGATCTGAAACTACCTTTTTTCCCAGAAAAAAACTCTGGCACATTAAAGGAATAAAACAAATTCTAGTGCTCACATTGTTGACTATTCAATCAAAAATTGCCAAACATGGAGAGAACCACAAAACTGTGACCCATAACCAGGAGGAAAATCAGTCAACAGAAGGAGAACTAGATGGGGCACCTGGGTGGCTCAGTCAGCTGCGTGTCCAGCTCTTGGTTTCGGTCCAGGTCATGGTCTTACAGAGTCGGGAGAGTGAACCTCATATTGGCCTCCACACTCAGAGTGGAGTTGTCTTGGGATTCTTTCCCTGTTCCTCTCCCTCCTCTCTGTATCTCCTTCTACTCTTGTGCATGCATGCGCGTGCTTGCACTCTCTCTCTCTTCCCCTCCCAAATAAATAAATAAAACCTTAAAAAAGAAAGAGACCTATGAAAGGACAGAGATAATGAAATTAGCAGATTTGGAGTTCAAAATGGTTATTAAAAGCATATTTAAGGATTTAAAGGAAACTGTTAGCATAATAAGGATAAAAATGGGACTTCTAAAGATAAGAATATGTCTAAAAAATACATGGCATGGCATTAATAGCACATATGTTCTGCAGAATAAGTCAACAGTCAGTTCAAAGACAGCAGTAGAAGGGTGCCTGGCTGGCTTAGGTGGTAGAGCACATAACTCTTGATCTCTTGGTTGTGAGTTGCAGCCCCACGTTGGGTGGAGAGATGACTTAAAACAACAACAAAAATACAGCAATAGAAACTAAAGCACACAGACCAAAAAAGATTGAGGAAGAAATGAACAGTCTTTAGTAAACTATAGAAAAAAATCAGGTGGTCCAAACATATGTGTAAATCAGGTCCCAGAAAGGAAGGTGGGGGCAGGGAAACAGATAAACCTGAAGAAATAGTGATTGAAAATAATTCCAAATATGGTAGAAATTATAAGGCCACATAACTAAGAAGTTCAATGAACCACAAGCCGATAAATACAGTGAAAGCCACACCAAGGCTTATCATAATAAAATTCTTGAAAACCAGGAATGCAAAACAAATCTTAAAAGTACGCAGAGGGGGAAAAGTCCCATTTTATTCTGTAGGTAAGAAGGATACAGAATTTTTTGTCTGAACTGTAAGCCAGAAGACAATGGAGTAATATCTTTAAAGTGCTGGAAATAAGTACAATCATCTATATCCATCTAAAGTTTCAAAAATGAAGTTAAAATCAAACTTTCTTTGAGGCAGACAAGAGCTGAGAGCATTTGTCAGTAACAGATGTCTGTTACATGAAATGGTAAAGGAAATTCTTCAGACTTGAAAATGATACCAGGTGGAAACTTGAGTTTGTACAAAATGGTAAATATCCACAGAGTGGATATGACTTCTCCCTCCTTTTTTTCTTTCCCCCATTTTGGTTTAATTTATTAATTTAAGATAATTGAAGGAGGATTCTGGGAATAGTGGAGTAAGAAGCACCAGGAATCTGACTCCCTGCCTAGACAACAATTGCACTAACAGACTCTTTCTGTAATTTGGAACTCTGGAGTCTATTGAAAACTTGCAAGTTGTTCCAGAGGAAGACTTGGAAGGTAAATTGTGTTTAATTTTGATCAATTTCAGGTCTTAGCACTGTAGCAGCTACCCATTGTCTGTGTTTTGTTTTTGTTTTTTTGTTTTTTTTTTTTAAGATTTTACTTATTTATTTGAGAGAGAGGTAGGAGAAAACATGAATGGGGGAGGGGGAGTGGGGTAGGGGAAAGAGGGAAAAGCAGAAGTAGGCTCCCTGCTGAGCAGGGAGCCTGATGGGGGTCGTCCTGACCTGAGCTGAAGATAGACACTTAACCTGCTGAGCCACCCAGGCACCTCCCATCCTCTGCTCTTAAATCACATGGCAGGGAGCTACCTACATGTTCCAGGAGCAGCTTACAAATAGCTTGAGGGAGCCAGCATGGGTAGAAAGGACATTGTCCTCTTAACTCTCAGGGATCTGTGTTCTGATTGTTAATTGCTTCTTCTGAGCACATAGTTGCAGACAGAGGCAGGCAGCCATTGTCTTTGCATCTCCTTCTGTTGTAGCAAACTCCCCCTTCCTCCAGTGACTTCTAGTGAATTCAGAGAACTGGCACTCTTTCCCTTTCCCTTCATATTTCCCTTTCACCCTTTTTGGGAGTGAGATATTAGAGACTAAGACATTAAAAAACAACTGCTTCTATAGGGAAAATTAGAAAGTGATAATGCATGCCAGGGAAAAAGGCTCAAAAGAAACCAGAGAAGACTTTAAATTTATATAAACCCAAGGCTGGTTCTCGGTACAGAGATAGCTTACAACAATCAAAAGAAGAAAAACCATAACAAAAACTAGAAGACCCCAAGGAAGGGGAAGAATCTGATTTCTAGAATTACCACAGTCCCCAGTTATTTTTTTATAAAGATTTTATTTTATTTTATTTTAAAGTTTGTTTTTTTTTTTTAAGATTTTTATCTATTTATTTGACAGAGAGAGACACAGCGAGAGAGGGGGCACAAGCAGCAGGAGTGGAAGAGGGAGAAGCAGACTTCCTGCTCTGCAGGAGGCCCGATGCAAGGCTCAATCCCAGGACCCTGGGATCATGACCTGAGCTGAAGGCAGACACTTAATGACTGAGCCATCCAGGCGCCCCTTAAGATTTATTTATTTTAGAGAGAGAGGGAGAGTGCATGCTCAGTGGGTGGAGGTTGGAGGGATAGAATCTTCAAGCAGACTCCCCACTGAGTGCAGAGCCTGATGCAGGGCCCAATCTCATGACTCATGCCTGAGTCAAAACGAAGAGTTGAATGCTTAACTGACTGAGCCATCCAGGCACCCCAATAAAGATTGCATTTTTAAGTAATCTCTGTACCCAACATGGGGCTTGAACTTACACCCCGGAGCTCAAGAGTTGCATGCTCCATTGACTATGCCAGACAGGTATTCTACCACACACAGCCCCAAATTTGATGAAAAGTTTGAGTATAAACATCCAAGAAGCTTAACTCCGAGTAAGATGAACTCAAGGAGACTCACATGAGACACATTATAATCAAACTTTCCAAAGATAAAGAATCTTGAAAGCCAAAAGGAAGAATCAACTTATCACATATAAGTGATCCTCAATAATGTGAGCATGTTTCTCATCAGGAACTTTGGGGATCAGAAAGCAGTGGTCCAATATATTTAAAGTGCTAAAAGAATTAAACTGTCAACTGAGAGTCCAGTATTTGGCAAAACTGTCCTTCAAAAATGTCTTTGTGTTCTAGCTTAAATAAATTAGATTTAAAAAAATCATTTGTGTGTGACGTACTTGACTCTAAAGTCCAGTCACAGATTAAAAAAAAGAAAAGAGGGATGTAAAAAAAAGAGGGATGCCTGACTATCTCGATCAGTGGAATCTGATCTTGGGGTTGTGAGCAGCTCCATGTTAGAGGTAGAGATTACTTTAAAATAAAATCCTAAGGGGCACCTGGGTGGCTTGGTTGGTGAAGCATCTGCCTTTGGCATATGGTCATAATCCCAGATTCCTGGGATTGAGCTCCATGTTGGGCTCCCCACTCAATGGAAAAATCTGCTTCTCCCTCTCCCTCTCCCTCTCCCTCTCCCCCTTCTCCCTCTGCCCCCTCTCCCTGCTCGTGCACTCTCCCTCTCCCTCTCTTAAATAAAGTCTTAAAAAAGATGTGTGTATGTATATATATACATACACACACACACACACACACACACACACACACAGAATGGAATATTCAGCCATAAACAAGAACAAAATCTTGCTATTTGCAGTGACATGGATGGAGCTAAAGAGTATTATGCTAAGGAAAATAGAGAATGACAAATACTATATGATATACCACCAACAGTGCACAAGGGTTCCTTTTTCTGCACATCCTCACCAACACCTGTTTTTTCTTGTGTTACTGATTTTAGCCATTCTGACAGGCGTAAGGTGATATCTCATTGTAGTTTTGATTTGCATTTCCCTGATGGTAAGTGATGATGAGCATCTTTTCATTTGTCTGTTGGCCATCTGCATGTCTTCCTTGGAAGAAATGCCTGTTCATGTCTTGTACTCATTTTTTAATTGCATTATTCGTTTTTTTGGGTGTCGAGTTTTATAAGTTCTTTATGTATTTTGGATACTAACCCTTTATTGGACATGTCATTTGCAGGTATCTTCTCTGTAGGTTGTCTGTTAGTTTTGTTGATTGTTTACTTCGCTGTGCAGAAGCTTGATTTTGCTGTAGTACCAATGGTTTATTTTTTCTTTCATTTTCCATGCCTTGGTAGATGTATCTAGAAAGAGGTTGCTACAGGTGATATCAAAGAAGTTACTGTCTGTGCTCTCTTTGAGGATTTTCATGGTTTCAGGCCTCACATTTAGGTCTTTAATCCACTTTGATTTTCTTTTTGGTATGGTGAAGGAAAGTGGTCCAGTTTCATTCTTTTGCATGGTACTAACCAGTTCTCCCAACACCATTTGTTAAAGAGACTGTTTTTTCCCCATTGGATATTCTTTTCTGCTTTGTCAAAGATTAATTGTCCATATGGTCGTGGGTTTATTTCTGGGTTTTCTTTTCTGTTCCATTCATTTGTGTGTTTGTTTTTGTGTCAGTACCACAGTGTTTTCATTACTACAACTTTGTAATATAACTTAAAGTCTGGAATTGTGATGTTTCCAGCTTCACATTTCTTCTTCAAGATTGCTTTGGCTGTTTGGAGTGTTTGGTGGGTCCATACCAAATTTTAGGGTTATTTTTTCTAGTTCTGTGACAACTGCTGTTGGTGTTGGTGTTTGGTGTGTGTAGGTTGCTTTGGGTAGTATAGACATTTTAACAATATTTGTTCTTCCAGTCTGTGAGCATGGAGTGTCTTTCCATATCTTTATGTTCCCTTCATTTCTTGCATCAGCATTTTATAGTTTTCAGAGTACAGGCCTTTCACAAGAGAATGGCATTTTTAAAAGTTATTAGTCTAAAAGCTAGCATGTGACTTGTTTGTAGCACTACATTTTTTCCCATGTATTTTGGGAGACTAATGCATTTAAAAGAATTTTTAGTTCGTGTTTTGGGGCACATGTATATAAAGTTATAATACTGTGACATCAGCAACAGGAAAGGGTGGGGATAGAGGTGTAAAGGAATAGAGTTTTTGCATATTACTGAAGATACGCTGGCATAAATTCAGATTAGATTGTTATAACTTAAGGATGTTAAGTATAGTCCCCATGGTAACTACAAAGGAAATAGCTGTAGAATATGCACAAGAGGAAGTGAGAGTACTCGAAGTCATAGAGATGGGGAGTAAAATAGTGATTGCCAGGGACTGGAAGAAGAGGGAAATAGGGAGTTACTGTTTAATGAGTATAGAATTTCAGTTTTACGTGATGAAAAGAGTTACTGAAATGGAGAGTGATGATAGTTGCATATTATGAATGTGCTTAATACCACTGAATTCTACATTTAGAATAGTGAGTTTTGCTATATGATGTTACTGCAGTAAAAAAGAAAGAAAGAAAGAAAGAAAGAAAGAAAGAAAGAAAGAAAGAAAGAAAGAAAGAAAGAAAGAAAAGAAAAGAAAAGAAAAGAAAGAAAAGTATAGAGTACTCTCTATGGAAAGGACTACAGGTTACATTAAGTGTTGGGGCACCTGAGTGGCTCAGTTGGTTAGGTGTCTGCCTTCGGCTCCGCTCATGACCCCCAGGGCCCAGCATCCGGCTCTCTGCTCAGTGGGGAGTCTGCTACTCCCTCTCCTCCAGTTTGCTCTCTCTCCTTTTCTCTCCTCACCAGCAAATGAATAGGTAAAATCTTAAAAAAAAAAAAAAAAAAGATACATTAAGTGTATAAAACATGATGTAAAAAGAAAAAAATTGACTAAAGCAAGATAATAGTAATATATTTGGGGAGCTATGGCATATGTGAAAAGTAAAATATATGACAGTAACAGAAAGGTTTTGATGAGGGAAATAAACATATACTTTGAAAAGTTCTTACATTGTACCTAAGTGTTATCATTTGAAGGTAGACTGTGCAAGTTAAAGATACATATTGATGATTTATCCCCAGAGCAATCACTTAAACAAAAGTAAACAAAGAACGTAAAGATTCCAGTTAAAAAGCAGAGATCAATTGTGTTTTATGTTTGTATGTTTCATTTATGCATGACATATTATCTTTTCTTGATAAATTGATTCCTTTATTATGAAATGTCTTTTCATCCCTGGTAATATTCCTTTTCCTGAAGTCTGCTTTTTCGGATATTAGTATAGCCACTCAGCTTTATTATGATTACTGTCTACATATTTATCTTTTCCCATCCCTTTTATTTTGAAACTGAGATTTTATGTTTAAAATAAATTTCTTCTGGGGCACTTGGGTGGCTCAGTCAATAGAGCATGTTTGAGTCTTTGTCTTGGGGTTGTGAGTTCAAGCCCCACATTGGGAGTAAAGATTACTTAACAATAAAGTATTTTCTTATTTTTATTTTTTATTAAAAAAAAATTTTATTTATTTATTTGTTAGAGAAAGAGAGAGTACAAGTAGGAAGAGCAGCAGGCAGAGGGAGAAGCAGGCTCCCTGCTGAGCGAGGACCCTGATGTGGGCCTCAGTCCCAGTACCCTGGGATCATAACCTAAGCCAAAGGCAGAGGTTAACCAACTGAGTGTCCCAGAATATAAAATTTTTTTAAAAAATGGATTTCTTTGACACATCATATAATTGAGTCTTGCTTTTATCAGACTGATAAACTCTGCCTTTTATTTGGAATCTTTTGCCATTTCCACTTAATAAAATTATTTGACATGGTTGGTTTTAAGTCTGCCATCTTGCCATTGTTTTCTATTTGTACCATTTATTCTTTGCTTTTTCTTCCTTTGTTTCCTGGCTTTCTTTAGACCATTTTTTTGGGTATTTCATTTTATTCATTATTTATCATTTTGTGTTTCATTGTATTTATTTGTATTTCTTGGTAAGTGTATAAAGAAAAATATATGTAATTTTAATATATATTAATATATAACATATAACATATATGCCATCTTATTTATGATAGATAATTATATATCATATGATTTTATAATACATAATTTATTTATAATTAATATGTAATGTTAATATTATATATAATTTTTATATATTATATATACATGATAACAGCTTCAAAATATGTAAAATGAAAGCTAATAGAACTAAATAGAGAAATAGACAAATTCACAGTTATAGCTGGAGATTTCAAAACTTCTCTCTCAGTAATTGGTAGCATAGTTGATAGAAAATCAGGATACAGAACAAGGGGTTGACAGACTCTGACATGTGGGCCAAATCTGTCTTATTTGTCCATTTTTATATTTCCTGTGACCTAAGACTGATTTTTACATTTTTAAGTTGTGAGAAAAATAAAGAACAATATTCTGAGATACATGAAGCTTATATGAAATTGAAATTTCAGTGTTTATACATAAAACTTTATTTGAACCCCTGCACACTCCTTTATTTACATACCTCTGGGTGGTTTATGCTACCACTGTAGAGTTAAATAGATGCAACAGAGATTATATGGCTCACAAAGCCTAAACTACTTAAGCAGACCTTTAAGAAAAAGTTTGTAGATCCCCTAATATAGAGGTTTTGAACACTAACAACTAGGTTGTTTTAATTGATAATGGAACGTTTTCTGTAACATTATCAAAATACACATTTTTTTAAGTTCACATGAGATGTCACCAAGATAGGCTATATGTAGATCCTAAAACAAGTCTCAATAAAGGTGAATGCATTAAAATTATGTAGAATTAGTTCTCTTACTTCATTAAAATTATATTAGAAATCAAAAAAGTATGATCCTCGGGGTGCCTGGGTAGCTCAGATAGGTTAAGCATCTGCCTTTGGTTCAGGTCATGATCCCAGGGTCCTGGGATTGAGTCCCGTATTTGGCTCCCTGCTCAGTGGGAAGCCTGCCTCTCTCTCTCCCACTCCCCCTGCTTGTGCTTTCTCTCTCTCTGTCAAATAAATAAAATCCTTTTTTAAAAAAGGGGTATAATCCTCAATTTATGAGGGAAATTTTCCTAATTACTTCTTAAAAAAAAGAGTAGTACTTAACCCATGGATCAAATATGTCACAAAGGAAATTAGAAAATAGTTTGAATTGAATTAAAATCAAAATACAATTTACTAAACTTTGAAGGGTACAGCTAGAACTGTTCTTAGAAGGAAATGTATAGCTTTAAATGTTTATATTAGAAAAGAAAAAAAGTATAAAATGAATCATCTATGCTTCTAAACATAGCAAAGAAAAGTAAGTTAAAGTCCCAAATAAATAGAAGAAAGAAAATATTAAATATGAGGAACATAGATTAAGGACATAGAAAACAAGCAGTAGAAAAAAAAATAATGAAACCAATGGTCTTTTTTTTATAGGTCAATAAAATTTATAAACTTCTGGGTAGACCAAAAAAGGCGAGAAATTACTAACATCAAGAATGCGCCTATACATTAAAAGGGTAATGTTATGGACTGAATGAACGAATGTATACCTCTCAAATTCTTGTGTGTAAGGCCCAGTCCTCACTGTAATGGAATGTGGAGATGGGGCCTTAAGAGTTGGAGCCCCCATGATGGGATTAGTGTCCTTATAAAGAGATACTGGAGAGCTTGCTCTTGGCTCCGCCCTGTGAGGACAGGGAAAAAGGTACCTTGTCTAAAGCCAGGAAAAGAGTCCTCATTAGAAAGTGACATGCTGGCACCTTAATTTTGGGCTTCTAATCTCCAGAACTGTGAGAAACTAAATTTCTATTGTTAAACCACCCTGTCTGTTGTATTTTGTTACAGTATCCTACACAGGCTAAAACAGAGATAAAGAAACGATTATGAATAATTTTAAGCCATTAAGATGAACAGGCATTCATTCAGTTTAGAAGTGGACAAATTCCTTGAAAAATACAAAGTATCACAACTGACGCAAAGTGACTAGAAAACCCAAATAACTCCATACCTATTTAAAAATTGAGAATTAAAAAGTTAAAGACCTAATGGCTTTATTTTAGGAAGTAATAATACCAATGCTATACAAACTCAGAAGAACACTTTCTAATTTATTTTATGGAGTTAGTATTACCCTTGATACAGTAGGGAAAAGAAAACTATAGATTAATATCCCTCATGAAAATGGACCCAAAGATAATATTTAGAAGGCATTAAATTAAATTCAGTTATATGTCTGTAGAGAGGAGATCATATATCATGAATGAGTCAGAATTATTCCAAAAATACAAAGTGGTTTAACTTTTGAAAATTAGTGCAACATACTCTGTTAATGGAATAAAGAGAAAAACTTTATGATCATCTTAACATGTCCTGAGGTGTTATTTGAAAAATTCAGTTTTTATTTGTGATAAACAAGACCCTCAGCCACTAGGAATAGAAGGGGACCTGTTTACCCTGATAAAGGTATGAAACTACATCATACTTAGTGTTCTTAAGAGAATCCTATCCTCTGAAACCCATAATGATGCAAGTATGTTCAGTCTCATTATTTCTATTCAACTTTGTACACGAAGTCCTAGCCAGTTCAGTAAAGCTAGAGTAAGAAATAAAAGGCAGGGACACCTGGGTGGCTCAGTCAGTTGAGCATCTGCCTTTGGCTCAGGTCATGATCCCAGGTTCCTGGGATTGAGTGCCACATCCAGCTCCTTGCTCAGAGGGGAGTCCGCTTCTCTCTCTGCCTTCTGGTCCCTCTGCTTGTGCTCTCTCTCTGACCAATAAATAAAGAAAATATTTTTTTAAAAGAAAAGAAGTAAAAGGCATACATGTTGGAAAGTAAGGAACAAAGCTGTTTATGTAGAAAGTTCTAAAAAATTACTAATGTTGTAGGATATAGGTTAAGCAATATATGCAAGACTATTACACTGAAAACCACAGAACGTTGTTAAGGGAAATTAAAGGGGCCTCAATAAATGCAGAGAGAAATCATGATATATATGTTTTGGATGACTTAAAACTGTTATGTGAATTCTTTCCCAGATAAGTACCTGATTTCAAGAATGGCTATTAAGGGGCTCCTGGCTGGCTTGGTTGGAAGAGCATGGGACTTTTGATCTCAAGGTTATGAGTTCAAGCTCCACTTTGGGTATAAAGATTACTTAGAAAAAATAAAATTTTGTTTAAAAAGAATTGCTCTAAAGTTATCGTAATCAAGACAGTATGGTGGTAGTATATGGTATATGTTTAGTTTGAGAGGTGGGGGTTTTGGAGGGAGGACTGACTACAAAGGAGCACCGGGGAACTTTAGGAGATGGTGGAAAGGTTCTATAACTTGATTTTTGCAGTATTCGATAAATTGCATTTAAAATGTAGGTGGATTTTATTATCTCTAAAGTATAACCTAATAAAGTTGCATTTTTAAAAAGATCCATATTTGTAGGATAGTTTTCCTGGTGGATTTCTTCAGTTTTGAGATGGGAATATATGAATTTTTAAAAGTCTCTTCTACTTATTTTTTTGGAACCTGACTAATATGTAGCAGGCATTCAGTAGTTTTCAATATATTGTTCAATAAGATGCAGGGTTTTTACAAGCTAAGTATTTTGAATGCTGATTTTCATAATAAAAATTTTGGAAAGTCTCTAATGTATTTTGTACAGAGAGTAGTTCTTCAAAGTTATATATTTAATGCATTATAATTTCCTTGTTTCCTGTTGACTTTTAGTAAATTATGCCCATGTGATTGGTTATATATTTTCCATTTTTCAGTGGCTATAACCTTTTCTGGGGCCATCTAGATGAGTAATTCTTAGATTTTTAGATTTCATAGAATAATAAAATTTTTTAGTTAATTTTGAGCAATGTCTTAAATTTTGCTAAGTAAGCACATCAAGAGAAAAAAGTCACTGTCACCTACAGTCATCATTTTAATACCAAAGAAGTGGAAAGAACATCACTTTCAGGTAACACAGTCCTTCCTAAGAAAATCAAGACATATTATTGATTATTATGTGCTAGGCATTATACCTAGTATTAAAAATTTTTTATTTATTTTAGAGCCAGAGTTCAATCAAGAGTGTGAGCAAGAGCAGGGGGTGGGGGGCAGGGGGAGAGGGAAAAAGGAGACTCCCTGCTGAGCAGGTAGCCTGATGGGGGGCTTGATCCCAGGACCCTGGCGTCATGACCTGAGCTGAAGGTAGACTCTTAACTGACTGAGCCACCCAGGTGTACCTACGTCTAGTATTTAAATATGTTACCTAATTTAATTTCCAAAATACCTCTGTAATTATACTCATTTTTTTAAAAAGATTTTCTTGGGGTACCTGGGTGGCTCAGTGGGTTAAGCCTCTGCCTTCAGCCCGGGTCATGGTCTCGGGCTCCTGGGATCGAGCCCCGCGTGTCGGGCTCTCTGCTCGGTGGAGAACCTGCTTTCCCCCACCCCTCACCTGTCTCTCTGCCTACTTGTTCTCTCTCTCTCTGTTGAATAAGTAAATGGAATCTTAAAAAAAAAAAAATATATATATATATAAGATTTTCTTTTTATTTTATTTTATTTATTTATTTGACAGACAGAGATCACAAGTAGGCAGAGAGGCAGGCAGAGAGAGAGAGGAGAAAGCAGGCTCCCCGCTGAGCAGAGAGCCCGATGGAGGGCTGGATCCCAGGACTCTGGGATCATGACCTGAGCAGAAGGCAGAGGCTTCAACGCACTAAGCTACCCAGGTGCCCCAGATTTTCTTTATTTATTGGACAGAGAGAGACACAGTGAGGAAAGGAACACAAGCAGGGGTAGTGAGAGAGGGAGAGGTAGGCTTCTCACAGAGCAGGGAGCCTGATGCGGGGCTCGATCCCAGGACCCTGGCATCATGACCTGATGCTTAACAACTGAACCACCCAGGTACCCCTATTATACTCATTTTATTGGAAAAGATTTTGAGGCTCAATTATGTCCGGTAACTTGGTTAGAACAGGTTGATTTAATAGCCCACGCTCTTAACATAGCTCAGTCACTTTTATAATTCAGAACAATTAAACTAAAATGGTGGGTTTCTATAATTGTATTTTTTTTTTTAAGATCTTATTTATTTGAGAGAGAGAGAGAAAGAGGACAAGCGAGGGTTGGGGGGGAGGGAGAAGCAGACTCCCCGTTGAGCAAGGAGCCCCATTCAGGGTTCAATCCCAGGACCTTGGGATCATGACCTGAGCCAAAGGCAGACACTTAACCCACTGAGCCACCTAGGCGCCCCTAATTGCATATTTCTTGATAAAAATTTGTTACCATAGTTCTTTATTTGATAGTCTAACACAAGCTCAAATAGCATGTATAGTTGTTTTTATCACACAGGTAATGATTAAAACCTCTGTTAAAGAAGCAATCTTCTAAATGTTCTTTGATTTGTTTTAGAATATTCTGGGTAAACTGATAAAATCCTCTTGCTTTTAGGGTGTTTTTCCAGTCTTAACACCTTGTGCTGGTTAAGAAAGCACAAGATTGTGGTACTATTATCTTGCCATCTAGGCCTACCAGGAGAGTGCAAAAGGGCACACCCTGTGCCCAGCTTTCACTCCTATCTAGAGCATGAATTACAGTGTTCTAATTTAGTGACAGTGTTATCATTATAATCCACTTAAGTCTGCACATACTTTGAAAATTTATGTTAGTGTCAGGTTGCTTGTTTTTTTCTAGGAATGATAAGACATTTTGAGATTTTTGTGCTAAAAAAATAAACTTTAGTTTGAATGACACTTTTTACACTTGCTAGCTGTGTACAAAAATCACTTATTTTCTGAACCTTTGTCTCTTCATCTGTTAAAATTAGTAAGATTTATCTCATGTATATTTTTGTAAACTCAAATGAGGCAGTATAAGTGAAAACAGTGTGAAAACTAGAAACAAAGGGACATTTTAGGTTGTTGGAAGCCCATCAGGGTGTTTAAGGGAAGATAATGATGTGATACACTATTTTATTTTGTTTGGTAAGTCGGAGCTGAGTGGGGCTAGAGGGAGAGTGAGTAGAAGAAGGCAGAGTGGAAGGGGGAAGATCATAGGTGAACTTAGTGACATCGAGAGTGGACATGAAAAATGTAATCAGTCATTTTGAAGGGGAAAATCAATATTTCTGGGTACTTTGAGGTGGGAAAAGAATTTCTTCCCTCCCAGGTTAATTTACAATAAGTATTTGACTGCCTGTTATTTACAGTCTTGCTAGGCATTTGCTATATACAGGCATAGCCAGGAAGGACCTATAGGAACTGGTAGTCTTTGGGGTCTGGGTAGGATGCTGCCTGCATTCATGAACAGAAAATTTGGGAGTGAGTCCTCATTTGGGTTATTAAGTCAACCTACCCACTTGTAAGCAAGTGAGTTCTGTGCTACAGATACGGTTACAGAATATTGCCCTGTAGTTTTTATGTGGTCTTCATGTTCTTTGTTTGCAGAGTTCCATTAATGTTTGGAAAAATGACAGTTTTAGGCATTTGGGAAGATTGTATTTTCCTCCTAATAGTGTTAAGTATGGTACTACTTAGCATTAAAAAAAAAACAACCCCACTATAGGGGGGTGAGAGGAATGGGGTGGCTGGGTGATGGACATTGGGGAGGGTATGTGCTATGGTGAGTGCTGTGAATTGTGTAAGACTGATGAATCACAGACCTGTACCCCGGAAACAAATAATATATTATGTGTTAATTTAAAAAAAACACTATAATGAAACCTAGGGCTTTCAGATAATTTGCATTCATTCAGTCATACATGGTGCTATTTTTGGGGAAAAACATTTCTGAATTTTATGTACATAAGTTTGAGTATTCATTATAGGCTTGTCAGTTCTAGTTATTGTCAATGTTAAAAGGATTTAAATAAAATTTAGCTGTAAACTCGGCTAGTGGATTTGTTTATTGTATAGCAGTGGTTCTCAAACTTTAGATTGCACCAAAATCATGTGGAGGGCTTGTTAAAACATAGGTTACTGGGTCCTAGCCCTAGGTTCTGATTCAGTAGGTCTGGGGTAGGGCTGAAAATTTGCATTTCTAACAAGATGATGCTTAAGTTAAGATCTACTGTTACATAATAAGGAATAAGATTATGTTAGGAAACAACAATTTAGCTTCTAAAAAATACTTCATAAAAAGATCAGTAAAAAATAATAATGCCTAAGAAGTAAACTTAATTTTCATAATGATACAGTTCAAATCCAAATCCCCTCAGGATGTGGTAAATATAAAATTTCTTTTACAATCTTTATTAAAAGTTATTGTTCTTATTTATTTAGCACTAGAACAAATAAGAAAAATATCTTTAAAAATACATTAGAGACATTATAAAATTGTTCTCTACTCACAACAAATAGTTGTCTATTTAGAGGTATAAATATGTAATTTATTTAATGCTTTTCCTTGAAGTTAAAAATCAGAATTGAATTTTTCACTAATTTAATACTTGCAGTGAAAAACCAAAAATACCCATTGATTCATTGAAGGTGGATGGTTTGTTTTCCATTATCCTCCTCTTCCCTGATCAGATCCATAGTGTCCTGAATTTCAAAAACTAAAACTGTTGGAAGGATGAAACATGACAATAGGGTTAATGTAGTATGTCAACTTAAATTAGTTTCAGTAATTTCAAAAAATCTTATATTTTTTTAGCTAATGGGAATGACAACAAGAAATTTAAAGGAGATAGACCTCCCTGTTCGCCTTCCCGTGTTCTCCATCTTCGCAAAATTCCAAGTGATGTCACCGAAGCAGAGGTCATATCATTAGGTCTACCATTTGGCAAAGTTACTAATCTTTTGATGTTGAAAGGAAAAAGCCAGGTATGTAATATTTAAAGACTGAACCACAGTGATTATCTCTGGGTATTAGTGCTAAAGATGACTTTTATTTTCTTGAACTTTTCTATGTTTTCTGGATTTCATTTTCTTTAGATAGTTTTTTAGTTCTTTAGATAGAATTTTTTTATGTGTGACAGGAAGCAACAAACAAAAATATTAACACAGGACATAGAATTATTTTTTAATCAGTGACTTGGCCTTTTCTTCCTTAACAAAAAACCTTTTATATTCTTAATTACAGAATAGTTTATGAAAAAACCCTTTGATTATCAGAAGACCAAGACACACAGAGAGAGGATATAAATTATACCTTATTTGGCAATTAAAGAACATTAAAGTTTTCTAAAATCTTTAGAGAAATGTGTAGTATATTTTAATTGTAGAATTAAATATATATCTTCTTTAATAATTCAGGAGAGACTGTTAGAATTTTTTCATTTCAGAAGTTAATAGGTTTTTCTTAAGATGAATAAGGAAACTTGCTTTTGTGGTGACCAGGACAAAAATATAACACTTTTTATGTTAATTTGAACAATCGTCTACTTTCTTGTTCAACCTTAGACCCCACTAGGGTGAATTCTTTAGTTCTTTTCCAGTTTTTGGTTGTCCTGAAAATCTTTTATGCTGAGCATTGCTGTAAGAAGACAACAAATTTAGGCCCCAGACATTGTGTAATACGTAGTGATAAGTCCCTATTTCTTAGAATTTTCATAAATAAGTTTAAGAAACATAAACAGATTTATAAATAGATTGATATGTGTTGGTTATGAAAGAGATTGGAAGATGTCTGATTCTGGCCCTTTAGTAAACGAAATAAACATTCCCATTTAGTTCAGATGTAATTATTTAAATCTGAGAGGTTAAATAAATAACATGTCTTAGTATTCAACTTCTGTTGTGTTTACACTTCTGTCTTACATCTTTTGGAGATCGTACATGCACTTGGATCTTTGTTTTAACTCAGTTGCCACTGTTGAGAATAATATAGTTTGCATAGTTTTAGAAGAGCCAGTGTGGCCAAGTCTAATGGCTGTGAGATGTATCATGTATGTGTATCATGTACATTATCATGTTTCATGGAGTGTATTCTGTACATTCTTTCAAACTGTTACGAGGAGCAGCAGGCAAGATCACACTTTGTCTTTGTCTCTACTACTGGTTTGGGGTTTGTTATTTATCTGTAGTGCTAACTGACTGTTATGTTAAGTGCTTGTCTTTGGATCATAAATCCTGTTTTGAAAATATTTTGTTAGTAATATACTTTAGCGAGAGAGTGTCATGTGAGCCATTAGAACTACTAGGAACTACCTAGCCGTTAGGACTAGGTATAGTCTACCCTTTGGTACTTAGAGGTAAAGTGTTGAGGGCAGCCTGGGGGATATCCGTACCAGCCTTTCTGTGGGTAGTGACTTTTGATTTTTTCTCCACTCCTTATTATGAAAATGGATTTCTCTGCATACTTTGGGAAAACCTAAATAATTCCTTTACTGGGCTCCATGTGGAAAAAGTTATTTTTGTGTATGAATTTTTAGGTTGTATATACTTTCAGGAAAAATTTTCTATCACAAGAATCATGTATTCCAAAGATGTTTAGCTTTTCTTTTGTGTGACTGTTAGACATTGAGTTTAGTTCTTGCATTTATGAAGGAGTTTTCAGAAAGATACTGTTCCCCCGTAGAGTGAATATTATTAGCAAACAATTTATAAATTCTTTGTTGAAAAGATGATTAAAAACCAGATAGGAAGTATTATTTAGCTATTTTGATTACCTTGATCATTTTTAACCTCGTAGACAAACTAGTAAGTATATTACTGATACAGTTGGATAGTGGTTTTAAATTGCAGTGTGGACATTGATTCCTTGAAGATGGTGGAGTTTTATCTATTTTGGATTGATTAATGATATTTGATCTGCTATCACATGGCTAACATTACTACTTCATAGAATATTGTTAGTTAAAACATTTAATTGGTTCACTTGTGACATTTGAGTGATACGGTTAAGCATCACATTTAATATTTGTCAAGTTAATATTCCTTCACTGAATATTTGCCAAATAGAAACATTTAGCAAGTAATATAACTATAAACAAATAAGTAGTTTGTTTTATAGATATTTGCCATTATCTGTGTTAAGTAAATTTTGTTCTTAATAAATACACATTTTTATGAATGAAATATTTTATGCATAATTTGAAGTGGTTACTGTACACTTGCTAATTACATACTCTGTTGTAGTGAAAAAGAATTGTCTAACTAGAAATTTGCATTGATTCAATCAGGGGTTGTTCCTGCATGAACAATGTGAGATGTTCTTTTTTTTTTAAAGATTTTATTTTTATTTATTTGAGAGAGAGAATGAGAGAGAGCAGGAGAGGGAGGAGGATCAGAGGAAGAAATAGACTCCCTGCTGAGCAGGGGGCCCAATGTGAGGCTCAATCCTGGGACTCCAGGATCATGACCTGAGCTAAAGGCAGTCACTTAACCAACTGAGCCACCCAGGTGCCCCTAAATTTGAGATGTTCTTACAGGTAGTTCCTAGGAGTCAGAATGATTACTATTTCGTCTTCCTAACAAACCATTAAGATAGGGTTGGCGACAGCCAGAAGAAGCCATATAGAGAATAAGATGTAAGTCCCAAGGATCTTCTTCCATTTCAGCTCTTCCTATATTCTTTTTCAAATATCTGATATGAGTACAATGATTACAGATACAGATATTAAAAGATGAAATTCAGTTGAGTAAATTTTGAAGATTTTATTGGCCTTTATTCAGCAATTCATGAATTGGGCAGCATCCCGTCTAGCAGATGGAAAGGACCTGTGAAGAGCAGTGCAAAATGAAAAACTTTTGTAGGCAGAATAGGGTGAGACAAGGAAGTTACTAGCAGAGTGAATTGTGTCAGGCAAGTTCACCTTCCTTTAGGGATGGTGGGGGGTCTGTCAGGCAGATAACCTCACTATTGCTGACCAGGTAATTCCAGATGGACTGGTTTAAGATTCCACTCTTGGGAGAGGTTGAAACTATAATTGTTAGGTATTAAATCTTGGTTGGTAAGGGCTTAATACAGGTGATATTATTTTGGGCGTTGATGTTTCTTTTCTTTCTTTTTTTTTTTTTAGGATTATTTATTTGTCAGAGATAGAGGGAGGGAGCGCAAGCACGTACAAACAGGGTAGCAGCCCGCAGAGGGAGAAGCAGGCTGGCTGCCAAGCAGGGAGCCCGATGTGGAACTAGATTTTAGGACCCTGGGATTGTGACCTGAGCGGAAAGCAGATTCTTAACCAACTGAGCCACCCAAGCATCACTCTCTATTTTTTAATACGGATCTTAAAAAAAGTGACTTGAATGACTCAAGTCAATATTGACTTAATGCTGAAAGTTCCCCCATTTCCCTGATTTGAACAATTGAGCCTTTGCACCCGCATGCTCTTTTTAATTGCATAATAAACTTAATTGTATCATAAAGAGTTGTTTAGTAAAAGGTAAAGGAGAGCAAATCATTATGTTCCCCCCCATCTTTGGGAAGTTTTTCTTTGGGAAAGAACGATTAAATCCCAACCCCCCAAAAGCATCAGGTGTGCTAATGCTCACCTTTATTTTTGCCTTTTTAATTATTTCTAGATTTTAGAGAAAAAGAAAAAAGAGAAAAACCAAAAACCACATGAAATCATTTATTCAACTGGCAATTTCCCAGGCCCAAATCCTTTATTGAACCCAACTTTTCAAATGTGTTTTCAGTTAACATCAGTGATACGCTTTGAAGCAAAAGTCTTTTCATAGTTCTTAGCTGTCTTTCAAAAACATGAGCTTTCACTTTGCTTTCTTGTGTTTATTGCAGGCTTTCTTAGAAATGGCTTCTGAGGAAGCTGCGGTTACTATGGTGAATTATTACACTCCTGTTACTCCTCACCTTCGAAGCCAGCCTGTTTTTATTCAGTATTCCAATCACAGAGAACTTAAGACTGACAATCTACCTAATCAAGCTGTAAGTATTAAAGGCATTTTAAAAATTAGTTACAAGAACTCATGGTATAATAACATAGAATTAATTTTCTGTTTTTCAGAGGGGAAAAAAAAAATCTTGTGATTTCCTTCATGTTAGGATGCTTTATTAGTAAAGATTGTGTGTGTAAATTCCTACCTGAAGGCTTAAGTAGTACTACTTAGAAATAGGCTTGAAGTTCTGATATTAGGAATCGTGTTAGTTTTCCCTTGAAACTTTTTATGAGTAAAAGAAAAACTTATATTTCTATCTCTTAAAATTTCAGATCTAAAAAGAACTTTTCACAGAATATACAGACTCCATAACAGAGGCAGTAAGAATTTGAGTGAAACTTCTGTAGTGATGTTAAGTAATGGAATTTAACATTTAAAATGTTAATAAGAATTTATATAGAAACATTCATTAAATATATTTTGACCCTCCTAGATAAACGTGGATTGTAGAATATCAACATCTCTAACCTCATTTTTCAGTTTTTGATATAGTTCGCGTTGACTTTTTCTGTGTTTCTCCAGGTTGATATGTAGTAGCTAAAATAGTAATTTGAAGTTATTCAAGGGTAGAAAAATTGATCCACAAAGCAGGAAAGAGGTTTTTTACTATGTTAAGAGCAAGTTTGGCCCCTATATTCTTACTCTAGACAGAAGAACTCCACCAGCTCTTTGAATTTAAATTATAGTTTTCCACATTCTTAAAATGATAACTTTTCCTGTGCATAATCCTTAAGTTGTTCTAAGAGCTATTAACGATATATAATAACCTATATAAACTTAGTATTTGAGATGTCAGCTTTACATTTTTTACATATTAGACTTTTTAAAATGAAAAACTGACTTATAAATTCTTAATTGCATACATTCTCATGGTAAAACATTGAAACAATCTAGAAAAGTAAAAAAATAACAGTAACAACATTGAAAACAATACAGTTATCCAGAGAGAGCTAATTAGGTAACATTTTGCCAGCAGTTTGGTGTGAACCCCTTCTCTATTCAGGTGTATAATTGTCTGTGTATATAATTTTATATCAGTGGAATCCTAATGTTTTGAAAGGTATTTTTTTCTATGTAATATGTCATGGATGTTGTTTCATGACAACAAGGATAGAATTACTTCATGATTTTTAAATGAATGCTTAATACTCCCTTCTATAAGATTGCTACAGTCTATCAGTATCTTGTTAATAGACATTGAAATTGTTTCCAGTTTTTTGCTTTTACAAAAAACACTATAGCAACATTCTTATGTATCTTAGCCCACTTGCAACATTTTCTTATTAGTTTACATATGTGGTTTTATGGATTGCCTTTTTAAAAGAATATGTTTTACTTACGGGGTGGCTGATAATGTGTGAGCAAGCAGTTTTCTTGTCTTTGTTAATACGCTATGTGAGAAATGACGTCTTACTGTTTATTTAGTATTTATTTGATAATTTATAGTGATTTCTGTTAATGCAGTTTTTTCCTGGTAAAATATATATAACATAAAATTTACAATTTTTAATGATGTATTTAATGATTTAACACGTTCGGAGCATTTAGTACATTCACATTGTGTAACCCATCACCACCATCTTCTCCAGATTCTTTCATCTTCCCAGACTGAAACTCTGTACCCTAAATACTAATTCCTCATTCCTCCACTCCTCTAGCCTCTGGCAGCCTTTCTTTCTTTCTTTCTTTCTTTCTTCCTTCCTTCCTTTCTTTCTTTCTTTCTTTTAAAGATTTTATTTATTTGACAGACTGAGATCACAATTAGAGAGGCAGGCAGAGAGCGAGGAAAGGAAGCAGACTGTCTGCTGAGCAGAGAGCCTGATGCGGGGCTTGATCTCAGGACCCTGCAATCATGATCTGAGCCAAAGGCAGAGGCTTTAACCCACTGAGCCACCTGGGCGCCCCCATTCTTTCTGGTTCTTAGTTTGGTCTGCTAATACAGTTAAAAAAAACAACTTCATTTATTTATTTGACAGAGAGAGAAGGAGGGAGAAAGTATGAGCCAGAGAGAGAGGCAGAAGCAGACTCCTTGCTGAGCAGAGAGCCCAGCTTGGGGCTTGTTCCTGGGACCCCAGGATCATGACCTGAGCTGAAGGCAGATTCTCAACCGATTCATCCAAGAGTCCCTGCTAATACAGTTTTTAAAATATTTTTATGCAATAATCAAATCTCTTTAAGATTATATTATGGTTTCTGATTTTGATACCATGCTCATAAAGACCTAGTGTAGCAACATTTAAAAATTTTTTTTAACCTATTCTCATACTTTTATGCTTTAGCTGTTTTTACTTTAATGTTTAAAGTTTTATTTTATTAGAAATATTTGGAGTTGGGAGTGAGGGTATAGGTTTTGGTCTTTTTTTTTT
>NW_022631024.1:222237-480531 GCF_010015895.1 Lontra canadensis | reverse complement strand
ATATATATATATATATATATATATATATATATATATATATATGCTTTTGTAGACATGCATACATATTCTGCTTGCATGGCCCTGATAAACTCTCTTGTGTGGGCTGCTCACTTGCCCACATTACTTCATTACTCAGTGTCTAATACGGACTACCTTTTGGATTCCAGTCTGCTCCATTCCTGTTTCCATGTTCCTAGGGCTAATGACATCTCCAGTATTGATATATTATTGAATAGGGCTGTCTCTTTTCAGCCATTAGATATTTACTGTATTTTAAAAATTTGGGACACCTGGGTGGCTCAGTTGGTTAAGTGTCTGCCTTTGGCTCAGGTCATGATCCCAGAGTCCTGGTGTGGAGCCCTGCATCGGGCTCCCTGCTCAGCGGGAAGCCTGCTTCTCCCTCTCACACTCCCCCTGCTTGTGTTCCCTCTCTTACTGTCTCTCTGTCAAGTAAATAAATAAAATCTTTTAAAAAATATTATTCATTCAGGGCACCTGGGTGGCTCAGTGGGTTAAAGCCTCTGCCTTAGGCTCGGGTCATGATCTCAGGGTCCTGGGATCAAGCCCTGTATCGGGCTCTCTGCTCAGCAGGGAGTCTGCCCCCCCACCCCTCTTTGCCTGGTTGTGATCTCTGTCTGTCAAATAAATAAATAAAATCTTAAAAAAAAAAATTCTTCTTTTTTTTAAGTAGGCTGCATACCTAGCATGGAGCCCCATGCAGGTCTTGAACTTAGAACCCTGAGATCAAGACCTGAGCAGAGATCAAGAGTTAGACGTTTAACTGACTGAACCACTCAGGCACCCCCAACTAGTTACTGTATTTTACTTATTTCTTCAGATAGAATAGAATTATTTTGGTAACTCCTACCCCCCCCCCAGTTGGATTTGGGTTGATTTTACAGATTAATTTGAAGATAATTTACATATTTATATTACTCTCATCCTTTGGAGGAGGAAGTTATATTTGTCTCCTGTCTTTCATTAGAGTTTTTAAATTTCCTTCATATAAGTCATGGAAGTTTTCTTATTAGTTTGATTCCTAAATATGTTAGTATAAGTCTTGAAGAAGAAATAAACAATTAAATAAAACTCTTAAAGACTGGATTATTCTAAAGGGAAACTGTGAGAAATCCCAGTTGCTTGGCAACCAAAGCCAACCGAAATGACCTAGTTTATTCATAGATAGCCTTGATTTCTTTCCAGTGCCCTTTCCATTTTGTTACTTTCGTGCAGTTTTTATGCATTGATGTTTGATAAAATATAATAATTTTTCTTTTATTCAAAGTCCTGCACCAAAGCGGAAGTCAGAATTGAAAGTACCTATTTGCATATATAAAATGTACCAAATGTCTTTTTATTCTGATAGCTCCAAAAAACTGATAAATTACTATTTCATTATCTTTTGTTCTTTGAATAACAAGATAACCCAAAACATGTCCATAACTTCTTTTCCAGCCTATGGACTTAATTGCCAGAGGGTCAGGTGAATATCAAATATTTTTATCCTTTTATTTAAACTAAAATGACTACCAAAAATTTAAATCATATTTTGAGGTACAACATTTGGGAAATTTTTTTTTTTTTAATATAGTCATTGTGGTATAGACAGGTGTTTTTTGACCTTGTGGGTGATCATTCATAAATCTGACAAGATAACCCTGGAAGGATTTTTCCCTAAAAATGTTGTCCTAAAAAAATCATCAAGCTGCACACTGAAGGTCTGTGCATTTTATTGTATATTCATTTCCATATCAGTTTTAGAAATGTCCTTTTCACATTATCCAGGCACATTTAAATTTTATATGAAGTATATTTACCCTCCCCACAACAATAAAATATTTGTTGATTTTCCAATCATACTACTGCTATTTACTTTAATTAGTAGTTAATACAACTATTCCACAAAGTTTGTTTGTAAAACATTTTAAAAATAAGGGGCACCTGGGTGACTCAGTGGGTTAAACATCTGTCTTCGGCCCAGGTCATGATCCCAGAAGTCCTGGAATCGAGCCCCCTTGGTCAGAGTCCCTCCTCAGTGGGGAGTCTGCTCTCCCTCTGCTTCTTTCCTCAGCTTGTGTGGGCTCTCTCTAATAAAATAAGTAAAATCTTTAAAAAAAAATCTAAAACTTATCTCCCATAGTAGGAATTCTACTTCATAATTTGTAGCATCAAAGACACAGAACATAAGTCAGCTATGTGAAATAATCCTTTTATATTAAAAAAAAACATTTCTCAGGGTGCCTAGGTGGCTCAGTTGGTTAAGCCTCTGCCTTCAGCTCAGATCGTGATCCTAGAGTTCTGGGATCAAGCCACTTGATGGACTCCCTGCTCAGCAAGAGTCTGCTTCTCCCTCTGCCTCTGCCCCTCCCCGCTCCTTCCTCCCTCTGTCTCTCTCTGAAATAAATGAATAACATTTTAAAAAAAAGAAGACGAAAAAGATTAAAAAAAACATTTGTCCTTTTTCCCCCTGACTTTTCAATTGCACTCAGTGGAGAATATGACTCAATTTTATTTGTTTTTTTAATGCTTTGCCTAATTAAAAATTGAAACTACAGAGTTACTTGCAAAATAATTCTGTCTTCTTTTCAGGTATTATTTTCTCAGATTTTTATTGTCAAAAACATTTCTTGTATGCCTGCTACTCAGAGACCTTTGTACGCAGTGCACTATGAAATACTAATGCAGAATATATTGAGAACTGTAGAGTGATTAGGACAATATATACCAGGGCTGCTTATACTTCTCCATTATGGTAGTCCAGATTCCCAAGAGGAAGAGTGAAGGAAGAGGAACTATAAGAACGAGAATAGTAATATTAGTAGCAGTAAGCATATATGTGGAATTGTTTAATAAAAAGGATTGGTAGGGGTGCCTGGGTGGCTCAGTGGGTTAAGCCTCTGCCTTCCGCTTGGGTCATGATCTCAGGGTCCTGGGATGGAGTCCCACGTCAGGCTCTCTGCTTGGCGGGGAGCCTGCTTCCTCCTCTCTCTCTCTCTCTCTCTCTCTGCCTGCCTCTCTGCCTATTTGTGATCTCTCTCTGTCAAATAAATAAATAAAATCTTAAAAAAAAAAAAGAGGATTGGTAGAATGATCGATGACATAATGAAGTGAAGTCAGCGAGGTAAAGTTTACTTTTGGTTATGCAGGCTTACTTTTATAAAGATTTAATCACCTTCATCTAAGAGAAGAAGCCTTTATTCCACTTAGATCCTTTCTATGATGACATCTTCCTCTAGACTTTCCAGAGTTGTGTTCAGTATGGTAGTTGCCAGCTATGTGTGGCTAAATTTAAATACATTTAAAAATGAAAAACCTAGGATGCCTTACCGGCTTAGTTGGAAGAGTGTGTGACACGTGATCTCAGTGTTGTGAGTTCAAGTCCATATAGGGCATAGAGATTACTAAAAACAAGTAAACTTTAAGAAAAGAAGAAAAAATTTAGTACATCAGTTGTACTTGGCACTTTTCAAGTGCTCACTAGCCACATGTGGCTAGTCACTATCATATTGGACAGTGTAGATATTGAACATTTCCATCATCACAGGAAACTCTGTTGGAGTTTATCTTCCATGTCTGTGCTTACTTTTGTGTGTATATGTGTGTGAGGGAGAGAGGACAGACAGTTATAAATACTACTTTAATGTTCTTGTCTCCTAATTCTAACTTCTGTGTCAGTTCTGGGTCTTTTTATTTTTTAATTGACCCCCACCTCACCCTCATCTAATGATAGGCTCAAAGTTGAGGTCTGAATCAGTTTTCAGATTTGAAGGCAGTGGAACCCTTTTTCTAAATAAACTCTTATGGAGGAGCCTAGTATAAAATAGATGAGACGAACTGCTGTGTTTGAAGCAGGATTAGGATGCTCGGTTTTCCATGGGCATTGCTGTATTTTAAAGAGCATAGTTTCGAAAACCAATGGTATAAAATTTTCAAGTAATTATTCATATACTGTTCTCAAAAATGATTCTTTGGAAACTGGATGTTAGGCACTTTGTATATTACCTGATACATAAAAGTATGTAGGGCCTAAAGATGCTGTTAAAAGTATAAAAAAAGGGGTGCCTCAGTCCGTTAACCATCTGCCTTCGGCTCAGGTCATGATGGCAGAGTCCTGGGATCAAGCCCCGCATCAGGCTCCCTGCTCAGCGGGGAGTCTGCTTCTCCCTTTCTCCCTGCCCTTCCTCCTGCTCCTGCTTTCTCTCTCTCTCAAATAAATAAATCTTAAAAAAAAATAGTACACACCTCATAAATTGTTGTGAGAATTAGAGATATTTGTGTAGTGAGTGCTTAGAATGATGCCTGCACATAGTGTTCCATAAATGTTTAATTATAAATAAATATTGTCGTGTTACTAAAAAAGAGAAGAAGCTTGTCTGCCTGACCCTGCTTGTGCTCTTACATCTCATGCCAGGCTGCCCCACCATTGAATTACCTCCTTACCCCATTCAGGCCCTCATGGACCTGATCTTCACTTTGCTCAGACTATCTTCACTATATTAGTCCACACTGTGTGGACCCTTTTCTGACTGTCCGTCCTTTGTACCCTTCTTCTGTTCCTCAGGTTCTTATGTCTAGCAGTGAGCCACCCCCACACATAGAAGGTTCATATCTTGTTTGGGCTCATGTTTCCCTTGCCAGGCAGCCCGACAACACAGATGTTCTCCTGACATTGCTTGGGCTCACGTGATGCTCATGCCAGGATGCCTTCCTATAGGGATGCATTCCTAACCCCCTCTGAACCACTGTAGCTTCTCTATTCCATATTTGCATCTAGCAGATGCCACCCAAAGGTTTTAGAACTCAATTGTTTAGGGAGAGAAAAGGAAGAGGTACTTGAGTGGTTTCTAAGTCATCTTTAATGTTACTTTCACTTTTTTTTCTTACTGTCATTTCAAAATTAGGAAATAAAAGGGCTCCTGGGTGGCTCAGTTCAACTCTCAGTTTTGGCTCTGTTCCTGATCTCGTGGGTAGTGGGATCGAGCCCCACGTCAGCTTGCACTCAGCGTGGAGTCTGCTTGGGATTCTCTTCTCTCCCTCTGCCCACACCCTACCCCCGTTCGCACACATGCTCTTTGAAAAAATTAGGAGATAAAAATCCACATCCAAATTTTCCTCTTCGCCATGTGTTTTGTTTTTTTTTTTTCATTCAAGTAAATTTAAGCACCTTTCTTAAATATTGTGTCATTGTTACATGAAAGCAAGACTTTGAATCTTAACTGATTACAGATTTAGGATATATGTGCATCTAGAGAAAGTAGATATGTATATTTTTATCTAACTATATTACTTCATAGTACTTTACACCAACTGATTTTTAGGATTCATGTAGTGCTTCAGTGTAACTAAAAGTTCTCATTTTGGATCATTTTATAGAGAGCCCAAGCTGCATTGCAGGCTGTCAGTGCTGTCCAGTCGGGAAGTCTGGCCCTTCCTGGAGCTCCTACCAATGAAGGCACAATCCTACCTGGGCAGAGCCCTGTGCTCCGAATAATTATTGAAAACCTCTTTTACCCTGTTACTCTGGAAGTTCTTCATCAGGTAAAGTGGAATAACACTCTTAAGAGACACATGTGACCTCCAAACCCTTGATGTTTTATTATCTTTAGAGTTTTTTGGTTGTTGATTTTGGTTGGTATATTTGTTTAAATAATAATAATTTTTTAAAAAGCCTTCAACATCCTGTTTCAGGTAAGAAATAGTATCAATTAGAGATAAATTTTTTTAAGGACTTTATTTGTTTATTTGTCAGAGAACACAAGCAGGGGGAGTGGCAGTGGGAGAGGGAGAAGCAGACTCCCTACTGAGCAAAGAGTCCGATGTGGGACTCGATTCTAAGACCCTGAGATCATGACCTAGCCAAAGGCAGATGCTTAACTAACTGAGCCTCCCAGGCACCCTAGAGATAATTTTTTGATAGCTTCCTTTTTCTAACTAAAATACTTGATTTAAAGGGATATATAAGAAATTCTTATTACCTAAGCATGAAAATGAACAAATTATAAAATCCTATAAAAACCACTAGTAATAATTATTCCTAGAAAGTTAAATCAATATAGAAAACAACTAACTTATTTCTTTTGACTCCTTTCATATGAGTATTTTCATTTTAAAAACTCTGAAAGGTGTGTGATAAAGGTGTGTGATAAAAAAGGTGTGTAAAATAGAAGTATCATATTAAGTACTGACTGATAACATAGTTTTCATAGGCTACTCATTAATATTTCTAAACTGTTGTGATAAAAGACACTCCACCAGATCATGGCCTACTATGAATATATTGAATTTAAGAACTGGAAACTCACTTAGTTACATAATTTTATAGTGGATAAAACAGACTCCAGTAATTGATTAATTAAATATTGTAGAGAGTAATTGAAAAGCCAGTTAGAACTCAAGCCTCCTGATTTGAGTGCTTGTTATATTTTTAACTAATGCTCCATATATACACATATCCTCAAAATGTACAGTTACTTGGTAACCTGTATGCATGAACATTTGCATCTAGCCCAAAACCTTCAGTTAGTTTTTGTCCTCTTTTGCTGCATATTGATTCCATTTCATTATACCTGTCAGCCCATATATCAAAATGTTAAAACACTAAAACATGCTTATTTCATATTTATATCTCAATATATATTGCATAGCATGATACCAAGTCAGTCCAGAATCATTTAATTGTTTTCCAGACCTTTGGATTTACATTACTAAGTGAAGAATCATAGGGGTATATATGTGCACGTGTAGTTAAGAATTGCATTCCATCCTAGTCTCACATTTTATCGATAAGGAAACTGGGGTCTTTAAAAGTTATTACTCTCCCACAGTCTTTGTACTAATCGGCAATAAAGCTCAGATATAGTTCCTGTGCCATGCATGTAAATATCAAAATATACCATTTATTAGACCTACTGTGTTCCCTATGATAGCTTTTTGCAAGCCATTTTCTAAATAAATGCATTTGTGAAATTTATCTCAGGGAGGGCTCTAACAGTGCTATCCATAGCCACCCTCATTCCTTAACAGGGTTCAACAGTTGCTTAAGTGATTGGCTTCTTGGTTCTGGTAGATTTTCTTCTCTTGTTACCCCAGAGTGTTACTGAACACTCTATGATCCATCAGCAGCGTTTGCTTTTGTAACTGTAACATTGAAACTATTGCTATCTAACTTACAAAAGGTGTTTTTGTCCCTGTGGTCAACATTGCCATCAAACAGCCTTGAACTTAGCTACCGTCATGTGGTCCTGTCCCATCATTCCAGTTATCGTTTCACTGGGAGCAGTAATAAACCTTGTTTCTCTCCCAAAAGATCACAGGGTCCTTCAGGGTGAAGAGGAGTGATTCTGAGAGTCCAAGTAGTAACCATTGGGGTAAGACTCTCAGCCTTTCAGCTAACTGCACTCCATTCCCACTGCTGGTGGAATAAAACCAAAGTCCTTACTAAGGCCCTTCAGGTTCCCATATGCAGACCTCTCCCCATCTCTTTAACCTCTTTTCCTAATATTTTGCTTATTTAGCCCCCAGCTTTTCTGGCCCCTTTACTGTTTCCTCTCCCCCCAATTAATTCCTGTCTTAGTCCATTTCTATTTCTTAGGCCTGGAGCACTCTTCCCTGAGTTAGTCACTTTGTTGAATCTACCTCATTCAATTTTCAGGTCAAATTTACCTCTTCATTCTTTCTCTAATTATGTTAAGCCCTCTCCTCCAGCACTTTGTATCATTAGCCAACGAAAGTGTAGAATAGCATAATGATTAAGGATACAAGGTCTCGAGCTGGTTTAAATCTTGGCTCTGTCACTTACGGTCTCTATAACCATGAGCAAGTAACTTACCCTCTTTGTATCTTTTTATTATTTATATGCATTTAAAGCCCCTAGAGAAGTGTACATATTAAGGTATATATTTGAAAGGTACATATTAAGTGCTCAAGAAATGTTAGCTGTAATTATCAGATGCTAGTAAATTGCATTTGATTGCATTACTAAATTGCATTACTAAAATGCTACTAATAAACTAATCCTTGCTCTTATTGTCTTGTCTATTAAGATATAATTTCATAAGTAATAGCATAAAATGTGATGAATATTGTGATGAAGGAGTACATGGAAGTGTGGATTTTGTTGCTTCTGTTATAATTAATTAGCAGATTATTTTATACTTTTTGCTGAAGAGTTGCCATTAGCTTAACTGTTCTCTAACATCCATTGAAGCTAGTGTTTTTTCTTTAGCTCATGGTGAGGGGATTGAGTGGCTGAGATGAGAGCAGTGCTATTTCAGATGAGGAAGGCTAAGGAGCTTTTCAATATGACATTTGAGCAGAGGCTTGAAGTATGTGAGGATATAAGTTATGTGTACATGTGGTAGCATAATGATCTAGTCAGAACAGGAAATGCAGAGTCTCTAAAGTGGAAGTGTGCTTTAATGCTTTGAAATATCAGAAATGAGACTATGTTGTTGTAGTGTAAGAAGTAGGAAGGCCATAAATGATAGCGTCTCAGAAGGTTTGGGATCCATCTGATGGGAAGCTATTAGAAGATTTTGAGTACAGTAGTAAAATGATAGATTTATGTTGCAGTGAAATCACTCTTGTTGCTATGTTAAGAATAAACGTATAGGTGTAAGTGGACGATCTTGGCATAGTCCAGATGAGAGATGGTGAGACCCACGTGAGGATGTTGTCACAGGCAGTGATGATAATGGATGTATTTGGAAGGATTTGCAGATGGTTTGAGTAGATGTGGATTATGAAGAAAAAGAGAAGTAATCAGGAATGCCTTTGAGACTTTAGGTATGAGCCTCTGCTAAATACAGCAATCTTGTACTAAGATAATGAAGACTGAGTGAAGGGGCAAAAAGATTTGGGGCAAGGGTGGGAGGTAGTGGTTTGGAGATGTTAAGCTTCCTATTAGGCATGCAAGTGGTAGATGTTGAATAGACAGTTCGTAAATAAGTCTGGATTGGGTTAAGAATTCAGGGCTGGAGATGTGGTTATCATCAGCGTATGGGCGGTAATTAAAACCACTGGATTAGATGGCGTCACATAGAGTATTTATAAAGAGGACATTTATCGACTGATCCATAGTGTAAATTCAACCTGCATACTAAAAAATTCCTTTGTGCGCTGAAAAAGTTCAAAACAATGTTCTCATATAATCCATTACTTTCAAGTACTGTTATTTATGGGGGACTTTTATGAATGTCCATTAGATGAATGTCTTTGGGATAAAGGACTGATCGTTTTGAATTGCAGAACAAAGAAAAATAACTTGGAAAAAGCAATTATTTCGATATTGAAAGAATCAGTGCTAGTAATGTAAAATTCTTGTTCTTGAGGCTGCCTTCGGCTCGGGTCATGATCTTGGAGTCCTGGGATCAAGTCCTACGTTAGGCTCCTTGCTCAGCAGGGAGTCTGCTTCTCCCTCTGCCTCTCTACCTGCTTGTGCTTGCTCGCTCTCTCTCAAATAAATAAAAAAAAATATTTTTAAAAATAATAAAATAAAATTCTGGTTCTTAAGTCTTACCGTTTTGTTGGGTACAAAAACTGTTGTAAACAAATTATGGCCAATACACTTTTTACAAGTGAATACAAATGAACTTTTTCAGTCTCTAGTAAGTGCTACTTTTATAAAAATCATGATGAAGATTAATTTTACCTGACTTTGATCTTAGTATTCTCTTTATCCCATTTTTAAAGTCTGAAAAGATTAAAATGCACAGGAAACATCAAGAGTTGAGTCTGTGCATTTATGACAGCAAAATAAGTATATTAGGGAAATAGAGTCACAGTGTCAAATTATTATTGTAATCAATATTAATGAATCTATACATATTAAACTTTCCCACATGATAATCTTATGAGACCAAATTTGTTTAAAAATTAGTATTTTGGTAATTATGAAAAGATGTTAAAAATCACACTTGAGGCATTAGCCTGGATTCCCTGATGTTGGTCCTCACTTACTTTGTTCAGAAGTATCAGAATGATCTTTGTAGTTCCTCTCTCAACAAATACAGTCGAGGGGACTCTGGATAACTCTCCATGATTAGCCAGTTCGGTCCATTTATTTTTTATTTATTAATTTTTTAAAAGATTTTGTTTATTTATATGACAGAGAGACAGCAAGAGAGGGAACACAAGCGGGGGGAGTGGGAGAGGGAGAAGCAGGCTTCCCACTGAGCAGGGACCCTGATGTGGGGCTCCATTCCAGGACCAACCTGAGCCAAAGGCAGACACTTAATGACTGAGCCGCCCAGGCACCCCTAGTTCAGTCCATTTATATTCTGTTAGCACATTCGTTAAAAATCACACAGCCCAACAACAGGATGTACATTGTACTTGGTGTTCAAGTTAAATGAGAGAAAGAATATAAACATTAAGGAAATCTGAAAGTTAAGTTAAAATTAACTAAGTTCTGTGCATAATTTAGTGTAAAATTATTCCAAATTTGAGAACAAATTATATGTTCTTGCTATTTCATTAATATTTTACATCAAAAATGTTTATTTAAAAAAATTTCTTTTCGATTTTATTTATTTATTTGTCAGAGAGAGAGCGCACAAGCAGGGGAAATGACAGGCTGAGGGAGAAGCAGGCTCCCCACTGAGCAAGGAGCCTGATGTGGGACTTGATCCCAGGGTCCTGGGATCATGACCTGAGCCAAAGGCAGACGCTTAACACTGGGCCACCCAGTCGTGTTTTTTGTTTTTTAAAAAAATTGTGTGCTGGGGCACCTGAGTGGCTCAGTGGGTTAAAGCCTCTGCTTTCAGCTCGGGTCATGATCCCGGGATCCTGGGATCGAGCCCCGCATAGGGCTCTCTGCTTGGCCGGGAGCCTGCTTCTTCCTCTCTCTCTGCCTGCCTCTCTGCCTACTTGTGATCTCTGTCTGTCAAATACATAAATAAAATATTAAAAAAAAAACAACAACAACAAAACAAAACCTGTGTGTTACTATAATTCTCCAATCAGGTCTGAGTATATACTTCTTTATCAGTTAATAAAAGGCATTTACTGTGTACCTATTTATATGTTAAGAATTACACTCAGTGATATAGAAATGATTAAGACAAAGTATATACCTTCAAGAAGCTCTCAGTCTAATTAAAGGAGGCAGATAAGTAGACAAATGTATAGTAGTACAATGTAAGTAAAACAAAATAAATACTTATATTCAAGACCAAGAAGGGAGTAATACTCTGGAAAGAGAATGAACTCTGTTTATATTTGGAAGAGGCAGAGAATTTTCTGGTGTCATTACTTCCTGAGCTGAGTTTTGGAAAAGATAAACGAAAATATATTGGTTTCGGCACAGAGTTCTAAGAAAAGGGAATACCCACACGTGTAGGCTTAGAAGTCTGAAACCACTTTGTATATTTAGAGAACTATAGACAACTGCACATTGTTGGTGTAAATAGTGTGGTATAAAAAGTATCAGGAAATGTGGTTAGAGAAGTACACCAGGGCAAAATTATATATGATATAATCTTGTACTTTAGAATACTACCTGTGGCTGCAGTAAAAAAATCTGTTGCTACTCCTTTAGCCAACATTCAGTTGATGCACTCATAATATTTAGATTGGGGGTTGTATGTGTGACCATAGTATCACCAAAGGCTGAAATAAGGAAAATACAAGACCTTTTCCCAAGAATGTTTATATCTTAAAGAAAGATACAACATAAAATCTATATTCTTTGATAGTCATGTGAGAAGGCACATTTGGTCCTTTTAAAAAAAATTATTTATTTATTTATTTGAGAGAGAGACACCATGAGTTGGGGTAGGGGACGGGGGAAACAGACTCCCCGCTGAGCAGGGAGCCTGCCGCAGGGCTTGAGCAGCGCCCCAAGATCATGACCTGAACTGAAGGCAGACACTTAACTGACTGTGCCACACAGGCCTCCCAGTTAAAAAGGGAGGACCATTTGGCTATTAGGGACACTCAGAGATAGTATTTGATAATAGCAGTTTGGTATTCTTTTATAAATTCTAAGACTGTTATCTAGGACACACAAGTATACTGAAGAAATGCCTGTTACAGGACCATTAAAAATACAAAAACAAGGGGTGCCTTGTTTTTGTATTTTTACATGGCTTTGCGGGAAGCGTGCTTCTCCCTCTCCCACTCCCCCAGCTTGTATTCCCTCTCTTGCTGTGTCTCTCTCTGTCAAATGAATAAATAAAATCTTTTTTAAAAAATACAAAAGCAAATTACTTATGTTTTTCAAAATAGTTAAATGAGAGATTAAGATCCTGGAGTTCTAAATATGAGCATAATTAAATTATCTGCATTTTTAAAGACATTAAATAAAGAACCCTCAGACATCTGATTTTAAATAATAACATTTTTTGGTTAGCTCTTCTAGGACAGATTGTTTCCACAAATCTTGGTAAATAGTACTATCTCCTCTAAGAAGTGTCTGACTCTGAGCTGATAGATAATATGTTAAGGAATATTTTTGCCAAAAATTAGTATTTGGACTTTAAGATGGTTTATTTTGAGGGGTTTAAAATATATATATGTTTTACTATTTTAACCTCTTTTAATTGTGTAGTTCAGTAACATTAAGTACGCTCACATTGTTTTTCAGTTATCACCAAACATCTTGTATCTACAAAATTTTTTTTATCTTCCTAAGCTGAAACCCATTAAACAATAATTCCTCATTTCCCCTTTCTCTCAGCTACTGGTAACTAAGATTCTACTTGCTGTCTCTGTGAATTTGACTATTATAGGTTACTCATATAAGTGGAGTCATGCATAATTTTTCATTTTGTGACTGGCATATTTCACTTAAATGTCTTCAAGGTTCATCCATGTTGTAGCATGTGTCAGAATGTCCTTTCTTTTAAAGGCTGAGTAATATTCCATTGCGTATATTTACCACATTTTTGTGGGTGGATATTTAGGTTGCTTCCATCTATTGCAAATAAGGCTGTTGAACATGGGTATACAAATAGCTCTTTGAATCCCTGCTTTCAGTTCTTTTGGGTTTATACTCAGAAATGGAATTGTTGGATCATATGGTAATTGTATTTTTTATTTCTTCAAAGAACCACCATACTATTTTCCATAGCAGCTACACCATTTTACATTCCCACCAACAGTGCACAGGAGTTCTGTTTTCTCCACATCCTCCCCAGCACTTGATATTTCTCATCCTTTTTCATTTCATTTTTATTCATAACACTTTTTTATGATGAGACATCATGTTATTTATTTATGGTCTATCCTTCCTCAAGGCAGAGGCTCTTGTTATTCACTGGTGATTTCCCAGGGTGTAGAACAGTGCTCTGTGAATATTGAATGAATTAATGGAGCAGCCTCTAGAGGAACATTTTGTAGTTTCTCTGCCTATAAAAATCTCAAGAAATAGATGCTGATTCTCATGGTGAAATAGCTGATCCACAGGACTCTTCCGGTTTCATTCATATGCTTTGTAACACCATTATCTCATAACACTGATTAATTCCTATTGTAGTGTCATGTTGTCAGTATTGTGCCAGTTATGACATACTGTAAAATAGGTGAAATACTTGAGTGCCTGTTGTCATGCACTGCGTCAGGCACTGTTTTAAGCCATGCATGGGTATAAGTCATTTTTGTATCAACAGTTTTTTTGTTTGTTTTGTTTTTAAGATTTTATTTGTCAGAGAGCGCGCATGCAAATGCATGCAGGGGGAGTGGCAGGCAGAGGCAGAGGGAGAACCAGGCTCCCTGCCAAGCAAGGAGCCCAATGTGGGATTTGATCCCAGAACCCTGGGATCATGACCTGGGCCAAAGGCAGACACTTCACCAACTGAGCCACCCAGGTGTCCCTGTACCAACAGTTTTAATAGAGGAAATTATTTTCATTTAATAAAAAAGGAGTTCGTGGGGCACCTGGGTGGTTCAGTTGTTAAGCTTCTGCCATTAGCTCAGGTCATGATCCCAGGGTCCTGGGATCAAGCCCCACATTGGGCTCCCTGCTTTTCCCTCTCCCACTCCTTCTGCTTGTGTTCCTTCTCTCACTGTGTGTCTCGCTGTCAAATAAATAAATATTTATAAAAAAAGAATAAATAAAAATGGAATTCATGAATCAAGTTATATTTATAAAGGTACATTAGCCTAATTTCTTCCTTGCTAATGTGAACTTTTTCCAGATATTTTCCAAATTTGGCACTGTCTTGAAGATTATCACCTTTACAAAGAATAATCAGTTTCAAGCCTTGCTTCAATATGCTGACCCAGTGAATGCACATTATGCCAAAATGGTAATTATGATCTTTCTTTATTTTTCATTTATCAGTCACTTCAGTGATAGCAAAGAATGCCATCATGTCTTTTCCCTTATTGTAGTTCACAATGTGTTTTTATAGTATATACATAATATAAAATTTTGTTTTTAAAGGCACTGTTCCATATGCTTTTTAAAGTAATAAATAAAAATTAACTTCCTTCATATGAAATGGTTTCAAATCATTTATCACTTCTCAGATCTTTGGGACTCATTTCTGTCATATATAAAGTCTAGAGTGGAGCACAGTATTCCTAATAAAATCTGACTAGTAAAGTAGAATTTTCTTTGTCCTTGTGTCTTCATTTTCTTCTATTAAATTAGCCATATTGGTTGATATCATCGTTTTTGTAACCATATTTGCTATTGAATTTTGTTGAGCTCTGAATTGGTGAAGATACTACATTTTAGGAAGTTTGCTGCTGTTGGTTTATATTGCCCCCTTTTTCTTCCTTTTGTGTTTGTGTGTGTGTGCTTGGGTTTTGACAAGATGTAAGATTTCATGTTCAGTTTGGTTATATTTCACCGATGTCTTACTGAGATCTGTTCCTAACCCTAATTCTCTCTGGTATCAGTATCTGAATTATTTCTAATTTCTTTTCAAAGATAGGGACTAAGGCTTCTAGTAGTTTTTTGTATACTGTCTGGCCTTTTGTTTAGGAGTATAGACTTTATATTTGCTGTACCCTTTGTCTATATATATTATTTTATACCATTATGATAATGTACTCATCAGTAACTTATTATAAATATTTTTGTATATTTGCATTTTCTTATGTATTTTGGTTTCTGATTTCTGTTTTTATAAATCTTAGCATTTGTGGAAGTCAAGTGACTACAAATATCCCTTTGATAAGTTTTTGTTGTTGTGAAGGGAGGCTTTGCTGATTTCTGGTCTTATATCAGAACTGACTGCAAAATTTCCCTCAGATTGTTATTCAGACTATTATAAAATAAATTTACAGGAGAAAAAAAAAGAGATAGATACTTCATATGTTGTGGTTCTTACAAGTTCCATTTACAAAGGCTTTATTTATCTTAACCTACATAAAGTATACTAAAAAGTTAAGATGAAATATAAAATCAAATCATTCTTAAACATTTGTTGGGACAAAATAATTAAAATGATAGCTAGTACTATGCTCAATAATGTATAATATTTTTCCAAGCTTTTACATTTCTCTTCTTTCATTTGATCTTACCACAGATAAGATAGGGATTATTATAACATTGTGAAAAACTGAGATTTTCTTTTTCTCTCTTATGTTCACATAGTGAGTGACAGAGGTACAAGTAAACACAGGTCTTTGGCTATTAGTCCATTTCTCTCTGCTTTATACTTGATTGCCACTCTCTGTCAAAGTAGAAGCTACTTGATTTATCAGTGTTGTTGCCTTGCAAAACATCAGTCCCTTTCTTACATGCTTTAGGCTCTGGATGGCCAGAATATCTATAATGCATGCTGCACTCTGCGTATTGACTTCTCCAAGCTCACCAGCCTTAATGTGAAATATAATAATGACAAAAGCAGAGACTTCACTCGTTTAGACCTTCCTACTGGTGATGGCCAGCCATCCCTTGAACCCCCTATGGCCGCTGCTTTTGGTGAGTAGTTCCATTTTGAGTCACAAAGCAAGTTTTCTGAAATTATAAGTTTATTAATCCATGTGTATCACCCTTTTTCTTCTTGGATTCTCTCAGGATTTCTAAAGGAAAGAAAAAAATCTTGGAATAAAATGTGTTCGCTGATTAAATCTTAATATTAGTAGATTTTGTTAGTTGGCAAAAACAAATGGATTATCTAAAATTGAGTTAAAAACTTATTTTCTAACATTAATCTTACACATTCTTTTATAAGCCATACAACCATTTCCTTCAAATTAATAGTGTTACATATTAACATGGCTTTGAATGTGTTGATTTATAGCCATAGAATATTGATATAAGTGCTCTTGAAAGAAATGCTTCTCTCTTCTGAAGTAGTGGTATTTTAAAACTAGGGCCTAAATTAGTGCCCTTTATGTAAATGGCATAATCCCATAGAAATCCTCTTCTTTGAGAAGAGAATTTATCTTACTTTGTTTGGTTTTTTAAATATCAGAACTCCTGTTTTTATCTTTAATTTGTGTGAAGTTGCATTTTTTCATAATAAAAATACAGCCTTCTGAATTGTCTCTGCAAATACTGCTTTGAAGAGCTTTTTGTACTTATTTAAAATTAGTTATCAATAGATTTATAGTTTTAAAACAAAAAAGGAAGGAGCAGTGAATGGCCCAGTTATATCATTAGGTTAATGTATGATACTTTTTTGTTTTGTAGCCCTCAGAAGTGTGGTTTATTATCTAGATCAGTATTAAATTTTATTTCCCATTGTGATTGGTTTCCCTTTCTCAGATGACACCATGAAATACTGCTTATTGAGCCCTTAAGTGGTATTTAGTCCATCTTTATTTTACAGGTGAGAAAAATGAATCCTTAGCCAAGTGCCCAGCATTTTCTGGAAAGTAGTTTGTAACTTCATTTCCAAGTAAAAGCCTTTTGTTATTTATAACTGGAAAAGCCAAGTGAATTGTAGTTCATGTTCCTACATTGTTAAAACTTTTGTCTTGGTCTAACCAGATTTTTGTGTTATAATATTGGTTACCAGCCTCTACTCAGCATATCCAGTTTGGTAGAGCCCAAAGGTCTTTGTAATCACAGTTCCAGCAATACATAATTGAGGCTGTAATTAAAGTTTACTAAAACTTGGCTATCAAATGCAGAATTGCACTTATTCTAGTAACTGAATATATACTGTTGATGTAATTAATATCCTACATTGTGGGAGGAGGACATTTTAAAAATATGATCAAGAATTTTGGTTTCTGAATATACAATATCAGAATAGTAACATCCTTTTTCATTGTTTCAGTAAATCTCAATGCAAAGTAATGTCTCCATCTTAAGATAACTAATTCATCAACAGAGAATAATAATTTTTTTTTTTAGTATTATGTGAATGTTTACTCTGCTTCTCGCTAATATTTGATGCAGTTCACTGTTCCCTTGTTTTTTTCCTCTTGGCTTCTGCAGTACCAGTCTCCTGAGCGTTTCCTACTTCACTTTCTGTTCTTTTTTTTTCCTTAAAGGTTCTTTACAGTTCCTAGCTTAAGTCATAATTACTCTGTTTTTAGTGACATACATTATACCATTAGAAGAGCTTCTAAAATATGCAAATATATTTCTTAACACCCATGTAGTTATCACCCAGGCTAAGGAATAATATATTTATACAGCCTGAAGAAACATTCTTTGTAGCCCTCTCATTGATTATGTTCTCTCCCTCCCTGCTGCAAGATCAGTCTCAAATTTGATGGTAATCATTCTTTTGCTTTTCTGCTTTTCCCTTGTGTGTGTTTTTCTTACCACCCATTATGCAGCCCTAAGTGCTAATTTAAACATTTTTTCATCCTTTATTTAGAATTTTATGTAAATGGTATCATGCTCTTCATCTTCTTTTGTGACTTGTGATTCATCCATATTTATATATGTATATATGTGGCTATTGCTTATTCATTCTCAGTATCAAGTGTATAGATACCCATTGTATGAATATACTGCCGTTTGTTTATCCATTCCTCTGTTGATAGACGGTTGGGTTGTTTTAGCTTGAGGCTATTACGGACAATGCTGCTGTGAGATTTTCCTGATCACCCTTGAGGTTGAATGTATTTTTATTTATTGGCCATTGTCCCTTACTCTTTAACTTTGTTGCCGTTTTGTGTGTGTGTTTGGCTTGTTTTTTTCTTGTTTTCTTTTTGTGGGAATTTTTAAATATATATCATACCTACTAGTCCTTTGTTGGTTTTATGTATTACAAATAGTTTCTTCCATTTTTGGCTTATTGGTTTATTCTTGTCATGGTATTTTTATTTAGTCAGATGTATTATTTGCCATGTTCTTTATATTTGTGTTCTTTATGTCTTGTTTAAGAAATCCTTTGTTACTAACCATAAGGAACTCTTGATTATAGGAAACAAAGTGAGGGTTGCTGGGGGATGGGGATGAGGTAACTGGCTGATGGCCATTAAGGAGGGCATGTGCTATAATGAGCACTGAGTATTATATAAGACTGATGAATCACTGATCTCTACCTCTGAAACCCATAATACATTACATGTTAATTTAAAAAAATAAATTTTTTTAAAAATTGAAGTTAATATGTTAGGACCAAGAAAGGTTATAAAAGAATAGATAGACACCTGCCTGTTATCTAATATGCCAAATTACTGCTGAATTCAGAGAAAGGTCTATCCATTAAACAAAATCATTAGCTGTTAGCATAGGCCATTGAGCTACAAAGCCAAGGAAAGTGTATTCTTCAGTTTAGAAGCCAGAGTCTAGTACCACGGCTTGATAGAGATTGGGAAGCTGTTACTAATTATCAAGGAACCCACTTTTGTAGGTAACCTGAAAAAAAAATGTGTTTTTTTCCCCCCAAAGGACCTAGGCCTGCTTTTAGTAACTAAAAACTGTGTTTGGAACTGAATCGAACTCAGCTCAAGACTGAATGAATGAATCAGTGACAAAAACCAACTTTTTTTTCTTTGTCATTATTTTCATTGTTCAGTAGAAACAAATTAGTGAACTGTAACTTCTTCCTTTAACTAGCTGTGTGACTTTGAGCAAGTTGTGGAACCTCTGTGTATCCCAGTTTCTACATCAGTAAAATGCTGGTAAAAAAGAAATATATCTCCTGGAGCGACTGGATGGCTTGGTTAAGTGGTCTGCCTTCGGCTCAGGTTGTGATCCCAGGGTCCTGGGATCAAGCCCCATGGCAGGCTCCCTGCTTGTCTGTCTACCTGCTGCTCCCCCTGCTTGTGCTCTCTCTCTAGTGCTCTCTTTATCTCTCAAATAAACAAAATCTTAAATATCTATCTATCTATCTAGATAGATCTCCAAAAAAAAGAAGAAAAGAAAAAGAAATCCTTTGTTACCCTGACATCATAAAGATATATACTCATATTCTAAAGTTTATAGTATTTTAGTAGTTCTGTTTTGAAATAATTTAAGTTGCAAGAATAGTACAAAGAATTCCCTTATAACCAGAATTATCCAGACTCCCTAGTTCACATCATTTCACATTTACTTTATCATCTCTCTGATTATATTGAGGGGGTGGGTAGTTGTTTTTTCTTTTTCCTCTTAATACTGGAGAGTAGGTTGCAGGCAAGATGCCTCTTTATGAAAACTCAGTGTGTATTTTCTAAGAACAAGGATGTTGTTACCTAAACACAGTTAGTTAATCAAAATCAGGAAATTAACATTCATACAATACAAAAATTAGAGAATATGGATTCTCTAATCCATAGACCTTTTAAAAATTTCACCTATTGCAGAAGTAATGTTCTTTATAAGAGAATTTTTTTCTCTGATAAAGATCTAAACCAGTATCAGTCTAATTTATTTAGCATGTCTCTTCAGAAAGTCCTTTAATTTGGAACATTTCCTCATTTTTTTGTCCTTGGTGATCTTTGCATTTGTGACGATTTCAGGTTGGGTATTTCATAGACTGTCTTTCAATATGAATGTCTGTTTGAAACAGTGTTACCTTTTTGTCAGTTGATTAAATCAGGAGACACATGATGTCAGTTTATCCAGTTCCTGGTGATACTACCTTTGATCACTTACTAAGGTGGTTTTTGTCAAGTTTCTTCCTAGTAAAATTACTCTTTTTCTTTGTAATTAATTTGTAGAGTGAATCATTGAGACTATATAAATAGACTGTTCTTCATCTCTTTTCACTCAATAATTTTATCATCCATTACAAAAATTTTTTGTTACTGTGTTGGCTGCCTTATGGGAGATTTGTTCATTCTGTCCTTCCTTTAACAGTTATTACCTGGAATTTTATTACAAAGGATTTTTTTTTCTTTTCACATCTTCCTTCCTCCCTCCCTCCCTCCCTTCCTTCCTTCCTTCATTACAAATGAATTTGATACATAACATTGTGTGAATTTAAGGTGTGTAACAAGTTACTTTGATAGATTTATATATTGTAATGATTGGTGATGTAGTATGTATATTACATCACATAATTATAATTATGGTGTCTATATTCATTATACTGTGCATTAGGTCTGTATGGCTCTAGTACTTGTTTTTTTCATGTCAGTATGGTCTTAGAGATTCTTATTTTATTCTATAGGTTTTGTACTATTATTTTTCATTTTGTGTTCAATTTTCCCAGGTTTGACCAGTAGGAGCCCTTTCACACTGTCTTTTGTAGCCCTTTGACATACCCCTATCATCATTTGAACACTTCCTGACTTTCTGGCTGAAGATAGTTCAGATCTTCTTTACCTTCCCTGTCTTAGTGCTGCAGTTGGCTACTTCAATGAGTCCCAGTTCCTTTTAGTGGAAAATGGTATTTTGAAATCAATATCCAGGCATTAGCTGTGCTCATTGGTAATAGAAACATCATTGCTTCTAGGCATTTTGAATGAACATTACTGGGATATGTGTGTATATACTTCATAAATACATTTCTCTGTGTATGCTTCATAAATGTATTTCTCCATGTGGTTAAAACCCCACAAATTTTAACTAATACCTCTAGTTCCAACCTAGCATCTTTTCATACTGTTACTTCCCTACTTCAGGAAGGAGATACCTAGTGTTTTAGTCTCACCATGTTTACTTAATTTGCTCAATCCTGTAATACACAGAAAGTGGCTTCAGACTTGTTAACACATACCAATTAATTTCAGCTGAATATTTGCTTCAGTAGTTTCCTTGGCCTTGTTCATGGGTCCGTTTATTAGTCTTTCCTTTTGTCATCTCCACAGTGCTTAATATCTTATAGAGTAAATCTCTTCACCATATTCTTCAAGAGTATCTTAGCAATACTTGATCATCTTACTTATGAATTTTAGGATGAGCTTGTCAAATCCTCAAAAATTAAAAAAAAAAAAGCTATTGAGGTTTCCATTGGATTACATTGACATTATAAATTACCTAGAAGATAATTGACATCTTTATAGCAGAGTCCTCCAGTCTTTGAATATTGTACATCCCTCCATTTTTTTGAATGTTCATTAATGTCTTTCCAGAGAATTTGGTGACTCTTCTCCATAAATGTTTCCATGCTTTGTTTGATTTATTCCTCAGAATCATACTTTTTAGATTCTAATTCTAGACCTACTATTTATAATCTCTGCGACTTTGGGCAAATTGCTTAACTGCTCTCCACTTTTGTTTCTTCATATGTGAAATGAACATAATAATAGTACTCAACTGGTAGGCTTGTGATAAATATTAAATGTGCTAATGTACATAAAGAGTTTAGAATGGTTCCTGGAATAAATGCAGTGCAAGTTTCAGTGATCATTGTTATTTCACTGTTGCTAATATAGAAATTCAGCCTTGTTGTTTCTTGATTTTATATTTAGCAACTTGATAAAATCGCATTCCTTATTTCTTTTTGTAAGCCCTTATTTTCTTTTTCCCTACTTTAAAAAGATGCACTGAACTTCTAAAATTTATATAGAAATGGAAAAAGAAGCTATTGAGAATAGTCAAAGTAATTTTAAATATTTTTTTTTTAATGCAAGACAATGTAAAGCTGCAGAAATCTAGCTAGTTTGGTGGTGTAAAAAGGATAGATAATATAGATTTACATTAATGGTGCTAAATACAGAGTGTAGAAATAGACCCATACGTATCTAATTTGTTGATTTTTCAAAATGTAAAATTCCATAGGGAAAGAAGATCTTTCAGCAAGTTTTTGGACAGGTAGATACTCATATTGGAAAAAGTAAACATTTTTTCTGTATCTTGTTCTATACTGACAAAGTGGATCTTTAGGCCTACAATGTAAGATTTTAAACCTGTACAACTTCTACAAAAAAATATAGGAAAAAAATCTTTGCAACTTGGGATAGACAAAGGTTTCTTAGAACATAAAAAACACAAATCAAAAAAGGAAATAATTTATGTATTGTATATCAAACATTAAAAGTTTCACTGTTTATGATATATTCAAAGTACTAAATGGGAAAAACCAGAAGGAAAAAATACTCTCCCTAGCAAAGCTATAATTCAGAATAGAAGGAGATACAGAGTTTCCCAGACAAACAAAAATGGAAGGAGTTCATTACCACTAAACCAGTCCTGCAAGAAACATTAAAGGGGACTCTTCAGGTGGAAAGGAAAGACCGAAAATGACAATATAAAGGTGGGAAACACAAAAGCAGAAAATATGAATATTTCTATAAAAAATAAGTCAAGGACATCACACACATAAAAGGATGTAATATAATAAGATATATCTAAAACATGAGGAGAGGAGTAAAGAATGGGTTTAAACTTGAACAACCGTCAACTTAACATATACTGCTATGCAGGAGAGATCTTATACAAATCTAATGGTAGCAATAGATCAAAAACCACTAATAAACAGGCCAGAGTATAAAGAGAAAGAAATCCATGGGCACCTGAGTGGCTCAGTGGGTTGAGCCTCTGCCTTTGGCTCAGGTCATGATCTTGGGGTCCTGGGATTGAGCCCCGTGTGGGGCTCTCTGCTCAGCGGGGAACCTACTCCCCCCCCTGCTTAGTTGTGATCTCTCTCTCTATCAAATAAATAAATAAAATCTTTAAAAAAAAAGAAATCAAATATATCACTAAAGAAAATCAGGAAAAGATGAGAAGTGAAAGGCAAAGGACCAGAGGAAAATCTTCAGAAACGGCCACAAAGCAAGTAATTAAATGACAATAAATACATCTATCAATAATTACTTTTTGGGGGCGCCGGGTGGCTCAGTGGGTTAAAGCCTCTGCCTTCGGCTCAGGTCATGATCCCAGGGTCCTGGGATTGAGCCCCGCATAGGGCTCTCTGCTCAGCGGGGAGCCTGCTTCCTCCTCTCTCTCTGCCTGCCTCTCTGCCTACTTGTGATCTCTGTCTGTCAAATAAATAAATAAAATCTTTAAAAAAATAATTACTTTTTGAATGTATAAATGGAGTAAATGCTCTAATCACAACATATAGGTTGACAGAATGGATTTAAAAAACAAGAGCCATCTAGGGTGCCTGGGTGGCTCAGATGGTTAGGCATCATGCCTTCAGCTCAGATCATGATCCCAGGGTCCTGGGATCAAGTCCCACATTGGGCTCCCTGTTGAGTGGGGAGCCTGCTTCTCCCTCTGCCTCTCTCTTTGTCTCTCATGAATAAATAAAATCTTTTTAAAAATATTAAAAAAAACACAAAAACCCAGACCCGTCTATACACTGCCTCCAGGAGACTCATTTCATACCTAAGGACACCTGCAGATTCAAAGTAAAGAGATGGAGAAACATCTGTCATGTAAATGGATGTCAAAAGAAAGCTAGAGTAGCAATACTAATATCATACAAAATAGACTTTGAAACAAAGACTGTAACAGACAAAAAGGACAAAAAAGGGGACAATCCAACAAGAAGTTATAAAAATTATATTTATGCACCCAATGTAGAGGAACCCAAATATATAAAATAGCTAATAAACATAAAGGAACTAATCAATAGGAATGCAGTAATAGTAGGAAACTTACTTACACCAATAGACAGATTATCTAAACAGAGAGCAAGGAAACAGTGGGTTTGTAGGACACACTGGAACAAATCAGTTTAACAGATATACTCAGAATATTCCATCCTGAAATAGCAGAATACATTCTTCTTGAGTGTACACGGAACATTCTCCAGGATAGACTACATATTAGCCTACAAAACAAACCAACAAATTTAAGAAGATCTAAATCATACCTTGCATCTTTTCTGATTACAATGCTGTGAAACAAGAAGTCAACCACAAGAAAAAATCTGGAACGATCATAAATATATGGACGTTAAATAACATGCTAGTAAACAATGAATGGGTCAACCAATTTTTAAAATAAAAAATTTTAAAAGTACATGGAAACAACTGATAATGAAAACACAACAGTCCAAAACCTCTGAGATACAGTCAAAGTAGTTCTAAGAGGGAATTAATACAGGCTTGTCTGAGGAAGCAAGAAAATGTTCGCATAAACAACTTAACCTTATACCTAAAGGAGCTAGAAAAGAACAACAAAACCTAAAACCAGCAGAAGGAAGGAAATAATAAAGATGAAGGCAGAAATAAGTGATATAGAAACTAAAACCAGTAAAAACGAAACAGCAGAACAGATCAATGAAACCAGGAGCTGGTTCTTCGAAAAAAATCAGTAAAATTGATAAACCTCTAGGCAGACTTGTCAAGAAAAAAAGAGGACAGACTCAAATAAAATCACAAATGAGATAAGAAATAATGAACACCAAAGAAAGACAAACAATTTTAAAAGAATATTATGAAAAACTATATGCCAACAAATTGGACAACCTATATGAAATAGATAAATTCCTAGAAACATAAGCTATCAAAACAGAAACAGGAAGAAATAGAAAATTTGAACAGCCTGATAACCAGCCAAGGAATTGAATCAGAATCAAAACACTTGCGACAAACAAAAGTCCCAAGACCAGATGGCTTCACAGGTAATTTCTATCAAATTTAAAGAACAGTGAATACCTGTTTTTCTCAAACTATTCTAAAAAAATAAAAGAGGAAGGAAAACCTATATTCATTCTATGAGGCCAACATCATCCTGATACCAAAACCAGATAAAGACACCATTTAAAAAGAGATCTGCATGCCAGTATCCCTGATGAACATGGATGCAAAAATCCTCAGTGAAATGCTAGGGCACCTGGGTAGCTCAGCTGGTTAAGTGTCCGACTCTTGACTTCAGCACAGGTCATGATCTCTGGGTTGTGAGATCAAGCCCCATATTGGGCTCCTTGCTCAGCATAAAGCATGCTTGGGATCCTCTGCCCCTCCCACTTGTGCACGCATGCGCACTCACACACACACACACACAAACTCTCTCTCAGTTAAGTAAGTAAGTCTTAAAAAAAAAAATCCTCAGTAGAGGCACCTGGGTGGTTCAGTTGGTTAAGTGTCTGCTTAATTATTAACTGAAAGGACTATTACACTGTATGTTAACTAACTAGAATTAAAATAGAAACTTAAACGTTTCAGTGCTTGAAAGATAAGAAAATCAAAGGCAGGCTACAGACTTGAAGAAAAACCCTTGCAACACATACATCAGACAAATTAGTTATATCAAGTTACATGAAGACCACTTACAGCTCAATAATAATAAACAAAAAGTGCACAGATTTGAAGAGATACTTTTCAAAACATGGTATATGAAGGGAAACAAGCTCATGAAAAGATGCTCAACAGCTCTAGTCATCAGGGAAGTGGAAAATAAAATCACTGTAAGATAGTACTGCATGTGCATTAGAATATCTAAATTTTATAAAGTTTACTGTACCAAGGATGTGGACCATTTTTCAGTGGCATACAGTGTTGGTGGCAATGTAAAATTTAGGTATGACACTTTGGAATACAGTTGGGCAGTTTATTATTTTTAAGAGACCGCAAGAGAGGGAACACAAGCAGGGGGAGTGGGAGAGGGAGAAGCAGGCTTTCCCAGGCTGAGTGGGGAGCCTGATGTGGGGCTCAATCCCATGACCTTACGATCATGACCTGAGCCAAAGGTCTGGTGGCACAGTCATTAAGCATCTGTCTTCAGTTCAGGCCATGATCTCAGGGTCCTAGGATCAAGCACCGTCTGCTTTTCCCTCTCCCTCTCTCCCACCCCCTGCTTATGTGCTGACTCATTCTCTCTCTCAGATAGATAAATAAAATCTTTAAAAATTACAAGAAACAAAACAGGTGAACTTAGGGAAAGGGAAAAATAAGATTAAAAAAGAGGGAGACAAGCCATAAGAGACTCTTAACTATGGGAAACAAACTGAGGGTTGCTAGGACAGGGAGAAGGTTGGGGAGGTGTTGTAACTGGGTGACAGACATTACGGAAGGCACGTGATATAATGAGCACCGGGTATTATATGCAACTGATGAATCACTAAATTCTACCCCTGAAACTAATAATATAGTCTCTATTAACTAAATTGAATTTAAAATATAATTTTAAAAATATATATGTCAAAACTTCACAGAACAACTTTTATGTATATACAGTTTATTTGGGTGTAAATTAGATAACTTTTGGTCTAACGCTGACGGAAAGCCCTCTATAGTTTCCTGTTTCCTTCAGAGTAAATGCTCACATCCTTATGTTGGATTATAAGGCCCTATATCATCCACTCCAACTTTACTTTTTGAATATCTTCTTTGATGCCCACCCCCTTGCTCTTTCTGCTTACCCAACTGACAGTCCCTCCAGATTACAAAACATGTTAGGTATATTTCTATTACCCAGTGGGTATTTCCCTTTGCCTGGAGTACTTTTCTTTCAGATGCCCTCTATTTTCTTCATGCTGCCTTCTTTTTTTTTTTTTTTAAGATTTTATTTATTTATTTGACAAAGATCACAAGTAGGTAGAGATGCAGGCAGAGAAAGAGAGGGAGGGAAGCAGACTCCCTGCTGAGCAGAGAGCGCAATGCGGGGCTCGATCCCAGGACCCTGGAATTATGACCTGAGCCGAAGGCAGAGGCTTTAACCCACTGAGCCACCCAGGCGCCCCTTCTTGCTGCCTTCTTTAATCTGCCCCGACCAGCCCTCCCTCAGTACTTCTGATTCTTCCTGTTCTACTTTCTATAGTATTTGTCATCTTCTTACCTACAGTTAACTTATTTACTGTATTTTTTTCCATCGCTAGAATTATGCTTCAGCAGGGTAGGTTGTTTTGTCTTTCATTTGCTTATGTTTGTGCCTGACCCAAAATAGGGGCGCCTGCGTGGCTCAGTCGGTTAAGCATCCGACCCTTGGTTTCCGCTCAGGTCATGATCGTGGATCAAGCTCTGCACTCAGTGGAGAGTCTGCTCTCTCTCACTCTCTCTCTCTCCCTCCCACCCCACTTATGGGGTCTCTCTCTCTCATTAAAATATATCTATCTTAAAAAAATATTTGTTAACATTTATTACTCTGTTTTTCCTGCTGTTTTTGAAGTTTGATACTGTTGTATTTTCACCTAGGATTCTTTTTTAAAGATTTTACTTAATTATTTGAGAGAGAGAGAGAACGAGCAGGGGGAGGGAGAGGGAGAAGCAGACTCCCTCCTGAGCCAAGAGCCAATGTAGGGCTCGATCCCAGGACCCTGAGATCATGCTCTGAGCCAAGGTAGTTGCTCAGCCAACTGAGCCACCCAGGCACCCCTCATCTAGGAATTTTAACTTTCATACTTACTTTATTAAAATCTAAACTGATACTGTCCCTTTTCCTTACATAATATAAAAATTTTAGGGCACTTTAATTCCTTTTACTTCTTTTACCTTTTCCTAACTCATGATATTATTATGTTTTAAAATTTTTTATTTTAATCTGACGATTTGTTAGTATTGTTTTATGTAATAAATACTCACTTAGATCAAGCCATTCATGACTGTAGACTTTTTATTCCTTCTTACAACTCAGATATGCCATCTGGGTTCACTTACCTTCTGTCTAAAGGATATCCTCTAGTATTCATTAGGGAAGTCCATGGTAGCATACTTGAACTTTTCATTTGTTCAAAGATGTCTTTATTTTGTTGTCAATTTTATTTTATTTTACTTTATTTTTTTAAGCTTATTTATTTTTTAGTAATCTGTACACCCAATGTGGGGTTCAAACTCATGACCCTGAAATCAAGAATCATGTGCTGTCCTGAGTGAGGCAGCCAGGCATCCCTGCTGTCAGCTTTAAAAGATAGTTTTCCTACCACAGAGTTCTAGATATTTCTAGATATAAAATATATATCTAGGTATATTTATTGTTCTTTTCAGTCAGTGTATTCAATCATTTGATGATGTCTGGTTTTCATTTTTGCTCTTAGAAAGTCAGCTGTATCAACCAAACTACTGCTTTTTTCTCTCCGGTTATTCTTCAGATATTTTCTTCATCTTTGATGTCTTGTAGTTTCAGTGTGATGTGTCTAAGGATTTATTTATTCTGATTGGAGCTTTCTTGGGCTTCTTGATTTGATGGATTGTTGCCTTTTATTGGTTCTAGAAATTATCTTTTCATATATTTTCCCTTCTCACTGTTTCTTTTCTTACTTTGTAGAACTTTGATTTGACCTGTTATACTGTCTTACTGTATTTTGAGTGTCTCGGTTTTTTTTTTTTTTTTTTTTTCATATTTTCTGTTTCTTTATTTCTCTAAGCTCCATTCTGGATAATTCCTTAGGGCCAAACTTTGATTTTACAAATGGTCTCTAAGCTATTGCTAATCTAATCTAATCAGTTGTTAAATTTGTCCAGTAATTTAGAGTTTAATAATTGTGTTTTTCATTTCTAGAAATTTTATTTTGTTCTTTTTTTAAGTGTCTCCTGCCCTTCAGATATTTTTTGGCATATCTTTCATTTCTTCAAGTGTACTATTTAAAATCTTCATCTGGGGCGCCTGGGTGGCTCAGTGGCTTAAGCCGCTGCCTTCGGCTCAGGTCATGATCTCGGGGTCCTGGGATCGAGTCCCGCATTGGGCTCTCTGCTCGTCAGGGAGCCTGTTTCCCTCTCTCTCTCTCTCTCTCTCTGCCTGCCTCTCCGTCTACTTGTGATCTCTCTGTCAAATAAATAAATATAATCTTTGGAAAAAAAAAATAAAATCTTCATCTGATAATTCTTTTTTTTTTTTTAAGATTTTATTTATTTGAGAGAGAGAATGAGAATGAATGAGCATGAGAGGGCTAAGGTCAGAGGGAGAAGCAGACCTCTTGCTGAGCAGGAAGCCTGATGTGGGACTGGATCCTGGGACTCCAGGATCATGACCTAAGCTCAACTGAGCCACCCAGGTGCCCCTCATCCGATAATTCTTATGTCTGAAATCATAGCATTTGTGTCTCTATTAGATTTTTTTTTCTTCCCTCCTTCCCTCCATCCCTCTTCTTTCCTTTCCTATCCTATCCTCTCCTCCCCTCCCTTCCCTTCCCCTCCCCTCTCCTTTCTTTCTCTCTCTTTCTTTCTTTCTTATATTCATTTTACTTAGAGAATTAATTACATGAGTTCTTTGAGGCTTGGGATTGTGATGCTCCTCCAGAAAGAATTTTTCTGAAACACTAAAGGCCCTGCGTTTGGGAGCAAACGCAGATTTAGACCATTTCAGTCTAAATCCACAACTTTATTTTTTATTTTGGATTCCTAAGAAATATGAATTTGAGCTGCAAATTGGCAGAGCTTGCATTTGGTTAGAACTTTTCAGAAATGCATTTGGTTAGAACTTTTCAGAAATTTTTTTGTTCTTTCTTTGCTAGACACAAAGACACCTTTTCTTACAGTCTTCTCTGAGGGTGAGATGGGTAGGTTATTTAGGCATACACTTTTAGATTAATGCCATAAAGATCACCTATTGACTTCCTTCCTTGAGCCAATCCTAGAATTTGCATCTTGTCTACTACCCTTTGAGGCTGACAAAACCAAAGCTCTGTTCTATGGTATAGGTTTTTTACCTGGTTATTCTTTTTTTTTTTTTTTTCCAAATTTTTTTAAATTAACATATAATATATTATTTGTTTCAGGGGTACAGATCTGTGATTCATTAGTCTTATACAATTCACAGTACTCACCATAGCACGTACCTTCCCCAGTGTCCATCACCCAGCCTTCCCTCCCTCACACTCCCTGACCTGGTTATTCTTTATCATTTTGTCAGCTGTTAGATTTTTTTAAGATCTTTTCACTCTTTCATTGGGCATTTTCTGCATTAAGGATAGTCTATATTATTTAATTTGCCACTGTATTCACATTATCTAAAAACACTGTGGTTGTGCTTTTTTTTTTTTTTTTTTTTTTTTTGGGTAGTACACACTCTTCATAATATTTTAAATGGCTTTATAGGTTAGAAAGTGACTCATGAGTTATTTAATCATTCTCCAATTTGGACATTAAGCTTTTTTATTTAGGGTTTTGCTATTATGAATATTACTGAAAAACTGATTTCATTGGTAAAAATATTCACAATTTTTATTGCCTTAATTCCTGTTGTGGTGGTACATTTTCCAAATGTAAAATATCTATTCTTGGTCATTCAAATCTTGAGTCTTTATAAAGGTTTGTATAATATTTTCATAAAGATACTAATTCATTGTCTCTGAAAGTTACTTTACTAAAATGCTTCTGTGTCTACTGGAGGAGTATATATTAATGGAAACTGTCAATGATACTTCTGTCAGGTTTTGTTTTTTTTTAAAGATTTATTTATTTAGGGGCGCCTGGGTGGCTCAGTGGGTTAAAGCCTCTGCCTTCGGCTCAGGTCATGCAGGGTCCTGGGATCGAGCCCCGCATCGGTCTCTCTGCTCAGAGGGGAGCCTGCTTCCTCCTTTCTCTCTGCCTGCCTCTCTGCCTCCTTGTGATCTCTGTTAAATAAATAAATAAAATCTTAAAAAAAAAAAAAGATTTATTTATTTATTTGACAGACAGAGATCACAAGGAGGCAGAGAGGTAGGCAGACAGAGGAAGAGAAGCAGGCTCTCCGCTGAGCAGAGAGCCCGATGCGGGGCTCGATCCCAGGACCCTGGGATCATGACCTGAGCCGAAGGCAGAGGCTTTAACTTACTGAGCCACCCAGGCGCCCCACTTTTGTCAGGTTTTAACAAATGTTCTTATTAATCATATTTTACTTGGAAGAAATTACTTAAAATTTATCCCTGTTAATTGTGTAACAATTCTTTTTTTCATTGCTGTTTAGCATTCTTGTGATACTTCCCTCAAAATCTTTCCTTATTTAAAAAAATTTTTTTCGGGACGCCCGGGTGGCTCAGTTGGTTAAGCAGCTGCCTTCGGCTCGGGTCATGATCCCAGCGTCCTGGGATCAAGTCCTGCATCGGGCTCCTTGCTCATCAGGGAGCCTGCTTCTCCCTCTGCCTCTGCCTGCCATTCTGTCTGCCTGTGCTCGCTCTCTCTCTCTGACAAATAAATAAATAAAATCTTTAAAAAAAAAAAAATTTTTTTTCCCTTTCTTCTCTAAAACCTACCACTAGTCTTCTGCCCCACAACCTCACAATCCCCCCAGTAGCCATCTGTTATTAGTTTTTTTGTGTTTTAAAAATACCTCCTTGGAGCGCCTGGGTAGCTTAGTTGGTTAACCTCTACCTTTGGTTCAGGTCATGATCCCAGGGTCCTGGGATCAAGACCTGCATCAGCTCCCTGCTCAACAGGGAGCTGCTTCTCCCTCTGCCTGCCCCCGCCCCCTGTCAAATGAATAAATAAAATCTAAAAACAAAAACAAAAAAACCTCCTCACCCCCCGCACATCTCAGTGGTTTATAGCAATTAACATTTATTTCTGTCACGCTACTGACATTTATGCAGCTGTGAATCCGTTCTTGCAACAGCCTTTCACGTGTATTTCACGTGTATCCAGGGCTCAGGCCGAAAGTGTCACCGCATTTGAGAAGTGACATTCTTGTAGCAGAGAGTAAAATAATAGGAGAGCTGGTGTAAACCCATAGTGCCTCTCGAAGTGTCTGTGTAGAGAGGGTGGTATATGTCATATCTGTGTACTCACATGATTTTAAGTGCAGTGGGAATTGCATAAAAATATGTGGTACTGGGGGCGCCTGGGTGGCTCAGTTGGTTAGGCATCCAGCTCTTGATTTCAACTTAGGTCATGATCTCAGGATGGTGAGATCGAGCTCCTCATCAGCTCTATGCTACAGGTGGAACCTGCTTAGGATTCTCTCTCCCTCTCTCTTTCTCATAAAAACAAGTGTGGTATTTAAGTCACAGTACTAGCCAGAGTATATCACGGAAGGGACAAGTAAATACTTGTCAACAGTAATACAGTCTGCTGTATCTCTCATGTTTAACTTCCTGGTGTAAATTTTCGTAATTACTCATATCCATATTGAAGCTTCTTTGTGAAGTTTTCCTTTATGCTTTAAATATAGTTATTTCTGCTTTAAAAATGAATCATTTTATCTGTGATCTTGAACGTACTTAATGTAAGTTTATCAAGGACAGATTCTTGTCTGCTTTGTTCAGTGCTTCCTCAGCAATAGAAGAATGCTTGACTCACAATGTGCTTTCAATAAATGTTATGTTTCTCTTCCTATTTAATCACTTCTGTCACTTACCTCATTTTTTCTATTTTCATTGTCAGTTTTCCTTGCTTGCTCTATCACTGAAGTCTCTTAATGACTATACATTTTCTTTATTTTAATAAATCATAACTGCATATTTAAGGAATTCTGTTAACTCTTTTTAATGAAGAGAATAAACTTTTTGAGCTTTAAGCTCCTCTGGAGAATATAGCCTATGTATTTCTTCCCATAAAATGCTCATCACCCTCTCATTAAAAAGAGAAAAGCAACACTCCCTTTGACTCTTAAAATCTGACTTCTCACTATTGTTCTAAAATTTCTTTACTTCTTACATTTCTCATTCTCTTTGACTTTTATTGAGCCCCTACCCACTTAAATGCTATTCCTCTAGATCCTGAGAAATTATAATTCACTGTTCTTTCTTTCTAAGTCTGTTTTCTTTTTTCTTAGAATATTCTTCCTTCCTCTACCACTTAAATGTACTATTACTCCCAGGTTCTATTTTTAACTCTCCATTTTTTGTCTTCTCTTGTATGTATGTGTTTTTTAGGGTGCATGTTCAAGCAGGAGGGAGGGGGGGTAGGGAGGAGCAGCAGAAGGAGAGGGCCAGAGAAAATCTTAAGTAGGCTCCATCCAGCATGTGGGGCTGGATCTCAGGACCCTGAGATCTTGACCTGAGCTGAAATCATGAGTCAGACCTTTAACCAGTGGAGCCACCCCAGGCACCCCATCCTTTGTCATTTTTAGTAGAATCTCATTCATGTGGTTTTCACATTTGTTTCTACATAGATGATTTGTGAATTTGTGTCTTAACCCTAGTTAATTTATGAATTTGCCTTATTTCCACTTGTGTCTTGCCATCACCTCAATCTTGACACGTCCAAAACCAAATTGTTTCCTACTAGTATTGATTCCTCCCGTTGGAACTAACTCCTCTTTCTGTTGCTGGTGCAGATTCACCAGGCTTCGGAAAGGAAAGGGAAGGATACCGGCATTTGTTTGGCATCTGGGATACACTAAGCACTGTGCTTTTCAATTACATCATGTCCAGCTCAGGTTTTATCTCCTGAGAAACCTTCAGACAATCACAGTGGATCCTCTGTGATCCCTTCTTAGACCACTTATAGTATGTTGTGTTTAAACCACTAGATCCTCAGTATATAAATCTCCAATAATTTATATTTTTTGTTTGTAAGCCTTTCAAAAACAGGGATTTTAATGTCATATTTCTTTTCATCAAAACAGTACTCTCTAGGTACAGTACATTTTAATAAATATTTGACATTTTTCACAGAGAAACTGTGCTCTCAATAAGGGCTCTCAGCCTCAGTAACAAAACTAAAAAAATGAAAATGAAATAACCAGTAACACAAAACTAAACAGCAAAGCTGGACTCGTGAACCTCGGACCCAGCTGAAAGGGGTTAGCCTCTAGAAGGGGCAGAGGCTCTTTATGTATACATTAAGAAGCACCTGTTGAACAAATCCTAACAGTATCTCTTTATGAATAATATACCATCATGAGGTTTTTTTTATATTGCTTTGATAACCATATTTATAGAGGTAGAATTATTTACTTTAGCTTCTCTTCCCCCACTAGGTGCACCAGGTATAATTTCTTCACCCTATGCAGGGGCAGCTGGATTTGCCCCAGCCATTGGATTTCATCAAGCTACAGGTGATTTTTTTTAAGTTGAATTTGAAATGGTTTTGTCATCATCTATATGTTCTAGGAACTTATCAAGATGAAAAATAGCACCATATTTGAAGGATTTACAATAAAAGGGTTATGTATATCAACCATAGAAATGGCTCATCGTAGGGATTCCTGGGTGGCTCAGTTGGTTAAGCGCCTGCCTTTGGCTCAGGTCATGATCCCAGAGTCCTGGAATTGAGTCCCACATTGTGCTCTCTGCTCAGCAGGGAGCCTGCTTCTCCTTCTGTCAGCTGCTCTGCGTGTCTGTGCTCTCTCTCTAACAAATAAAATGAATAAAATCTTAAAAAAAAAAAAAGTGGCTCATCGTATGATGCTCAGCTTCCTTGTCCTTATGAATAATTCCCTGTGGTTCCATTTCCAGCCCCCCAGGTTCCAGTGTATGTTCTGTATCATTTATATTATTGGTACAGATTATGATAGGTTGACTGTATTAAGTAACCTTACATTTGCCCTTTAGATTCCTGTATAAAATGTATAAACTGCTTATGTCTTTGCTGATAAGCTTATCAATTGCATGTTGGACAGACCTGTGTCTTACTTAATTTGTGTTCTTAATGCCTTTGATGGCATTCAGTACATTCTATGCAGTCAGTAAACACTTCAGTTATTTTTGTAAAAGATTCTATTCATTTATTTGAGAGAGAGGGAGAGAGAGAGAAAGAGCATGACTGGGGTGAGGGGCAGAGGGAGAAGCAGACTCCACACTGAGCAGGGAGCACAATGCAGGGCTCAATCCCAAGAACCTGAGACCATGACCTGAGCCAAAAGCAAACACCCAATAGCCTGAGCCACCTAGGTACCCCAGTAAATATGTGAATTAATAAATATTTACTATACAGCATATTTGTAAATCCTTTTTTATGTCACTGATAGTTTCAGAGGATTGCCATAGAGAGTACACATGCTCCTTGTAGTAGGGGATATATAGTTTTTAGCTAATAGAGATAATTAAGAGATAGCAGTTGGTTAATATTTTGATAATGACTTCTCACTCTTCCAAATAGTAAGTGAAATGAATTTGATCATAACTTAAGGAAAAGAAGAAAAATTACTTTATGGTTTTGTCTCCAGTGCCTAAAGAAAACACTGAGGTTGCTGATTAAAAGTGATACAGTGTTAATCCTGGTGTACATATTACATTTCCAGTTTCCAACTGATTAATGAGTATAACTCTGTTTTAAATTGCAACATAGATCCTTTCTGTACTAATCTTTACATTTCTGTCCCTCCAATTTTGGGAATTTTAAGTACTCTCTGATGGAGAGTATGACATGTGACTAAAAGGGAAAGAGTAATAAGGTTGACGTTTAAGTTTTATGTTTTTGGTGGTTTTAAGTCATCTTAATGTATGTCTAATTAAATGAATATTCTACCTATTCCATTAAAATGGAGGCATTATACATTATTTTTATTTATTTGAAGCTCCCCAAAGTTTAATTGATAAACATTTGGAAGTAGTGATACAAGGTTTCCTTCATTTTAGATAGTTCTTTTTCACACACTATGTGTAAATCACTATAGACATTAAGAAGGAGAAAAAATGGCATAAAGGGGACTCCTGAGTTGCTAAGACTTAAGCTTTAGTAGGGAGATAGATACACACTACACCCTTGGTGTAGGCAAATTGTACTGTTGGTGATATAGAATAAATCTACAGAAGTTACTCAGAAGTTGCAGAGTTGGATTGGAGGGATATGGGAAGAGGCCATGTGAAAGACCACTGAATAAAGATTTCATGGAAAAGTATCCAGCCTGAGAAAGTGGTCTGTAGAGTTTTAAAGCTCAGCAGGACAATGATAGTAATGACCTTATTAGATTGTCAAGCCGAATAGTCTGAAAGTAAACTATGTTGCAGCTTAATTATGTGATTTGTGGCAAAGTGGTCAGACTCTATAATAAGGAATTTTGAGCTTAAAGAATCAATAAATATCATTAAGGAACTGGTTCATTTTACACAAACTAGAGATTTTACCTTAGTTAAGCTGAGAACACAAATAGTGGGACCTTCTGAAAAAGTGTCAGAAGTGGGACACTTCTGAAAAGTGTGTTATTTTAAGCATAATGTGTAGTGTCAGTATTCCAGTATTAGAGGAAGTCTGCTTCTCCCTCTCCCTCTGTCTTATCCCCCTGCTTGTTCTCTGTCTCTCTCTCTCTCTCAAATGAATAAACATAATATTAAAAATATTTTATTTTTATTTTTTGGTAGAAACCAAATGAAAAACTACATCTACCATATAGGGATGTGCTAGACTGTATCTCTTTCAAGAAAAGGAATACTTGCAGTTGATATACCCTCCAGAAGCCTCATGGCTTTAAGACTAGTGAATTCTGTTGCACTGCAAAACATTGTGTTACAAATAATACAGAGTATGATGATGTCAAAGAATAAGGAACTTGACTCCTAGACTAACTCTGTAGGGCAGGAAATTGGCCTTTGATATCCTTATGGTAGATTCGACACATTTTCTTCTATATTTTTGCTTTCATCTTCATTTATTTACTTAAGATATATCCAGTGTTGTAATTCCCCAGATAACCAATATATGAAATGCTTTTGATGTTTTAAAAAGGATTATCAGTCCCAGCTGTTCCTGGAGCTCTGGGCCCTCTCACAATCACCTCCTCTGCTGTCACTGGAAGGATGGCTATTCCTGGGGCTGGTGGTATACCAGGAAATTCTGTTCTGCTTGTCACCAATCTCAATCCTGATGTGAGTTTGAAAGTATTACATAATTTTAGTCTTTTAGGCAGTGGAATAGTAGTTTCTGGAGTGGGGTTATATTCAAATGAAAATGTTTACATTTGTTTCAAGGATTTTTATTAAAGTTTATCACTAGTATATATAGGAAAATATAAAATCAATGCTTTAAACAAAGTCAACTGCTGTTTTTACAGGTAAACTTCCTTTAAATTTTTACTTGGACACTTATAATTTGTGTTATCCTTTTCAAACAGCTTATCACACCACATGGGCTTTTTATCCTGTTTGGTAAGTTCTTCTTTGCTCTTTTTGATGTCTGTGGTGTGGATTAAATATATTTCATCATTCAGTAATATTTATCAGTTCTATGTGCCAAGTAGTGTATTTGACACTGAGGGTAGAATAGGAAGTAAGACTTAGTAATTACAGTTACAGTAGAGTTTTATAAAAAGGGAAATAGAGATTGTAATGGGAACATGGAGATGGGAGACCTAACCTAGCTGAGGGAATCGAAGATGGTGTACCAAAAGAAATGATAGTTAAGCTGACTTGTGAAAAATGAGTAAGCATTAGCCAGCCAGAAAGGGCAAGTGTCCTTTCCCAGATACTAGCAGTAGATGAGAGGGCTCCTAGAACATGGAAGTGAAGGAAACCCCACCCCCCAGTGGAAAGTATAGGGGAGGCACATGTGCAGTATGGGCAAGGTCATAGGAAGAGCTTTGTAAACTAAATTAAGGAGCTTGATTTTGAACCTAAGAACAGTGGGAAACCATTGAATAGTTTAAAGCAGGCAAGAGGTCAGATGAAATTCAAGTTTTAAAAAACGAGATTGAGGTTTTAAAAGGTCTCCAGGCCTTCTAATATGTTCTTCTCTCAGTTAAAAAAAAAAAATTAGCATGTACTCCTAACTTATGTATGATTATTTATAAACTTTATCCATCTTTCACTGTACTCATGTACAGTATAATATGTACAAATATAAGAGCAATACAATAAGTAATACAATAAGTCAGCATTTTAAAGCTTTTTACTGATGAAAATTTTCATAAAAAACCTTAACATATAGTGAGAAATATGATTTAACATGCTTCATTATTTTCAAAAATCTTTTCCATTTTGATTTAGTATTCCTGGATCTGATTCCAAGTTCACTTTATTTTAGTACTTGATCTTAATGTTTGTCATAACTAAGAAAGATAGCTCATAAAGACAAGTGATTCTAGTGGAAATGTTTCATTGTCACTGTGCCTAATTAAGTATGATACTAATATTTCAGTCTAATCCACTTACTTTTGTTGTACGTACCTAGAGAAGCTCCATTTTTTCTCTTGTTAAATTGGTTGATGTCAAAAACTGTTGGCATTAGAATTTTTTTAAACAGATGGATTTAAAACTCACTGGTACTCTTTATTTGGAAGTTTTATTAGGATGGAAAATTGTTTCAAAATTTTGAGTAGATAATTGAATTTTTAAACAGTCTTTTTGAGATAGAATTTATAATCCTACAGTTCACCTGCCTTAGGTATTACATCATTGATTTTTAGTAAATTTACATTGTTTTACACTCTTTACCACAGTCCAGTTTTAGAACATTTCCATCACCCCACAGAGATCCTTCATACTCATTGGAATTACTTTGGAAGTTTTTATTCATGACACATTCATGTAATTTTCAATAACAAAATTAGGTATTAATGATAAATTTTCACATGTCTCTTTAATAGCTAAAGTACATTATTTCTAAAAGCTAATTTCTTATTCATTTAAAAAAATGTCACCCTCAGCTTTCAAATTGTATGTGTTATTTTTTAAAGAATATTTGTTTCAGATACTCACCATTTCTAAGAAGGACAGCATGTTTGGAATGCTTGTCTTTTTGTTTTAAATTTTAGAAGTGCCATTCATCTCTAATTTCAGTTGCTCTTAGGTGCTTTCCCACAAGATAACCAGCACTCTTGTGTGCCTTGAAGATTTTCAGTTATTCTCTCATCACATTACAAAGTATGATCATGGTGCTACTTGCTTAAGGTTCTTATTTTTATTATATTGGTGATACACTGTAGCATATAAACTGCAATGTATTTTGGTATACTGAATTTAAAAAAGAGAGAATACTCTTCTTATTATAGAAATTTCTGCCTGTAATGTCATGTATATATTAAAAATTAGTAAGGTGTAGTTTTTCATATTGGCTTATATAAGCAAATCAGTGTAAATATGAGTTTGATTATTTTCCCCCTACATCCCAATGAATCATTTTGCCAGTCCTTCAGAATATGGGATCCACTTAGGGGAAGACAGGAATTGGGGTCAGTTAGAAGGCTATTAGGATAGTTCAGGTGTGAAATGATGATGGCAGTTTTGATGGTAATGAGGATGGGAAGAAGTAGACAAATGTAAGAGATAATTTAGGCCATAAAGTCAATGGGTACTGGTGATTGATCAGATGTAAAATTTTAAGGAAAAGGAGAAATTAAAAGATGACTCCCAAGTGTCTGAATATGTGAATGATGATAATATTTATTAGCATAATTAGTGAACACTGGAAGCAGGGAGAAGAAAGAGGAGATGAATCTGTTTGGGATGTACTAAATTTGAAGTGTTTATGGGACATCCAAGTGAAAATGATTGATTGAGTAGATTAAAAGATCTGAAATAGAAGAGATACAAATTTGGGTTCACATGTGTGGAATTACCCAGAGAATATATATAAGATGAGAAAAGAAGCCTTCTTTAAATGTATTTGTAATATTAAACATTACACAGTCAGGCATTAAGATTTTTAATAAAATTGTTTTTGTCTTTTCAATTAGGAGTATATGGTGATGTACATCGAGTGAAGATTATGTTTAATAAGAAAGAAAATGCTTTGGTTCAGATGGCAGATGCGAGTCAAGCTCAGCTAGGTACGGACGATTAATAATAGTAATGATAACCTGCCCCTTTTGTATGTGAATTTTCCTATAAAATAAACTTATAGGTAGTAGGAATATGATTTTACTGAAGAGTACCTCTTTATGCAAATGTCTTCATTATTATTTGGACCTGCTTATAGTTTAAGATTTAAAAATACTTATTACTATTTGAAGTCTGAAGTTCATTCATCTATTTGAAAATATTGTTGATGTTTAGAACTTTGACTCTAGGGACACCTGGGTGGCTCAGTTGGTAAAGCATCTGCCTTTGGCTCAGGTCATGATATCAGGGTCTTGGGATCAAGTTCCACATCCAGCTCCCTGCTCAGTGGGGAGTCCACTTCTCCCTCTGCCTGCCGCTCCCCCTGCTTGTGCTCGCTCGCTCTCTCTCTCTCTCTCTCTCTGAGAAATAAGTGAATAAAAAGAACTTTGACTCTAGGATTTTTCCATTAATATAAACTAATAAATGCAACTTGTTTTATTTAATTTTTGTTCGTTTATTTATTTGTTTTTCTTCCAAATTAAGTTTTCTGCAGTTATTTCATGGCTTAAAAGTTTGTGTAAACTTCTTAATGATAGTGCAAGAAAATGGCATTCTGTGGTCTTATTGTTCATTGTTAAAGTGGCTGTTAAAAATATTACTACTTAACTGGGGCGCCTGAGTGGCTCAGTGGATTAAGCCTCTACCTTCGGCTCAGGTCATGGTCTTGGGGTCCTGGGAGCGAGCCCAGCATCAGGCTCTCTGCCCAGCGGGGAGCCTGCTTCCCTCTCTCTCTCTCTGCCTGCTTCTCTGCCTATTTGTGATCTCTCTCTCTCTCTGTGTCAAATAAATAAAATCTTAAAAAAAAAATCACTACTTAGATATTTTTATTAAAAAAAAAAATGTGTTCCCAAGGGGAACCTGGCTGGCTCTGTTGGTAGAACATGCGACTCTTGATCTGAAGTTTGTGAGTTCAAGCCCCATGTTAGGCACTTAAAAACAAAACAAAACAAAACTGTTGCTTGAGAGTAAACTACCTTTATTCAGTAACCATTTCCTGAGCACTTGTTATGTTCTCTGCACTATGGAACTTTCTAGCACTCTGCTAAGAAGATAATTATTTTTTTTAAGATTCCCTCTCTTCTATTATAGTCAAGTAAAGTCATTTAATACATTTCTGTATGTAAGAGTTTTAACCCTTTTAACCCTCATAACTGGCAATATAATCTTAAGTGACTAAATAAAAGGAATTTGTGATAATTTAGACAAATTTTACAGTGACTCTATCTTAATATCCAGACTTTTCTTATTTTCTTCCTATATGCCAGCAATGAACCACCTGAGTGGACAGAGACTTTATGGAAAAGTACTTCGCGCTACACTGTCCAAACATCAGGCAGTTCAGCTTCCTCGAGAGGGACAAGAAGACCAAGGTCTGACTAAGGATTTTAGCAATAGTCCTTTGCATCGCTTTAAAAAACCTGGCTCTAAAAACTTCCAGAATATCTTTCCACCATCAGCTACCCTGCATCTTTCCAACATTCCGTATGTACCTAATTATTTATTATTCATTTAGATGATTAATTATGTTTTGAGAGAGGTAGAAACTCTGAAATTATTCTAATGTAGCAATTATCCTAGTCATTAATTTCTTGTGACATGGTTTATTTGCCATCATGTCTTAAGGTTATATCTTTAGTCATATACTCTAAAAGTAAAAGGTAAAATTTCTTTCCATATAGGGAATTAGCAACTAGTTACCTCTCAGTTTTAAAAAGGCATTAAAATAAGTTTGTGCAGGGACACCTGGGTGGCTCAGTGGTTGGGCATCTGCCTCTTGGCTCAGGTCATGATCTCAGGGTCCTGGGATTGAGCCCTGCATCGAGCTCCACGCTCAGTGTGGGGAGGGGGGCAGTCTGCTTGTCTCCTTCTCTCTGCCCCTCTCTCAGCTTGTACTATCTCTCTAAAATAAATAAATAAATCTTTTCTAAAGAAAAGTTTGTATGGAAATATTCCATTGGTACATACTTGTTCATCTCTTTGTATAGAATTAAAGGATTAATGAGCATAGGAAAATCAAATACTTTGTGTCTAAAAATATGGGGAAAATGAAGTTTCTAGTATTTATGTACAAGTTGCAAAGCCATATATATGAAAAAAATTGTTAAAGCCATGTATGTGTTAATTACTTAAAAGCTAAAAATTACGTTATTGTGACCACTCTCTGTTAAACAGTGTTGTAGTAGACTTGTTCTTTACTCATCTTCTAACTCAGGGATTAGCAAACTACAGCCCACAGGCCAAATCCATGTGTTTTTATATGGCCTGTGAGCTAAAATTGATTTTTACATTTTTAAATGGTTGGGGAGGGTGGGAAGCAAAAGAGAAGTATTTTGTGATTTGAGAAAACTATATAAAATTCAAATTTCACCTTCCAAAAATAGTTTCAGGGCAGATAACCACACTCATTCATTTACATAGTGTCTGGTTGCTTTTGAGCTACAACAGGATAGCTGAATAGTTGCAGCAGAGACTCTGTGACCATCAAAGCTTAAGATATTTATTGTGTGGCCCTTTATAGAAAGCATCTTATAATCCTTGATACCCAATTCTTGAAATCCTTGACCTTTGAAGATGGCAGTTGTGTATAACTTACTCTAATACATGAAGAGGGAGTGAACTTTGCAGAGGGTGGTGTAAAAGCTGTGGGATATGCTTGTATATGCCCGTGTGAGTGGAAATTGAAAGACTGAGGGAATGGAGAAGGGTAAAATTCTAGAACATTATTGAGAATGAGAATGGGGATGAATAGGAATAGAAAATAACCACTCAAAATAATGTGGAATGCTTAGGCTGCCAGCCAGTCTCTGGTTAGGCTACCTGAAGGAACCTTGAATCTGGACTGGACAACAGCTCAAACCTCATGCCAGCTAGGAAACTGGAGGAGTCACTTAAGGAAAAACTCGAGATTACATGGACTTAGAAATGTAGCCGCTTATCATTACGGAGTCAGGTAGAGGAACAACATACTTAGATACCAGGACAGACTCCTGTCATTGTTACCTTCTTAAATACATTATCTAGGGACTGGTCTCAGTTACAACATACAAAAGACGTGTAGGCAGAAGAGGGAAAGGACATTCATATTTTTTTGAATGTCTGCCACATTCTGGGCACCATGCTGGTAACTTACATGTGTTACCTCATTTAATCTCCATATAATAACCTTTTTTTAATGTGTAAGATATATATATATCATAAAATTGATCATCTTAATCATTTCTGAATGTGCTGTTCAGTGTACATTCGCATTTTGTATTCCTGTTGTATAGCCATCACATCTGTCCCATCTACAGATTCTTGTCATTATCCCAAACTGGAGCTCTCTACCTGTTGAACAATAATTCCCCATTTCCCTCTATACCCCAGTCCCTGGTAACAACTATTCTGTCTCTGTCAATCCATGCATAGTAAAGTCATTAGTTTCATTTATCAGTGAAACGGAGAGTCTCAGTTTAAGTACGTTACTCAGAGTCGTATACCAATGAATGAGAAATAGAATGTGAACGCAGATCTGTCTCCCTGCAGATCCAGTCATTGTTCTGCCATGCCATCAAATACTGGCTGTCATCAGATGAAATACAGTCTTCTTAAGACATTATGGCAGTTAAATCATCTCATAAGAAATCAGTGAAAGAGGAAAACTGCTGTGTTAGAATAATTTAGTCAGTTGACCCTTATATGATAGGCCACTGTATTAGTTATCTACTGCTACATAACAGATTTCCCCAAAACTTAACAGCTTATCAAAATAGTAAATGTTTATTATCTCCTATTGTTACTGAGAGTCAGGAATCCTGAAATGGCTTAGCTGGGTTGTTTGATTAAGAGTCTCTCGTAAATTTGAAGGCTTTGTTGGGGCCAGAGGATCCACCTCCCAAGTAGTTAACTTACTTATGCCCTTAGTTGCTGACAGGCAGCCTCAGTTCCTTGCCACATGGTCTTCTCCATTTGGCTCAAGCGTCCCCATGAAATGGTAGCTGGTTTCTTCCAAAGCTAATAATTCAAGGAGGGCAGGATGGGAATTAGAATGTTTCTCAGCCTTAGAATTCTCAGCCTTAGAATTCAAACATGTCATTTCTACAGTACTGTAAAGGTTAGAGAGGACATCTCTTTGTTATGGGAAAGGAGTATTTAAAGGCGTGAATATTAGGAGGCAATAATAATAGGGACCCACCTTAGAGCCTAGCTCCCATATACATGTATTCAGAATTACCCTAAAAGCCTTTGAAAATGTAGAACTCTGGTGGTCTATAGCCAACAAGTCGGAACTGGGAAATAACTTTGGTAATATTAGAAGTAGCTTTGGAAATCCATGAGTTAATTACTGAAGTCAGTGATATGGGTAATTATCCCTTTAAAAGAAACATAGACACATTTTTCTTTTTCTTTTTTTTCCTTATATACCTGCTTATATCTTATGCAAAAGATTTGAGACCAGATTACATTGCTGAGGACATGTATGTGTCAATCTTGAACATCTTCCGGGGTACTTCCGAATTGTGTCTTCATTGAATGGCTTTATTGTCTTTGAAATGTGAGATACTCTGGAGATTTGGCAGTTGTAGCAGTTAATCTTTGGTTCATGTGAGAATTTGGGCTAAGGTAGTTGATGCTCTCTCTGATGTTTTCACAGCCCTTCTGTTACAGTGGATGATCTGAAGAACCTTTTCACAGAAGCGGGATGTTCAGTGAAGGCTTTTAAATTCTTTCAGTAAGTCAGTGCTTTCAAGAAATACATTAACATTATTTAATGTGGTATGCAAATTTTTAAAGTACTTTAATGAAGTCTTTAGAGGGTTGGGAAGAATTATAGGCAAACTGAATTCTATATACTTTTTGTTTCTTATATTATTTTCAGAAAAGATCGCAAAATGGCACTCATTCAGTTGGGATCTGTGGAAGAAGCAATCCAGGCCCTCATTGAGCTTCATAATCATGATCTTGGAGAAAATCACCACCTCAGAGTTTCCTTCTCAAAATCTACAATCTGATTTTTCTGTGAATTTTTCTCCTAAGACTGGACCATAATTTCAGTAAAACCTTCAGACATAGACTGAAGCAGCTCAAGACCAATTCTGCCTCTTTCACGAAAGTAACTCTGGTTTGATATTCAAGTATATACAGAAAATCAAGGGATATTCTTTTCTTTTTCTTCTTTTTTTCCATTTCTCCCCCCTCTTGCCAGGATGTGATCAAAGGTTTGTTTTTCCTTTGTACCATAGTTTCTATGAAAATAACCTTCAGGAAATTTTTTTTTTTCAATAATTTAATTCCCTATACTAAGTTAGATTTCAAGAGGACAGACTTTCTTTTAGTTTGGGTCCAGATCAGCCTTATAAAACATTTCTAAAATCCTTTGTACTTTGGAAAAATTTAAACATACAGACTTTTAAAATTACTTACAACCAGGTTTTTAACTTTATGATTCAGAAGTTCAACCCCTATAGGAAATTATGTCCACTTATAAATTATATTAATTATTTAGCATATATTGATAGGTATACACAAACAAATTGGGTTGTATTAGAAGAAAATTTATAAACTTGCATGTTTTCCTTCAATGGTTTCTTTTTTTCACTGCAGGACACTCCTTGGAATAATACATATCTTTAATTTTTTAAAACTATTTGGAGAAATGAAGTGTCTCAATTGTCCCCAAGGAAATTAAATAGAATCCAAGCTCTATTAAGGTGTCAAAATAATTATTAATTTTATTAGGAAAAATCATGGTTTAAATTTCAAAATGACACTATTTGCTGAGTAATATGATCTTGGAAAATTTAAAAAGAAAATCTTACTTATAAACTACTTTTTTATAATTGTTTTCAGAAAAAAAAAGTTTACAGTCTTAAGGAAAATATTCAGGTCTATCATGGTTTGACAGATTTTTTAAAAGTTATTTTTGGTAAGGTCTTATTTTAGAAAAAAATTAATCTCAAGGGTTTTTTGTACCACTATAATCTCTAATACTTATTCAGAATTACTGTGTATTTACTTAATTTCTTATGTGCCTTATTATGTGCTTATGATATAATAGGTTAGAATTTTATCTGAATATCTTGAAAGCTATATTGTGGGCTTGGTGAGCATTTTGTTTTTCTTTCCCTGTTTTGGTAAGGATTTTAAAGTTTTTTCATTGCAATTTTAAGTGGTTTTCAATAAGTAATAGTTTTTATTCAAATTTTTGGTGCTTTGGTGCAGAGATGGGGTAGGGAAGGGTGAATGGTTTGGGTAATAACTCAGTGCACACCTGTAGGCCTCTTTACATTGTGACCAGTAGTGGTCGTGCAGTCCTTGACAGAGCATACCAGTTTGGTACTATAAAATGCAGTCTCAGTTTCTGGATCTTGTCTAATCTTTCTCACTCATTAGAATTTGTCTCAGGATTACTTGGTTTTTCTCAGTTCTCAAGTGACATGCTTTTCTTTGTTACTATAACTTCATTACTGAGTGGCCCGCCTACATGGAATATGACGAGGTGGGGTCCTTTTTTATACTCTGTCCCTCTCTGTGGTTGAGTGTAAGAATACATTTTCATGTTGCTTCAGTGATTGTATAATGTAAAATTATTTCTTTTTAATTAGAAACTTTACATTCTTTAATTTTTTTCAGTGCTTGATCGGATTTTTTTAAGAAGCAGAGTTTAGTAAAGGGGTCATTTTTGTCCATCCTTTTTACAGTTTTTAGATCCTCAGAGTAGCTCATCTCACCTTCAAAAATTTCCATTTCTTTGCTATATTCCAACCATTAGCTTGAATGTTGAAAGATTATTTAAAAAAATTGGAGACTACAGGAAATACCATAGGTTATTAAAAAGCAGAATTCACTCAACACTGAACAACAGGTAGTTGGTACATAGAATAGGAAGGAGGACACTAAATTGAAACCTTTCAAATGAATCCATTTTAGCATTGACTGAAGAGATAGGTATAATCATTTATATAGTTTTTATTTTTTTCACTTAATGTGTTTTTACTAAAACACTTGAGTAAAGGGGGAGGGGAAAAAAACAAAAAAATTTTTGAGAAATCTCCCAAAATTTGCTTATTTTTTTCAAGCATACAGGCATTGTCAGTGACACATTAAATTGGATTATTTTGTTTGCTTTGAGTTGGGAATTACTGTGTGATTTAATTCATGGTTCTCATAGCATTCAGTGTCAGTGTAGCAGATGGGAGATCATAATAGCATTGAATGTAATTTTGAAGTAGGGAATGGCCTTTAAATCTGAGAGAGACATTTGAATCCTTTTCAGGGAGTTTGTGTGAGTGTGTGTGTGTGTGTGTGTGTGTAGATAAATATATATACATACATGCACTCTTCTATGTTGTACATACATATGCACAGTACATACATTTTAATTTATTGACAAAATCAGATTAAGATTTGGAAAAGAGATATTCTTATCTAAAATAGTATGCTTGAAATCATCAATTTGGGTCTGACATTAGCTCTAGTGCATGGATATCGTCCATATGTTATTTGCCGTTTGAATTATAGAGGTCTACAGTATTTGTTTTGGCATAGTGTCTGTAGAAAGATTTTAAAATATCAGGGTAGTAGAAAAACTATATCTTCGTACTTTTGTTTTGGCATGCATTTATTCAGTATCTTCTGAATAATGTTTATTTTTGCTGTTGAGCTGTCATAGTATCCTATTTTTAAGTTTATTTACTTTAAGGAGTATTGTCTTACCACTTTTGGAAGTGTCTTGACTTTTACACAAAGTATATATATTCAGGTCTTCAAAAAATAGCAGTACACGTTCAGCAGTAGCAATTTATGCCAAAAAGTTTTACTTTGAGATTTTAATAACTTGTGTAGCAGTAAAATGTGTTTTGTGTGAGATATAAATAGAAAAATGACCCAGTATCTTAATATCTTAATTGATAACTTACTGGAGAGTATCATAACTCCTAATAGCTCCTACAGAATGCTATAAATTATTTAAGACTAGGTAATCAGTTATTTTTAGTCATGTTTCTGATTCTTTTGTTAAAAGTTGCAGATCTCACAATATTTAGAGACCGAATTTCTGGCTGCTTAATTCCTTCTGGGAGCAATGCCTTCTTTGGTACCACCTAGGATGATGATCATTGGTTCTACTTCAGTTGATAAAAAGTTAACTCTCATTATTGTCTCTGTTCATTTCCATACAAACTTTTCAAAGCTTCCATGTCATTAGGTAGCAAAATTTATATAGTAAATATATTTTCATGTAATTTCTGTTTCCACTAAATATTGTTGGATGAAAGATGACGAACTCAAAAGTATGTGTTTTCCCTGAATGACTCACTTAAAAACCCTAAGTTTGCCAAACTATCACTCTGTCTCTTTGAAAACCAGTGTGTACTGCTATTTTTAAAACCAAAAGACAGCATGACTATGCGTAAAAGCATTTTTCTTAGCCTTTCCTTTGTCTTGATCAGTTGTTAACAAGAATAAAACTGCCAGACTTTAAATAGTCTACTATTGTGCTACAAGAAATACAGTTTAGATTGCACAAAAGTTTTCCTTTAAAGAAGATAGAACTCAACTGTCCTTCAAAAGAGCTGTGTTGTTATCTGTAAGACTATTTGCAGTCTTTTTTCACAGCAAATTCTAACAGTTTGTTATGAATGGTTTAAAGTAGAAAATAACTAAAAAGTTTGGGGAGTTTTATAGAGGGAGGAAAACAAAACAGGACCAAAGTTTATGTGCCTTCTTCAGTAGTCTTAATTGACCTTTTCTTCCTATTTGAGACTAAGGTAGTATCAGTATTCTGGTTTTCAGGAAATACGTACTATATAGTTTTAAAAGAATGTTATCCCACAGACTATTCATACAAGCAAAGAATTGTAACTGTATAAATGAAGTCTCAGTTACACTTTTGCCTTTATCACATAATATTCATTCAGTAGCATTGTGCAGGTCCAAGAATGAGCTGCTCTACATCTTTGTGGTAGTAATTTTAGTTTTTGTAACCTGAAGCATATGTTCCAGAGAACAGGGATATCTGTCTGGTCCAGTGACCTTGGTGATAATAGTCATGATTGAAAGCTGCGTATAGCAAGCTTAAGTCAGCACTGTAAACAGATTTTGTTGTGTTATTTTCAGTTTTTGAATCTATGTAGTAGTTGTATTAACAAATATTTAAATAGATATTTTTGATGTCATTTAAAAAAAAACACTCTGGCCTTTCCCCCCGTTACCATTATTAACCAGATCTCTTAAAAATTCATCCCACATTCAGAAAGTACTAATTATAGGTTGCTGACCAAGCAAAGTTTTGCATCAAAATGTCACCTCATTGCTCTGACCAAAGAAGACTTACTGTTCTGGTTTTAACTCCTCTCATTAAGCATTTTTTCCCAAGCTCCTTTCTGAAAGAAGACCCAGTGCAAAGCAGCCTTTACTTTCTATTTCCTGTTGGTGAATAGACTACTTAGAGAAAATGGGAGTATAAATGTGAACAGAATGGATTAGGATGACAAGGGTTTGATGGGCATTTTCAGTACTGTATTTAAGTAAAACAAAAATAGCACAGCTAGGAGCCTCTGACATTGTCTTGTGTTTTATGTGGTCTGTTCATAAAATTCCCTTTTTCAGTTTATAAGAATGTTCATCTAAGAGAAGAAAATGCTGTAAATATTTGTAACAACGTTTTTTTTAACCAGGCCAAAAAAGAAAAAAAAAAGGTTTTTGGGAACAAGTTAACATATAAAGTGGTTTTATACAAAACATCAATTGTCTTGTATATTTTGATAAGCAGCAGTACCAGCTTTCATTTGTAACACAGTTTGTGGTGTTGGAAGAAAAGGATTCTGTGATTGTTTAAGTGAATTATGTTATAAATGCAAAGAGAAGATAAAATATTAAAAAACATATTTTCTAAATGCGTAGTGCATGGTTAATTCAAGCTTCTGTACCTATAGTATATTCCATTTTCGTTCAGTTTGTATATTTGCTATTACTTGATAATCTCTAATCTCTTTTCCTAACAAGTATAGCATTGTAGCATGCCTTTTAATAAATGTCATGACATCTGTACTCTCTTAAAATTTTCTGTGTTCTTGTGTCTGTACTTTGGGTTTCCTCTTGTCTTACCTGTAATTCTAATGACGTCATACTTTCTTTTCTTTTTCATAGCCATCCGTCTAAACTTGTCATAGTTAGAGGGAATAGCAAGCATGTATTCAAACTTTAAAAACTGATAAAGCCCCAAGTCTGCTAACACCCTCTTTTAAGTAAGGAGTGATTTTATTTTGAGAAGCAAAGTGCTTTTCTAATTGTCCTACAGTGCAACTTCTTCTGTGGCCCTCTCCCTTTAGTACAAGTACACGTTGACAGACTGTGTGAGTTCTTTCTCTCCCTGTGTATCTGTCTCTCCCCACCCCCCATAAACACACTCTTTGTCTAAGCTCAGTTGCCAAACAAGAGTTGGAACACTTTCTCCAGTTCAGTTTTTAGCTTCCCTATAGGATTAGTATACATAAATTTGAAACATGAGGTGTGATCTCAGACCAGGTTTGTGTTCGTTTTAATTAAAAGGTAACAATAGTCACCAGCTGCCAGATACTTCTTTTCCTTAGAGAAAAACTTCTATTTTTAGAAGTTCTATTTTTATGTTCTTTAAAAGAGTTATGGATTGTCAGAGTTTATTTTAATCTTTTGCTTAGGATCTTTTGGAAGTAGGAATTTATTTTTAATGAAACAGAAAATTAGGTAACCACTGTTGATCTTTGCTGGCTAACCTGTAAAATCTTTTGTATCCATAAATGTAATTACTTTTTTTTTTTTTTTTCAGTGTAAGAGGCATTTTTATCAGGAAAGGGTAAAATAACTATGGCCAAATGAGGTCTTAACTGTGAAATGCTTATTTACATATCAGAAGGCTTCTAACCATCACTGAGTCATGTGGGTCTGAAATAAATGAATCTAAGAGACCACCTAGTTCAGTCTCCACTTTTTAAAGTCAGTGGTGTAAAAAAGAAAGTGACTGGCCCAAGGCCACATGACACTTAATTGCGGAGTGTGGACTAGAACGCAGGACTCCTTGATATTACCCAGTGCCAGCATTGCCCCTAGGGGTTCTGTCCTGCCAACTGTAATGAAGATTGTGATCTTGAAGTTCTGTACACAGAATCAAGGTGCTTAAATACTCTTCTGAAAACTACCAAAACCAATTTGAAGACACTGTATAGTGCTGGGTACTTTTGCTGAAGGGTAACAAATGTGTACTTCTGAAAAATTTCATCTAAAAATGTAATTTCAAGTTGCAAATTTGAAAACTCTTAAAAATGTAGTGGCTATTCATATTAGTTTCCTAGGATTCATATAACAAAATACCACAGATTAGGCGGCTTAAACAGAAATTTATTTTCTCACAGTTCAAGAACATGGTGTCCTGAGACCTCTTTCCTTAGTTTATAGATGGCCATCCTCTCCCTATGCGACACAGTCTTTCTTTTCTGTTTCTTTGTCCTAATCTCTCTTTTTATGAGGACCCCAGTCATAATTGGATTAGGCCCACCCATCTGACCTCATTTTACCGTAATTACCTCTTTAAAGGCCCGGTCTCCAAATAAAATAGTCACATTCCGAGATATTGGGAGTTTAGGATATCAACACAAGGATTTGAAGGGGGGCAAAATTCAGCCCATAGCACTATTTAGTAAAGATTATTCATTCAGCTCACTGAGTACTGATTATATCAGCAGTTTGAGCTAAGTGCAGGGGGGAAAGATGCAGAGTTAAGGGCTTGATTGCCTTACCTTTTAGGTATGTGTAAGTGTGGAATGTCGCCTAAATCCATAAACTAAGTCATTTTGAATTGAACTCTTGGCCTTCAATAAGAAGTCCCCAAAATGAATCGTGAGGCCTCTCTAGGCAATTCTAGTCAGAATACATATGGCTAAAGCTATCCTCTAGCTAATTATGAAGATGTAGGAACACATACACTGCAATAATTATCTACTTCTCAGTTTTAGAAGTGAGCCATTTCAGAGCAGAGAGCATTTCTAAGACATACCATTACTTGAAGAACAGTTGAAAGAGTAAGAGGACACTGTCATGCTGTGTCCAGTTTTCAATGACCATTTATTGATTGAACTGGGACTTAAATAATCAAATTTAGGAATAGTTCAGTGTTAAACTCCACTCTTTACAATTTAAGTGATTGTTCCTGCATCATTGATTTTTTTCTGTTGTCCTATTTCAACTTCTGGAAATTCGTCACTATATGCTTCTATCAAAACAATTTACGCTAAACTGATAAAACTCTATTAATTTTTCAAAGATTTTATTTATTTGATAGCACAAGCGGGAGGGAGAGGGAGAAGCAGAATCCCGGTGGAGCAGGGACCCTGATGTGGGGCTTGATCCCAGGACTCTGGGATCATGACCCGAGCTGAAGGTAGACGTTTAACCAACCAAGCCACCCAGGTGCCACTGAACTGATAAAATTCTAATAACGGTTTGGTTGGAATTACTATAGTTGTAAGCCATTGGGTTTAGATGTAGAACTTCAACTATGTGAGTATAAAGAAAGTATAGTTGACCAGGAAGAGTTAGTAATTCTGATGTTCCATGCAGACCCCGTTAAGAGATTGTCTTTAATCAAATGAAAGCTGGTATTATATTAATTCAAATAAACTTTAGGACAGGCACTATTAGAGATAGATTTCATAATGATATATTTATATAATAGAATACTTTATAGTTATGCAAAGAATTTGATGAAACTACATGAATCTCAGATATGATGTTGAACAGGCTGTACACAAAAGAGTACATAATGTAGGGGCACCTGGGTGGCTCAGTGGGTTAAGCCGCTGCCTTCAGCTCAGGTCATGATCTCAGGGTCCTGGGATTGAGGCCCGCATCCGGCTCTCTGCTCAGTGGGGAGCCTGCTTACCCCTCTCTCTCTCTGCCTGCCTCTCTGCGTACTTGTGATCTCTTGTCTGTCAAATGAATAAATAAAATGTCTTAAAAAAAAAAGAATACATAATGTATAATTCTATTCACATCATGTTCAAAAACAGGATAGTGGTTACCTTTGGTAAGGAGGTAATTGAGGGTATGAGAGGTTCTGGTGTGTGGTTAATGTTTGGTTTTATAACCTTTGTACTGGTTATCCAGGAGAGTTTACTCTCTTGATTATTCATTGAGCTTGTACACTTGGGATTTGTACATTTTTCTGTATGTTATACTTTAATAGGATTTTGAAAAATGATTATAATTGAGCAAGGAGCTAGAAACTGTTCTTCTTGCTTCTTAAATCAGCTGATTATTCTACCAGGTAAGTAAGACTTTGTTATAAATACTCAAGATCCCATGAACTGGGTTTCACAGTGCAACCCTCCCACATATCTGTGGCATTTCTCTGACCATGGCATACCTACAGGAAACATATTACCCAGAACAAAACAAAAAGCACAAACTGTTTTCAAGTAAATTTTATTTCTTTTGAGCAGTTTTACACAGAACTCGTTCAGAGAAGATTTCATCAATAATTTTGTTTTTGCAGCTATAAGCTTGATCATGTGGGCTAATCCCTCAATATATTTCCGTCAAGGGGCGCCTGGGTGGCTCAGTGGGTTAAAGCCTCTGCTTTCGGCTCGGGTCATGGTCCCAAGGTCCTGGGATCGAGCCCCGCATCGGGCTCTCTGCTCAGCAGGGAGCCTGCTCCCTGCCCCATCCCTCGCCTGCTCTATGCCTGCTTGTGATCTCTGCCTGTCAAATAAATAATCTTAAAAAAAAAAAAAAATATATATATATACACACACGTGTGTATGTATATATATATATATATACATATATACACATATATAATTTCCATCAAGAAAAGCCAGAAAGACCCCTAGCTCATAAGCATCCTAAGAGGAGAGACTATACAGAAGGTTTAGCAAAACTTCTTGTCATTAAGATTCTTAATATATGCTAATTAGTGTCATGAACTCCATGTACCTAATACCCACTGTAACCAGTGGCCCATCTTGTTTCATCTATTATTCATCCCATTCCTTGGATGATTTTGAAGCGAATCCCGGTCATCCTATGATTTCATTTGTAAACATTTCAGTGTGTGTAAGTCCATATGTTGTAGTTCCTGACAAAGTCTGTCAGTATATAGCATTCCTTTCCATTGTCTTGTTCCCTTACAACTTATTTGTTGAAGGAACTGAGCTATTTTCTCTAAAAATTCAAGTGGTCTAGATTTCTCTGAGTATATATGTCCCTGCAATGTTATTTCTTTACTATGTCTACCCACCTCTAGTTCTCTGTAAATTGGAAGCTGCTGCTTTCCTTACCTCCTTCCTGACTCCCTCTTTTTTTTTTTTCCGGGGAAGGGGAGGGGTTAGAATACTTCATAGATGACATTGGACACTTAGTGCATCGTGATGGTAGTAAACATTGATCACTATTACGTAAATCCATTGATTTTTAAGGATAACAAAATGCCAAAGTTCTATAATGCCTTTTGCATGTATCACTTCGATTGCTTTTATGTAATAAGAGAAACTTTCCTTATCAACTTTTTGGTTACTCTGAGGTACAATTTCTATGGGAAAGACAAGATAAATAATCCTTTTCCTCTACTTACCTGTTTTTGAAATGATTGTTTTATTTTCTATCCTCCAAAACTTTGTTTACCTTGGTTTGGTTTTGTTTTTTTGTCTTAAAGATTTTATTTATTTATTTATTTGACAGATCACAAGTAGGCAGGCAGAGAGAGAGGGAGAAGCAGGCTCCCTACTGAGCAGAGAACCTGATGTGGGGCTCAATCCCAGGACTCTCAGATCATGACACGAGCCGAAGACAGAGGCTTAACCAACACTGAGCCACTCAGGCACCCCTGGGTTGTTTTTTTTGTTTTGTTTTGTTTTGTCTTAAGCCTGTGCTTTTATGGAAATTTCAAACATCTGTGAAAGTAGACTCGTGTAAGAAGCTCATGTTGCTGGAACCTAACTTGTACAACTCATATTCAGTGTTTTCTATACCCCTCCCTGCTCATTCTCTGCTTCTACTTGGAAGATTATGAAATCATTTTGTATAATACTTTTCAAACTGGTTAAAGTGGTTTATAATATTTTAAAATCTCTACATCTCTACCTAGTTGATTAATTATGGTTTTTGTTTTGTTTTGTTTTTAAGGGGGAAAGGGACAGAGGGAGAGAAGTCCAAGCAGGCTCCATGCCCCACACAGAGCCCAATGAGCGGCTTGATCTCATGACCCCAAGATCATGACTTGAGCGGAAATCAAGAGTCAGATGCTTAACTCACTGAGCCACCTATGCACCCCAATTATAGTCATTTTTTAATCTTTTTTTTTTTTGGTTGTGTCTTTTTTTTCCTTCCATCCTGCCAGAAGTATTTACAAAGAACCTGCTTTTTGGTTGTTTTGATCTCCCCAAATAAGTTTGTTTTTTAGTGTGTTAAATGTTTTATTGTTTTTATACTATCTTTGAATTTATTTTGTGATTCTTTCACAAAAGATTTTTGGTATATTAATCATAGCTGTCAACTCTGATTGTCCTGTTATCCTAAGGATTTCTACTACATATCCTTCATGACAAAAACAATTATCAGAGAAATAAAATTATTTACGTAGGAATAAAGCTTATAAAAAAAAAAAAGAAGGTTTAGGATTGTCCCAATGAGTCTCTCACCCCTATGCCTTTTACTGCTGTACTTTAATGTAGACTGTTCTGTAGACATATGTTTGCTGGGAAGATCTGAGGTAGGAAAAGATACTCTAGCCATGCCACCAAGGAACATAGTAAAGGGAAAAGCACTGGGGTACCTTTTTTTGTAGCATGATAACTGGCTTACAAATTAGTTCTAAAGAATCTGTCTGATCTTGCTTCTCTCCCTTTTCCTCCTTCGGGTAACAAAGTTTTTTCCTTCAAATTTCAGTAACAGGTCAGCTATGTCCTTGAACAGCTGGTAGGTTCTCATATGCAAAAGATGTGACTCATGTGACTTCAAGTCTGTGTTCTTTGCTTTGACAGAAGGCTAGTCTACATCTACTTTGAAGTCAAAGCAAGGGCCCTTTATTGGCAATAGAGTATTAAGTTGATAAAACCTGACTTGGTTATCTGAACAATTTCCTCCCAACAGTAGGTGACTTCAGAGCACATGCCATAGTTGGTTATTACTGTCCTTGCATGATCATTTGGCTAGTAGCCACTTTTTGCACTGGACCATAAGCTCCATGAAGGTAAAGTCATGGTGCTATTTTAAAATTAAGCATTGTGTGCCCAGAACCCACTACACTGCCCTATATACTTAATAAATATTGGTTGAACAAGTAAATATATATACATACATATATATGTATATATATACACAGAGACATATATATTCTTTATATTTTTACATAAATCTACCTGATTTATGGATATCTCATGTTTTTAAACATCTCTCAATATGATCCAAGAGCAGTGGCTTATCAGCCTCACATTTTCCAAACGGACATAAGTATCTGTATTTTCAAAACATGGCTTCCAGGGTTTTTTTTCTTTTTTCAAAAAGAACTACAAAATTAACTGTTTGCTTGGTGTATGCCAAGTTAGCTCACTTTTAGATTACCCTAAATTCTCACAATTAAAGCCATGAAGTTGAAAGAGATTATAGGACTCTAATAACCTCTGTTCAGTAAGTAGCAGTTTTTCCTTAAAGCACCCATGTGGAGACTAGCATACAGTAGGTTATCTGTTGAATAAAAGAAAACTTGCCATTTCCTTGCAGTTGGTAGGAGTTTATGGTGGAACCAGCCCTAAATTCTTTCCCTTGGCAGTCCCCATCCTCCACTCCTGAAATAAAACTGCTAAGATGATCATAAATAGAACCCTGGTGTTTCTGGTGACTTTGTGGACAGCAAACTGGTTATTATAGACCAACATCTTGTCAAAACCAAGCTATCAGCTGATCAATGAAACATACAGAAAGCTGAGTGATTACTCAAGGAAGGAAGTGGGAGTCCTGCCTCAGCCTACAAAAACAGCTACTCTCTGCTTCAGGGCTTTGGGAATTTGGTGACAAACTCCCAACAGCCCAACTCTTTTTTGCAGTATATGTATTTGCAGATCCCCACCCTTCCTGAAACTATTGCTTCTGACCTATACATTTTTGGGGGTAGCCATAACTTCTTCCATGATGTCCCCCAAAGCATAGGATTTCTTACATATGGTCAATCCCAAGGAAGCCAAACTATTCCCCTGCACAATGTATTAGTTTGCTACAGCTGCCATAACAAAGTACCACAAACTGGGTGGAACAAATTTATCCCCTAAAAGCTCTAGAAACTAGATGTCTGAGATGGAGGTTTTGGTAGTTCTAGTTTCTTTCCCCCTTGACTTACAGATGACTACCTTCTGTGTCCTCACGGTTGTGTGTGTCCTAATTTCCTTTTAAGCACACCGGTCATAGGGGATTAGGCCCGCTCATCTGACCTCATTTTACCTGAATTATGTCTCTAAAGGCCCTGTTTGCAAAAACAGTTACATTCTGAGGGATTGGGGGTTAGGACTTTAATATATTTGGTGGGCGAGGGGAAGGGGCACAATTCAGCCCATAAGCATTTTTCCCCAGTTGCTCACAACTCTGCTAAGAGAGTCTTCAGGACCTTAGGAGCCAGAGTCTCAGAAACACTTTCTTAATCTTACTGACTGGTGTCTGTGCTATTTGTGTGTGTGGTGGGGGGAATCCGAATTGAGACTGCAGAGGTTTGAAAGTAAAATTCTTAAATTATTAAAAACATAATTCTTATACAAATATAATGGACATGAGTTAGGTTTTATTTAACTCATTAATGAAAGAGCTGGCAGGATGACAAGCTGTGTAGAACGATGTTTCATGTCATCAGTGGGGGAAGGAATTCTGAAGTGAGATTTCTAATTTAGATATATAATCAGTTAATCTTCAGGCAATTAAACCATAACACTTGGGGTTCTCTTCTCTACTAGATATATATATTTTTTAATCACACCCTTAATGGTAGTCCACAAGTTAACCTCTAACTTACATGATTGTTAATCACATAATCATCAATTATATATTATTTCAAAGTTTTAGATACTTTCCTTGCATAAGTAAAATCACCTCTTAGAATCTAATATATATAGGGGCACCTGGGTGACTCAGTTAAATGTCTGCCTTCAGCTCAGGTCTTGGTTGCATGGTCCTGGAATCCATCCCGCATGGGGCTCCCTGCTCAGTGGAGTCTGCTTCTGCCTCTCCCCACATGCTCTCTCTCATGCACTCTCTCTCTCAAATAAATAAAATCTTTTTTTAAAAAACCTGATCTATATTATCCTTCACCCTGAGTCTCTTTGAGCAGCTTCGCCAGCCCTGGATCTTCAAAGAAATAGTTCTGAAGGTTGACTTCTGGTGTGGCGACGTGAAGAACTCCACTGACCTGCTCCCTAGTAATAGTGAAAGCTGGAGAAAAAAAAAAAATGAAGGACTCTGGAAATGGTCCTAAAGGCAAACGGCACATAAGGAAACACTTATTGAAGAGCATCTAGGTAAGAAAACTTGCTAAGAAAGGTGAGAGTCTGTGGTATTTGAACCAAAATAGCTCTTTCTCCCCTCCCAGCTCCCACACTACAGAAAGCAAAAACATTCCTTAGTAGCAGAACAATACCTTCTCTCCTCTTGCCCACAGCACCTATCGCTGGGGCTACATCCCTGTGTGGTCAAGAGGTGGTGGCTTTCTTCTTCCTCTCAGCCCCTTCTCAAGATGGGGGAATCTTCCTCAGGTGTGGCACACTGAGAATACTGGGATCCTGTCACTTTGGCCTTGACTTGTGAAACAATGGTTCCATGCCAGGAAGGGCAAGCCAAGAGGACCCTGGGATGCTCTCCATTGACAAGTACTCTGCCCTTGACCAGGCTTTAGTCAGATTCTTTTTAGCTCTTTTCTTGAGTAAGTCTCCTCCTTGGAGTTGTTCTCACCAGCCCGATTTTAGCCAGAATCCTGCTCAGTCAGTTCAGTGAGAGTCCTTTGACTTCATTAACACGACTTTGCTATTCTTCTGTCTTCATTAGGGTGACCTTTATTTTTCCAGGAGTCTCCTGTGTAGGTAAATGGTTTAACTTTTCATACAAGATCTTACAGAAATACTCAAGTTTCCAATGGAAAGCACTAATGTGCGTCGATCCCTTGAGTCCCTCCCTTAAAATCCTCACCATGCTATTCCCACCATTCCTGGACAGTGAAATTGTGACTGTTACCCAATCAACTAAGATCTCCCCTCCCACATCTTCTTCAAAAAAACCTGTCTTAAATCAAACTTCCACTTAATTCTGACCTTACGTCCCTTATCTGAGACCATCTGAGACACTACCAAAGCCTTTTCAAAGCTTACTGGGATAAGCAATAAACTAGCTTTATCTTCTCAACAGGTAGGTTGGTGATATTTGGAGATCCGAGTTTTGACACTGCTTTTGCATAGAAAATTTGATTTTGTTTTGATTTTTATGTTTAAGGAGTCTGATGGAGACTATAGTGACATTAACTGCAGCTCCGCATACACACTCACCCTTTGGTATCTCTAGTGCCCCCCATATTTCCCTTGCAAGAGAACTGTGCCTGGTTTCCTCATGATTTGGGGAACATTCTGGTTTACCGGGATGAAGAATCCTGTATACTGAAGCATGGGTACTAAGTTCAGTTCAACTGCACACATGTTTACTGGCAGATTCTGGGCTGAGCACAAAGATAAAGTATTTATCCTCTGCTTCTGAGCTCACAGTGTATTCAGGGAGACAGATACATATACAAATAAGTATAACAAAAGGAGCTAAATGTCAGGATGAATTAGGATGAAGTGTTATGAAGTAGATGAGGTATCCAGTTTGCTGTGTGCTATAGGAAATGCTTCCTGGAGGAGGGGAAACCCGAGGGATGTATCATCCAGCCAGCGGGAGAGATGAATGAGAGGAAATGAACAAAGATGCCATGCTGGAAAAGCAGCATGATATGAATGGAAGGCGGACATTTAAGTATTGCCAATTTAAGGACCTTTGAAAGTGTGATGCTAGGACAGGCATGAGCTGAGGCTAGAAACATGGGTGGGGTCTTGGTCTTGTTTTGTGCACAGTGGAGAGCCATGAAAGTGCTTTACACCTGTGCTCTCAATATGGTAGCCACTAGCCTTGTGTGGCTTATTGAGCATTGAAATGTGGCTGGTCCAAACTGAGATGCTCTGTAAGTACAGAATAAACCCTCAATTTTGAAGACCTCCAATTTTGGTACAAAATTTGGTACAAACCCTCAATTTTGGTACACAACAGAGTGTTAAATATCTCATTTATACCTTCATATTGGTTACATGCTGAAATAAGATGGTAGATTGGGTTAAATAAAATACGTTATTAAAATTAACTGCATCTGTTTTTTTAAATGTGACTGCTAGAAAATTGTGGATTACATATGAGACTCAAATCTGTGGCTTGTATTTCTATTGGGAAGTGTGACTTTAATTGATTGGTGAAGACGGAAGAAGGTTGAGAATATGATTTCTGAAGTCAGACTACCTGGGTTCAAATCTTAGCTCTACCACTTAAGAGCTGTGTGATCCTGGGCAAATTTCTTAGTGTCTTGGTATATTGGTTAGCTAGCTGCCAGAACAAAATGCCTTAGATGAGGTGGTTTAACATCATTTCATTTGGGGAGGGAGACACAGAGGGAGACAATCTTAAGCAGGTTCCATGTCTAGCTCAGAGCCCAACACGGAGATCAATCTCACCACCCTGAGATCAAGACCCAAGCCGAAATCAAGAGTCTGACACTTAACTGACTGAGCCACCCACGAGCCCCAGACTAGGTGGTTTAAACAACAGAAGTTTATTTTCTTACAATTGTGGAGGCTGGAAGTCCAAGATCAAGTTGTCAGCACATTTAGTTTCTCCTGAGGACTCTCCCCTTGGCTGGCAGATGGCCTTTCTCTTGCTCTGTCCTCGCATGGCCTTTGCACTGTGTCCAGGTATCTTTTCCTCTTATTCCTATTATAAGGACACCAGTCCTACTGGGTTAGGGCCCCACACTTAGGACCTCATTTAACCTTAATTACCCTTTAAAGGCAGTATCTCCAAATACAGTCACATTGGAGGTTAGGGCTTCAACATACACATTTGGGGGGACAAATTCAGTCCATGGCACTTGGTGCTTGGGTTGCCTCTCTATAAAATGAGGATGATAGAGGTGCCTGGCTGACTCAGTTGGCAGAGCGTGCGACTCCTGATCTCACAGAGTCATGAACTCAAACCCCACATTGGGTGTAGAGCTTACTTTTAAAAAGAAGACAATGATAATATTATCTTTCTCATATAGTTGTTGTGAGGCATTAATGAGTTACTCTATATAAAGTACTTAGGATGGTGCCTGCAATATAAGTGTTATCCAAAGTTATCTATTATTGAACAGTCATCCGGCAGTCCAGGAAATGATGCAGACATATCTAGTGAATAGATATTTCCTCTTTCCCTAAGATCCTTAGGATGTAGCCCTGATACAAGGACAAAGCTAGAAAATGAGTTGGGGAGAAAGATTGTTCGTCTCTGCCATAGAGCTATTTGTCTTAGCTACATGTTTGAAAGAAGGCAAAGATGTCTTGGGCACCGGGGTGGCTCAGTTGGTTAAACATCTGCCTTTGGCTCAGGTCATGATCCCAGGGTTCTGGGATCCAGTCCCACATCATGCTCCCCGCTCAGCAGGGAGCCTGCTTCTCCCAGTGCTCCCCGCCCACCACCCACCCCGGCTCATGCACATACTCTCTCTCTCTCAAAAATAAAATAAAATTTAAAAAATCTTGGGGCGCCTGGATAGCTCAGTGGGTTAAAACCTCTGCCTTCGGCTCAGGTCATGATCCTGGGGTCCTGGGATCAAGCCCCTCATCGGGCTCTCTGCTCGGCAGGGAGCCTGCTTCCCTTCCCCTCTCTCTGCCTGCCTCTCTGCCTACTTGTGATCTGTCTGTCAAATAAATAAAGTCTTTAAAAAAAAATAATAAAATCTTTAAAAAAGATGTCTTAAACTAGGGAGGTGGGTCCTAATATTATACCATCATCTTATAGAAGTGTCAGGTAAATAGTGGTTTGGCCCGAAAATGATGGAAATAAGCATAAAGCTAGAGAAGCCATCACAGTTTGCCATGTTCCTACACTGACACCAGGCAGTCCACAAAAGATCTGGGGAGTCCTCTGCAATTAATGATCTCAAATGGGCATAAAAGGGTCAGGTGGACAAGGAAAACCTTGCCCATGCATCTCAGACCCAAAGCCTGAAATCTAAAACGCCTCCACCCTAAAATGTTGCGTATCCTAAAGTCACCCTCCTCGTGGAACCAGATCTGCCCTCCCACTTCAGCCAGGAATGTGAACAGGAGCCTCTTCAGACGGCCATTCCCTATCCCTCTACCCATGTTCATTCTCAGCACTATTTTTTCTATGTAGAGCAGTTTTTCTCAACTCTTTGATAAACTCAAAAATCTCATTATCCTACCCTCTCTTTAGAATCATTAGGTTTATACTAGGGGCACCTGGGTGGCTCTGTCAGTTGGGTGTCTCGGACCTGGGATGAAGTTCTGTGTGGGGCTCCCTCCCCTTTGCCCCTTCCCCTGCTGGTGTGCGCATGCGTGCACTCTCCTCTCAAATGAATCAATAAAAAAGTTAAAAAATAAAAAGATTTATACTAATGTAAACATGGCTAAAGACAAAGCAATGACAGTTTTTTAGAACAAATGTGTTCTGGTGTTTACAAATGTTGTGTTTTTAATCTTAGTAATGTGATATCAATGTGAGTACTACATGTGCGCCAGGACCAACCTTGCATCTTATATGGAAGGCACAGCCTGCCCCCGCTTGGTTTACATCACCAGAGGTGCAGACAGATCAGCTTGGCATTACGCATTGAGGGAAATGATACAATGGCGAACAAAATTGGTTCTCTCTCTCTCTCTTTTTTTAAAGATTTTATTTATTTATTTGACAGAGATCACAAGTAGAGAGGCAGGCAGAGAGAGAAAGGAGGAAGCAGGCTCCCTGTGAGTAGAGAGCCCTATGTGGGGCTCGATTCCAGGACCCTGAGATCATGACCTGAGCGGAAGGCAGAGGCTTTAACCCACTGAGCCACCCAGGCGCCCCCAAAATCTGTTCTCTTTATGATAAACAGGGAACTACTTTATCCCTAAATTCTCCAATGTGCTATTCTAAATGTTTTCTTATGCAACTAACTCAAAGTTGCATCACTTAAGCCCTTCTTGAGGTTTTATCTGGCAAAGACTGAGTATCAGGAAGGAAAAATTCTGCCCCACCAACCCACTGAGTTTCACAAAGGAAATTTGGGTCTACCGCCCCCCACACAAGGAAAAGTTAGCTTAGTTTATCCTGCAGCTGGACTAGAATGAGGTTGGAATTTGTTTTTCTTGGAAACCAGTTTCAGAATTCTTGTCTTTTAGAACATCGTGAAGATGAGAAAATGAAAATATGTTCTAATATAAACTTGAATAATCTACAAATGGATTTCTAAAATATAAATGCTTAAAGAACAAACGCAGTTGGTATTTGAGCTTTTATATCTCAGATTCAATGTCTTCAGGGCTTCTAGTCTATATTCCAAACAAAACAAACTCAATGACAAGCTAGCCTTTTTTGAAAAGTTTGAAAATGTTAGCCTCGCCCCAAAGTAAGATAATAGTTTCTAAATTTAGCCAAGGGACTTTCTTTGGCCACCCACAAACTTCAGTATGAAACTGCAGAAATTTGTATAAATTGAGCATTGGTACTCAGATACTCATGAAAATACATGAATAAATCCAGTTTCCTCCCTACCCCCTGATTACCATGATGGACTGCAGTCAGTCCAGGGACTCTCACACTTAATGCAGTCACATAGAATCTTTGTCCTTTTTATCCCCTTTCCCTCATCTGTTCAGTTTCTCATCCCTCCCACCTCCCCAGAGATCTCGCTCTATCCACAACCTATTATCTGTATCCATCATCCATTCTCTCCTGCTGCTTCTACCTTATTGGCTGCACTGGATTTTCCCCCTTTAAAATGCTCTCAAGGGGTGGCTGGGTGGCTCAGTGGGTTAAGCCTCTGCCTTCGGCTCAGATCATGGTCTCAGGGTCCTGGGATCGAGCCCCACATCGGGCTCTCTGCTCAGCAGGGAGCCTGCTTCCCTGCCCCCCAGCCTGCCTCCATGTGATCTCTCTCTCTCTGTGTCAAAAAAAAAAAAAAAAAAAAATGCTCTCGAGTCTCTCTAGTCCTAAAAACGAGGAAATAAAACTCCCAAAACCCCTTTGCTTACCCTTCTGTTTCTCATCTTCCCCTTCACAGGCAACCTTGCAAGCAGAATTGCCTCTGCATCTTTATCTCTCTATATGCAGCAAAGCCCCCCCCCCCCGCTTTTTTTTTGCCACATCATAAGAACTGCAAATCAGGACTTGCTTGAAAATAAAAACCTCTACTCTCCTTACAACACAGAATACTTACTTTGTGTTTGCAGTGAGAACTGTAGCAGATGATACCAAACATGCCATGCAAATAACACCCTTTGGCTAACAAGTGTGCACTGGGCGCCACCTCGGTTCTCCAGCTTGTCCTCACTGCTTTCCCGTCCCATAGTCTCCCCGTGCCTAACAGCCCAGAATGTCACACTTGAGTCTCTATATTCTGTATTTAAAAACAAGTCTTTAAAATAGAATCAAAATACTTGTTGTTTTCCCCCCATTTTGAGATTCTGATATGCACCCTTCCCACTTCCTGGTTGAGAATCCCTGATCTAGGGGTAATAAGTATTTAGGGAAATAAACAGATGACCCCAGCCTTTCTGCATCCATAGCAATGACATCCCCAGAAAGTACAGATGACGAGAACGTAAACACAGCTTTGCAGTTAGGGCTTCTGAATGCCAGGTGACCTTTTCTCTCCCAGTGGGAATGTCATTGTCATGTTTCTCTTTTAATTTGTGACTAAGAATGAATGTCGTCACCTGTAATCTCTTGCTCTTCTGATTACCGGTCACTATATAAATAACACTGCTATATGTAACTGGCTTTCCCAAGATTGCAGACCTATTTAAAGAGAGGCAGTCCTTTATTTAAGGAATAATGGAGATAAAACCTAAAGAGGTATTGTCCTTCCTGATACCAGGCGAATTTGAAGATAACTCCTGGCTCTATCATCCATCGGGAGATTATTGGCGGTTTGTTCATTCAGCACACTCGAAAGCACTTGCTGTGTGAGGCCCTGGGGTCACAAAGTCCAATAAGGCAAGGCTCCCGTGTGCTGGTGAGAGAGAGAGAAAGAACTAAGCAGGCATTTATGAAGCACTGTAAGTGGGGTGCCTGGGTGGCTCAGTCAGTTAAGCGTCTGCCTTCAGCTCAAGTCATGATCACAGAGTCCTGGGATGGAGCCATGTGCTGGACTTTGTGATCAGCGGGGGGTCTGCTTCCACTCTCTGCCCCTCCCTCTGCTTGTGTGCTCTTTCTCTCTCTTGCAAATAAGTAAAAAAATTTAAAATCTAAAAAAAAAAAAAGAATTAAGCATAGTAAGAGAGAGGTTCATAAAAGGTAAGAGGGGCTCAGTGGAAGAGGAAGGAGCCACCATGACGTCTGCATGATATAATACTCAGGTCTAGGTGATGCTATAGTAACAAACCCTAAGAATTCATGACTTTCCAACTATGAATAAAAGTTCACTTCTATGAGTTGGGCAGCCATCTTCTATCTTGTCATCTACAACGCACAAACCTGCAGTCTCCCCAGTAGCAGAAGAGCAATGACTCTCATATGTCCCAGTTCTTAAATGCCTTGTCCGAGGAGTGACACGTGGAACATATTTATGATACACAGTGTTATTGCATGGGATCTACTTCTACTGAAACAGCATTTGTCGTTTATCTGAAATTCAAATCCAACTGGGCATCCTACGTTCTTACTGGCTAAATCTGGCCAGACTTAAGGAAATGTTTGCCAACATTTTGTGAATGGTTGCCTCTCCCAGCAGCACGCATGGATGGGCCTCACGTTTTGAGCTAGGCAGCCGCCACACAGGCTGAGAGCCTTTGCTGGCATGTAGCTTCCACTGGGCAGGCAGAGAAGAGCTTGGGCAGTGGCCAAAAGACCATAGCTGTTGGAGGAAATGCAGGGCTGCCTGTGTGGGTGGGAGAGCTGTCCATGCCCTCAGGAGCTCTTCTGCATGCCAGAACCTCCCCCACACCTGGCCTGGAAACTCACATGGGCTTCTGGGGTCAAAGCTGGTCCCATCTGGTCAATTGCAGAGGGACAGTCCTTCTGGGCACAGAGTCTGTCCAAATGTCTTAGTGGCCACCCAACCTGGAGCAGGGCACAGGGCGAGGTGTGTTCTGGAATCGTGCCCTCCATAAAAACTCCGATCAAAGGCTCAAGGGTCCATCTCCTAAGCTCCAGCATCTGGGTTCAGCCTTCAATATGGTAGAACATGGGCATGCTTCAGAGCACATGCTGGCAGGCCTCCCCCTGATATTTGCAGAGCCCAGGGCAGGAATAAACATACCTCATATTGAGAAACATACCTTCCTAAATACAAAATTGAAAAATATGTGAAAAGCTCTGACTTTTTTACAGCTGAAAGTTGGCAAGGTATTAAAGATGACTTTCCCAATTATGGCACATGTCTGGGTGTTCTGTTGAGAAGCCAGTGATGTTTGGGTAAGTACTAAAACAAAGACATTCATAATTTATAATATATATAGACATTCCATAAATTTTTAAAATTTATCTCCGCAAAATTATGTTGACATACTAAAGATTTTCACATAATTTGTATTCCCTTGACAGTAATCATCCAAAGCAGATGCTGGCAAACTTTTTCTATGAAAGACTAGATAATATAAATTTTAGGTTTTGTGGGCCATATGGTTTCTGTGAAAACTCTCAGCTTTGTCACTGTTATATGAAAGCAGCCACAGACAACATGTAAATGATGAGCAGCATAGCTGGGTTCCAATAAAACTTTATTTACAAAACAGAAACAGGTGGTAGACCAGATTTAATCCTGTAGGATTAAAAATCTATTTTAATTGTGTTCACAGGGTACAAAATTTGAATATATTTTACCAAAAACAGTGGATCACAATTAAGATGAAAATCTTCAATTATTTGAGTACATTTTGAATAAGTTATTTTCTAAAATATTCAAAATCCTCTGTTAAAATTAAGAGTAAAATTCAAATTATGGTTAGTCAATATCAATATTTAAAGTCCAAGTCAATTAAAGTCTTTAATTTTAATTTAATTTATTTTTAAAAGATTTTTATTTATTTATTTGACAGAGAGAGACACAGCGAGAGAGGGAATACAGGCAGGGGGAGTGGGAGAGGGAGAAGCAGGCTCCCGGCTGAGCAGGGAGCCCAGTGTGGGGCTCAATCCCAGGACCCTGGGATCATGACCTGAGCTGAAGGCAGACGCTTAATGACTGAGCCACCTGGGTGCCCAGACTTTAAATTTTTAAAGATTTAATTAAATCTTTTATTACAAGAAAACTATTCACAGTTCTAGCCATTAATATTCACTTTGGTGCCAACATAAAGAACTGTTATCATGCTTCATCTGCATTAGATCTAGCACTCTCTATTTGCAAATTTAAAAATCATATGAACTGTTAATGTTGCAAAATGTTTCTCAACTGTCATGAACAGTTGTTGCAAAAACTGCAAATTTGTGAGTACCTTTAGAGCCTCGAATTGGATAAAACATGAGGGAAAACAGAATATGGACACTTAGCACTCTGGGAAATGGTACTTCATCATGCCAGAGTCTGTTGCATTTGTACCATCCCACAGAAGGGATTTAATAAGTTGATTACTCTGTCTTTTCTCTATTTTATGTACTTTCCGTTTTCAATACTTCCTATAGTTTGAAGCGTCTACCTCTTGTGCCAACAGTGATACAGCGAGAAACTTCTAGGGCATTCGGAAGCTGCTGCCTCTTGTTTCAAGAATGTGGGGCAAGAGAAATGGAGAAACACTTCTGAGTCTGGATGGGGTTGATGATAGGATGGATGTTTAGACTTACAGGGTGCTTCTGCCAAGTGCGAGAGTAGGATCCTGTGTGAGAGGGCACTTTGTGACTTTGGATAAATTAATTTTAATGTTTATGCCAAATCTTTCTTTTCTTCCTTATAATTTTTCTGTATTAAGACATTTTGCTTTCGCAGGAGACCATGGAAGATGGCAGAGGGCCGGTCCTAGTACTCAATGGCCCAGGCGTCTCCCAGGGCACCTGAGAGCCATTGTGGCCAAACAGGTACCCCTGGGCCAGGAGATAATGGTCGTATGCTGTGAGGGCATCAGCATTGCTGGCAATTTCTACAGAAAGAAGTTAAAATACCTGGCCTTCTGCAGGAGGACGATCGCCAGGCCATCCTGTGGCTGCTACCACTTCTGTGCCCCAGCCATTCTTTATGAAGGTGTGAGACTAGGCTGTCCTAACTACCTCAAGGTGTTTGATGGGCCCCACTGCCTTATGACAAGAACAGAGGGTGGTTTCTGCAAGGTTGTACATCAGTAGCCTACGGGAAAGTTCTCCTGAACCCATGAGCAGGCTCTGAGGCTGGCTGGAAAGGTGGTGACAGCCACCCCCCCAAAAGAGAAAGAAGGCCGAGATCCATTACCTGAAGGAAGAATAGCTTCTAAGGCTAGTAAAGCAGTCCAAAAGGAACATTGAGAAGAAAATTAAATACATAGAGGTCCTCAAGACTCTCAGACTCTGAACTTAATAAACACTTTTTATTCCTCAAAATATATTAAAAAATAAAGTTCCATAATTCACCTACATTGCTTTTATGATCAGATGTTGAAAACGCTATTTTGTGCATTAATCTAATTTGGGGGGCAGTTGGCTGGCTCAGTCAGAAGAGCACGCAACTTTTGATCTCGGGTATATTAGTTTGAGCCCTACATTGGGGGGTAGAGATTACTTAAAAAAATAAAGTTTTTTAAAATTAATTTTTAAGAATATGATTGTAACACGAAGGACCCTCTGAAAAACAGAGTTCAGGATGGAGGGTCCTCTTACTATAATTAAAGAGACATTTAATCTGGCTTGGCGACATTTCCTAGGGAAGCTCTTTGAGAGAAGGAAGGCATAGGGCTGGGAGCAAACAGGATTTTCCTTTTAGCTTAATTTTAATTTCTGACTTTCTCTTATGTGTGTCCATAGCAAAGCAGACACCTCCATCCCTTAGTAAATTTCCTTATGTGCAGATTTTTCGGCAAAAAGCCCCTTTTCTGTCAATCTCATGTTCCCTTTTGTGTTTCAATTTTCACCTGTTGAAACGTAACCATTTTTTAGGGTCTTGCTTGAAGATCTCCTTTTTTTTTTTTTTTTATGATTTTATTTATTTACTTGAGAGCAAGAGAGAGAGAGAGAGAGAGCACAAGTGGCAGGGAGGCGCAGAGGGAGAGGGAGAGAGACAAGGAGGCTCCTCACTGAGCAGGGAGCCCGAGGTGGGGCTCATCCCAGGAGCTTGGGATCATGACCTGAGCTGAAGGCAGATGCTCAACTGACTGAGCCACCCAGGTGCCCCTGAAGATCTCCTTCTTAACATCTTTCCTAATCTTGGCAGCCAGAAGCCCCCTTTTGGAGGCCCCGTCGGCCTTTCTTTAAGCCAGACAGAAATACTTCTCAAAAGCTAGGTTGGCTTATAAGCCACGGTCCTTCCTACGTCTTTGCCGAGGTTTCAACTGTGGTGTGTGGCTTTTGGAGGCCATGGAGTCTCCTTGCTCAGTAAATCCCCTTTCACAGCACCCTAAAGAGGTCCTGGAAGTTAGCCTGAGGCTGACTTTGGGTTCATTATTCCTGGGGGAGTGGAGAGTTGGTCTCCAGAAAACATTGATAAAGTATTCTGGAATCCTCGAGTCTGAAAGACCAGAGGGCACACGCCATAGACCTCATCTAACACGGCAAAGTATATTGTGTGTACATTAAATATTATACACCCAAGTTACACAGAATTTGAGTGTTTTACAACGGTTCACTATGAGCACCTGGTTGGGGGGAATATCCACCTGATTCTACTCTAAGTCAGACTATTCCCAGAGGACTGTGTTCAATCCTGGATGTATATAACTCCTTGGGTAGATACAGTTTAAAACAACAACAACAGGGGTGCTTGACTGGCTCAGTCAGCAGAGAGTGTGACTCCTGATCTCAGGGTCCTGAGTTGAAGCACCACGTGGGGCATGGATCCTACTTAAAAATAAATAAAAAAACAAAACCAGGGCACCTGGGTAGCTCAGTTAATTAAGTGTCCATCTTTGGCTCAGTCATGATCCCGGGGTCCTGGGATTGAGCCCTTTGTGGGGTTCCCTGCTCATCGGGGAGCCTGCTTCTTACTCTCCCTGCCCCCAGCTTGTGCTCTCTCTCCCTCTCCCTCAAATAAATAAATAAAATATTAAAATAAAAATAAAAAATAAAACAACAAAACCAAAAGGAGTTACTGAGAATGATAAGAGATGCAAAGCCACATCCTAGAACATCATAGAGAGAGGGAAGCCAGGTCCAATAAGTTAGGATCTGTGGAAAGGCATTTTCACTAAATGAGAAGAGAGGGATTTTACAAGCTAGTATGCTCATAAGCTGTATCTCACCTGCTGTTTTTATGCCTTGCACCTTTTATCCTTCTGATAAAATGACATTCTGTATTTCCATCAGGAAGCACTCCTCTCCAGTTGATTCTTTGGGATTTGGAGGATGCCGACCCCACACTCGGGGACAAACCCAGGTGGCTCTTGGCTCATTATTGGCCCTGTTATCCAGGACGGTGGTGTGGCTGGTTTGGCTATGGACACTTGTCTCCAGGGATAAACAGGCTCAAGGCTTTTGTGTCGTTCTTGGGAAAGAGAAGCTTTCTCTGTCCACTGAGATGGAAGCTGAGAGGATGTAAGAACGGCCATTGTGGGGACCGTGTTAAAATTGTCAGGGGGAAACCTGAGGCAGGAGCAAGCAGAGCCAAGAGGAAGAAGCTGGATTCCTGGGGCGCCATCTGTGTTTGGCGAAGTCCCACTTTCTGTCAGATCTGTCCAATGACTCTTTTAGGTTATGGGAGCCAATAAACACCAGTTCTGCTTTCAACATGGTGGATCATTTTAAGTCACTTGAACCCGAAGTCTCCTAGATGGTACAGAGCAAGGCTAGGAAGGAGCTGGACCGGGGAGCTGGGGAGTCAGCCTGTTTGGGCAAGCACAGTGGGTACGATTTCGATGATGTGTGCCCACCTCACATGACATGCGAGCATCTGAGATTTCTGGTCTGTCAGCCCAACACTGTGGCGATATTGGCAAATCAAGTTTCAGAAGTAGCTACCATGATGAGAAAGAATAATTAGTTTTAAAAAGTACCTGTGAGTGCTTAGGGTTGATTCCAAAACCTCCCAGGGAAAATCAAAGCGTAAGAAATCTTTTGAACTGGCTAATACATGCTTTCTTTTCCATTACCCGCTTTGGCACAGATTCAAAGTTTCTTGCTCAGATCCATTTTAAAAAAGACTGTATGAGCCAGTCAGTAGAATGTGAGGTGTCATCAGAGTTCCAGAGACAGTTTGGGAGACAGTCACCTGGGGATAGATCATCCAGACCCACGGAGCTCTTGAATGAACAGGAAATTAGACATGTCGGGAGATGAGTAATCTGCAGCGTTTCCATATTGCCTTGCTCCAAGGATGCGCAGCTGATCCGAATATTAACACCCACTGACAACCTCAGACCGACAGTGACTGACGCCACTCCTCCTTTCCTTCATGTAGAACACTTACGAAGTACCAGGAGTTTGCCAATACAGGACAGCTGGTTGGCATGCCTCTTGCCATGCCCTTCAGCGACTTAAAGTCTAGAGGGAAAGACATACAAGTGGTAAAAGGAACTTATAGCGAGACTTTAGAAGTAGAAATGCAAACTTAATATTTGTGTATTTCACTGAATGTAAATTAGACCTCAGTTTTTTGAAGTAGTGGGGAAGAAAGGAATCATTTGAAAATACTGAAAATCCCGCCAGGGAATTATCAGAGCACTAACACAGAGATGATCTCTGGAAGATATAAAGCAGATGTGATCAGATTAATAAAAATAGGAAGAAGCCAACGCACCTGCAACCCCCTGAATGCAGAAAGAGAGGATCTCCCAAAAAAGTGAACTTTCTAATTAGAACTCCAGAAAAACTCCAAATACAGAGACAGCAGGGACAGGGAAAATGGGTATGATGGTGAGGTGGTAGTTAATTCATAAACTGCAAACATCTGCACCCTTTTTAGCTTTAGAAGTGGCTAGTTTTGAATATTTTCCTCAGGTGAAAATTTGAAGTAAAGCTTATTGCTTACCAAATAAGATACGAGTGATGATCCAAGAGGCTCCCAGAGAAGGCACTGGAGCCAGAGAAGTTTCCACCTCACAGCCCCCCAAGACCATCAGAGCTAGGACCACTGTAACCAAACCTCACTCCTGAGAAAGCAGAGTCCCAGATGCCTGCCTGGCTCAGTTGGTAGAGCCTGGGACTCTTGATCTTGGATTGTGAGTTTAAGCCCCATGTTGGGCATGGAGCCCACTTTAAAAAATAGCTCTTTCTTTCCCCCCACTTTTTAAAAAAGATTTATTTATTTATTTTAGAGAGCGAAAGAGCTCTATCCAGGGCAGGTGGTGCAGGGGGATGGAGGGAGAGGGAGAGAATCTCAAGCCGACTCCTGGCTGAGCATGGAGCCCAACAAGGGGCTCCATCCAATGACCCTGAGATCATGACCTGAGTGGAAATCAAGAGTCGGCGCTCAACTGGCTGAGCCACCCAGGGCGCCCCCACCAAAATAAAACTTAAGAAGAAAGAAAGATAGAAAGAAAGAAAGCAAACAAGCAGAGATTCTCACCTGGGCATCAGAAATGTATCCAGATTTCTAAATAGACAAGACTCCCATAGAAAAATAACAGTCAAAAATCATGAAACAGGGGCACCGTGGTGGCTCAGTTGGTTAAGCCTCTGACTCTTGGTTTTGGCTCAGGTCATGATCTCACGCAGTGCCGAATCTGCTTGAGATTCTCTCCCTCTCCTTTTGTCCTGCTCCCCCACCCTCCACATGGACTCGCTCCCTCTCTCTCAAATACATAAATAAAATCCTTAAAAAAAAAAAAAACCATGAAACAACTGAGGAATCCAGCAGAAGAGTTATCAAACTGCAAGTAAATGAACAACCTCCTGGTGACAAAGAGTTAATCAGGAAAGAAAAGAATTTTAAAATACAATAGTTGGTATCCTTGGGGGGAATTAAAGAAGTTATCACATCTAAAGAGATAACAACCATTCTATAAAAAGAAACAGAGTTCTTAGAAATCGGAAGCGTGTTGGCTGAAATAAAAAATGTTTCTACAGGGATGAGCGGCTGGGTTAGTCGGTGGAGTGTTTGACTCTTGATTTCAGTGGTTGTGAGTTCGAGTCCCACACTGGGTGAGAAGCCTACTTAAAAAACTTCACAGATGGACTGAGGTGCAGAATAGGTATGGATGAAGGTCAAATTAGTGAACAGGGTGAATGAGGGTAGTTTCCGGTGGAATTGGTGAATTAGGGTAGTTTCTGGTAGAACTGGTGAATGAGGGTGGTCTCCCACATTCAGTGGATAAAGCTGAAGAAGAGGAAGGGAAGATAAATGCTGCGTCATGGAGGCAGGAGGCACACTTTTAGAAATTGCCTACAATAAATCCCAGAGGGATATGTATAAAAAAACTAAGGGAATGAAATAATCAAAGAACCAAAAGGGAAAAAATAAGTCTATGCTGAAGAAAGGCTCAAATCTACAAATTGAAAGGGTCCAATGAGTGCTGGGCAAGAATAATGGGAAACTACATCCTCATGAAATTTCTGAATTCCAAGGGGGAAGAGAAAATCCCCAAAGCTTGCTGTGGGGATCAGGGAGACAAACCACATGGAAAGGAGTTGATAACCAAATTAGCCTGGGGTTCTCTCCTGCAACGCTATCAGGAGAAGGCTAAATTTTGAGGGAAAATTCCAGACCCCATTAAACTATCTTTTAATTATTTTGAATTCAGAATTCTGTAACCAGTTAGTCTGTAATTAAATTGTGAAAGCACAATCAGGACATACTTAGACACGCAAAGATTCAGAAAGTTTACCACCCAGGAAAACTTTCTGAAAGAGATGCTCAACCATCTATCAGAAGAAGTTTAAGCAGGGGGTGGGAGGGGGAAAGAGGAAGACCTAGGCCAAAAAAACAAAAACAAAAACAAAAACAAAACCCTAGCGGTAAGCAAAGAAACCAGCAGAACTTGTAGCTAAGTCCATCGCAAAATAATAGAGTTAAGCGTTTCTATTTTGAAGGTTACACAATTTGCCAGGGTCAGTGATCCGGGGCTCACTGTCAGCTGGTCCTTATCACACACCGTCCGTTGTGGGCTTCCTCAGCAACTGTGGCTGTCACTGCTGGGTGTGCCCCACTTCTCCTTAGGGCTGTGGGTGGCTGCCCAGGGTCCTAGGGCTGATCCTGGGTCCGGAAATGGGTCGTCAGCAGGCTTCCTTTCAGGGTTTGTGGAACAAACAGATCCACAGCTGAGACTTCCTCAAGTGGGGCAGGTGACTCTGTGTGTACGTGCACGCGTGTGTGTGTGCGCATGTGTGTGTGTTTGCCAGGCTGGGTGACAGAGCCCCCGTGTCACTTGGTGCTGCCCCACCTCTTGAGGTCCGGGGGAGGATGGGCGCATACTGTGCCGGCTGGAACCGGAACATCCGTCTGTCAGGTGTCTGGAGTTTGTTCCTGAATCCACGCCTGCTCCTCCAGCATCTGCTGGTGGGACCACGGGGTGTCTGAGTCCCATCAGAGAGTGTGTGCCAGGGGGAGGTGGGGAGGAAGGGGATAGCCAGGCTGGGGGTCTTCCTTGTTCTACTGGGTCATGCTTCCAACCCTTGTTTGTTTTGCTTGTCTGAGGACAACAGGTTCTAGCACAGCCCTGTAGTTCCACAAACTAGCTTCAGGCCGGGTATATGGTTTGTGTGCTTGTTCGGTGGGAGGCAGAGATGTGTTAGAGGAGCAGAACAATCCTACTATTTCTCACATGGCGACAAGGGGTCTGAGCGTCACCGAGCATCCTAGAATGAGGAGTCTACCTTTGTTTGACTTACTGGCCGTCATCAACAAGGGATTTTTCCAGAGACAGGTCCCTGTTAGCAGTGGGCACAAATCTGATTGAGATGACGCCTCTGTTCGGGAAAGGTCAATGTGGCTCCTTCCAGGGGGCCGTGGGGTGTTCTCTGATGTCATGTCAGCTGGGGAGGAGTGGCTGTGTGTGAACGTACAGTGGGTGTTAGAAAGGGACCTACTTTTATCTGTTGGAGACACAGGTTTTCAATCAGCATCAGTGGAAATGTTAAAAAAAATTCAACCAAGTAAATTTGAAGATTTAATTGGCTTTATTAAACAATTCATGAATTGGGCAGCATCCCATCTAGCAAGCTGAGAAGAACTCTGAGGAGTTAGGCAAGATGGAAGGATTTTATGGGAAGGAGGATGGGGCACGAAAGTTATTAGTGGCCAAACAGGATTGTTCTAGGGAAGGTTGAGTTCCCTTAGGGGGAAGAGCGAGGGGTCTTATCCTGCAGATTATCTCATCTTCCTCTGGGCATAGAGAAGGCTCAGGTGACTGACTCTGGTTCTTCTGGGAAAATTCCTGACTGACAGGTTAAGACTCATTTCTGGGGGAGGTTGAACCTGCCATTAGATTAGGTATTAAGCCCCCATTTGGGAATTTGGCCTAAGAGGCACCATTTTGGGCGTGTGGTTTTCTTTTTAACTAAGTCTTCAGACATTAGAATCATTTCTTTTAATGCAAACTTCAAGGAATAATTTTAACACCAGAGTATATCAAACTCATTATAATGAGACATTCAAACCATCCCTGAAATACCACATATAAGCCATTAACATTTGCAAACCTGCTAGTGGTATTCCCAAGCCAGACCCTGGGGAAAAACAGTACTGCATTTCTGGTCAGTAGTGTCATGATCAAGGAAGGGTTTTTTTTTTTGTTTTTTTGTTTTTTTGTTTTTTTCGGAAGAGTTCCAGAATATTAGGTACCCAGCCTCCTTGCCTCCTTCTCCTTCTGGCCTTGCACCCAGATGGGCACCCACTGGGCAAATTCCAAACTTGACACTGGAAGAAGACATAGCGAAGGGCAGCCTGAGGAAAAACCCCAGAGACAGCAGATGGGTCTTCACCTTCTACTCGCTGTGTCTTCCTCCTTCCCACACTCCTGGCTGGCCAGAGTCCACTCAGGGCTCTCTTGGGATCTCAGGGATTGGGGGAATGGGGCTTTCCAAGGGACCTTTCTTATAATTCTGATCCCATATAGAGTCACCAGGATCCAAAATTGGAAAGTCCTACATGTTAATGCTTGTCTGGTAAAATAAAAATAAAAATTGGCACCTCAAAATTCTGTCATTGACTTTTTAAAGAAATTATTTTAACCATTTTTAAATGTAGTGTAGTGTTCAGTGGCATTAAGTACATTCACACGGTTGGACAACCATCACCACCATCTGTCCACAGAACTTTTTTCATCTTGTAAACCCAAAACTCTCTACCCCTGAAACACTAACATCCCCTTCCCCTTTACCCCCAACCCTTTTACTTATGGTCTCTCTGAATTTGACTGCTCTAAGTACATCATATGAATGAAATCATACGATATTTATTGTATTTATCCTTTTAAAAGTGGCCCATTGGGATGCCTGGATGGCTCAGTCAGTCAAGCGTCTGCCTTTGGCTCGGGTCATGATCCCGGGGTCCTGGGATCGATTGAGCCCTGCATCAGGCTCCCTGCTCAGCAGGAAGGCTGCTTCTCCTTCTGCCTGCTGCTCCCCCTGCTTGTGCTCCCATGTGTGCATGCTCTCCTCTCTCTCTCTCTCTGACAAAGAAATAAATTAAAACAAAACAAAACAAAACAAAACAGGGGCTCCTGGGTGGCTCAGTCCTTAAGCATCTGCCTTCAGCTCAGGTCATAATCCCAGGGTCCTGGGATCAAGCCCTGCATTGGACTCCCTGCTCAGCGGGAAGCCTGCTTCTCCCTCTTCCACTCCCCCTGACTGTGTTCCCTCTCTCACTGTGTCTCTGTCAAATAAATAAATAAAATCTTAGAAAAAAAAAACAAAAAACAAAAAACAAAAAACTAGCCTATATCATTTAGCATAATGCCATCAAGGTTCATCCACATTGAGGCATAAGTCAGAATTTTCTTCCTTTTAAAGGCTGAACAATATTCCATTGTATGAATATACCACATTTTGTTTCTCCATTTATGCAATCATGGTTATTTGGATTGTCTCAACCCTTTGGCTATTGTGAATAATAATGGCAAGAGTATGCAAGTTGTCAAGTGTACAAGTTGTCCTTGAATGTTTCAACTGAACAGCAAGATACATTAAGATAGACTTCAATATTTCTTAATTCTGATGAAGGAGGCAAGAACAAATCAATCCTAGATCTATCAGAAACTTCTTTCCTGTGCTTCCAAAGAGTAGAATACTTCTGCTGTGCGTCTGTTTGAGAAGCTCTCTTCATCGTGTACACCTGTTTGAGGTCCCTTAAGAGCACTTCAGATATCGGTCGGTAATTTCAATATTTTAGTTGTGATTTAAACATTTTGTCTAACTATATGAAGGCCCTCTCATGAGTAAAGTACTATAAAAAGCTTTTTAAAATATTTATTTTGAGAGAGAGAGCACGCACACATGTGAGCAAGCAGTGGGGGGCAGGGGCAGAGGGAGAGAGAGAATCTCAAGCAGGCTCCATGCCCAGTGTCGAGTTCAACTTGGGGCTTCATCTCAGGACCCTAAGATCATGACATGAGCTGAAATCAAGAGTCAGATGCTCAACGGACCAAGCCACCCAGGTGTCCCTATAAAAAATGTTTTAAAAAGTGAAGTTTAGGGGCGCCTGGGTGGCTCAGTGGGTTAAGCCTCTGCCTTCAGCTCAGGTCATGGTCCCGGGGTCCTGGGATTGAGCCCCACATCGGGCTCTCTGCTTCGCAGGAAGCCTGCTTTCACCACACCCTCCCCTCCCCCACCTACCTCTCTGCCTACTTGTGATCTCCGTCTGTCAAATAAATAAAATCTTAAAAAAAAAAATGAAGTTTAAAATTATTTTTTTTAGGGACACCTGGCTGGTCCAGTAAGTAGAGCATGTGACTCTTGATTTCAGGGTTGGGAGTTCGGGCCCCACACTGGGTATCGAGATTACCGAAAAATAAAATTTTTAGAAAATAAAAAATAAAATGTTTTTTTAAGAATTTTATTTTATTATTTTTTTATTTATTTTGAGAGAGAGAGCACAAGCCAGGGTTGCAGCAGAGGGAGAGACAGAGAATCTTAAGCAAGCTCCATGCCCAGCAGGGAGTCCCACACAGGGCTCAATCTCATGACCCTGAGATCACGACCTGAGCCAAAATCAAGCATTGGTTGCTTAGCTGACTGAGCCACCCAAGGCACCCTCTAAAATGATATTTTTTAATGTGTAGAAATTGGTTGCTTTGGAGAGCCAGGAAACTGGTATTTGGGTAGCCTGAAGCCTGAAGAAGGAGCTGATGGTAATGAACAAGATGTCCACAGATGAGCAAAATAAAATGCTTTGAATAGGTAGGAAGTGTACTTTGCATTTTTTTCAACAATTCTTACATAATGGTTCTGATTTAAATTTTTAAAACATTATAAAATCTGCATGTTACATTAATATGTACAAATAATAACTCCAAATATGCATATAATTTTAAAAAATTTTAATTGCATGGTTTTTTTTTCCTTCTTCACTCTACTTCCTGTCTCTTTTGGTGCATATTTTTGCGGCAGATGTGTGGCGAATGCAACCTAATACATTCCTCAAAGCTATCTGGTTCATTGATGTCATCTTTTCTTGTTTGAAAGCACTGTTGCATATTTAATTTTGTCTCTGTGTGTGTGTGTATCTTTGGCCACTTTACTGAAAGAGAACTTTCAGGGGTACAATGCCGTCTTGAAACCAAAAATTGAAATATTTTGGTGAAATCTAGATATGGACACAAAAAGAGCTCTCTCTAAATTCTCCTTAAGAAGATGGTGTATTGGCCATGCTCTCTTAAAAGAAAAACATTTTTCTTAAGCTAAAGATTTTCTCAGCAATAATCCCACTGTTGCAAATTGAATACTGGTTAAATATTCTGTTTTAATTCTGGTGACAAATACCGACCAGGAGATAATTTTTCATTCTGTGATTCCATGAACTCACTATTGGGTAAGAAGTAATTCTTTTTACCATAAATAAATAAGTAAATAAAAATAAAAATAAAAATTAAAGAAAGAAACAGAATGAGTCAATAAAAAGAACTCATGAGAGTCACACAATCAATGTAGAATATGGATTGGGCTAGTACAAAATTGTCAAAATATTAAAAACGTGATTCATGCAAATATAAAAAGAAAACCTAAGATTTTATTCAACTAATTAATTCATGAGGGCCTCAGCAAGATGTTGACTTCAAAGGAGTACTAGTAAGATATCAAGGTTCCAAGGAAAATTTAAAGAATATACAATACATACACATATATTTATCTGTTAGTTGTGATAAGATGAATTTGCTAAATGTGAAACTAGCTGACATCATATAAGACAAAATCTTATTATTAGATTTGTCGTATTTTTACCTGGCAGGAATCACTTCCATCTCTACTGGAAAAATTAATTTGCAATGTTATGGACAAGAATCTTTTGCACTTCAATTTTCTGCAAGTGATCTTTTTATTTTTTTTTTAAGATCTTATTTATTTATTTGAGAGAGATCACAAGTAGGCAGAGAGGCAGGCAGAGAGAGAGAGGGGGAAGCAGGCTCCCTGCTGAGCAGAGAGCCCGATGCGGGGCTGGATCCCAGGACCCTGGGATCATGACCTGAGCCGAAAGCAGAGGCTTAACACACTGAGCCACCTAGGCGCCCCTGCAAGTGATCTTCTATCTCTATCTACAGAGTTGTAAAAGAGCCTCGTCAATAAAAAGTCCATCAAATGTACACAACCCTATAGAATTAGATAATCCCCAGAAGGGTTACAACACCCACCACCCTGCTGAAAATACCCAGTAAACTTGCCCATTTCAAGGTTTTGGGCTATTTTTCCTGATATCCCCAATTAAAAAACTATGTGTACACACACACACACACACACACACACACACAGATATATTTAAATTTTCTGATTTACTCTGCAGGAGACATGCCAGAGAAGAAGGCCAGCTTAACAGTATCCTAAAGGAATCTATTTTTGTGGAAACAATGACATGGTTTCAAAGTTCACAAAGAGTTGAGCTTAACGAAAACTTTGTCTAAATTAGAGAGGATAGACCCCTGTAACCCAACTGCCCCTCTACCACTCCCCAAAGGGGCTCTTATCTTTGTTGAACAAAAAATAATTAGCTAGAAAGCCTGCTGCAAAAGAGCTGAGGCAGTTTATTTTTAACTACTTCTTTTTAAGGTTGCACAAGTTTGGTCCTTATATGGGTGTGTTCATGGGTGGTTAGGTTTAGGGCAGGCTTATGGTAGAAAGAGAAAGCAAGTGAGGATATGGGTGAAGTAGTAGGGGCCCTGCTCTTGGACAGACCTGCCAAAGCTCTAAGCCTTCCAACTGGAACTTATTCCCATCCCACCGCAGCCTCTCCCTACCCCAATTTGCAAATAGTCTCTTTGGGTCTCTACCTCAGTGACTTCCACCATCATCATCCACCCAGCTGCCCACACCAGAAATTTCGGTGACATCTGTAATTTCTCTTTCCTTCTCCTCAACATTCTACTGATCATAAAGTCCAGTGGATTCCACCCAATACCACTCTCGTTTGCCACTTTTCATTGCCAATGCTCTGCTCCTGGACGTGTTCTCTCTCGCCTGGATTACTGCAGCAGCCCCAGGCTGGTCTTCCGGCCTCCCTAGCCCCAGTCCAGATCCCATAGAGCAGACATGCGAGCTTTTCCTGATGAGGTCACTCTCTGCTTAAAACCCTATTACAGCTCCTGAGCAACCTCCTTTCCTTGGTTTATGAGGTCGTCCTTATCTCTGAAGCTTAATGCCTCTCTCCAACCATCTGTTCCCACTCTAAGGAGATCCTCCCCATTTCTAGACTAAGCTCTCAGGTTCCTATCTCTCTCTATAAGCCCTTCTCACCGCTTAGATTCCCCTCCCACGTCTTTTTCATTCTCTGGGTCTTAGCTTACTTCCTCTAGAAGCCTTCCCGACGCCCCAAGCAGAAGGTCCTCGGTGCAGCAGGAACGCCTGTCTGCTCCTCCCCCACCACAGCTCTGTCGCCAGGTGCAATCCTGCAACCTGGTCGCCTGTAGCCCTTGGGTTGGACTGGACCGTTGGCTTCTTGCCCTCACCTTGTCCTTGGAACGCCAGCCACTTCACCCACTTCTCTTTCCCCTCCTCAAAGATTCCCGCTCCTTCTGCCCCTCGCCCTTCTTTCTCTGCCACCGGGGTGCCTCCCTGAGACCCAAGAAGCCTCGGATCTCCCGTTCGTCTCTTTTGCTTGAAGCACGTTTCGTCCTGGCACGGTCCGGGACTCTAGGGTCAGCTCTGTCATTATGTGCTGGGTGTCTGTCCCTACTTGCAGAACGTCCGCGCCGAGGATGCCGGACCCTGTCGCTCTGCTCGCCGTGTCCCCCGGCGGAGCAGGTGCGCGAGCGAGTGGGGGGCGTGGAGCGAACGAGCGTCTTGCGGGCGCGCGGGCCACGCGGTGAGGAAGGGCCCGCGCTCAGCCACCTCCCCGGGACCCCGCGGCGCCGGAAGCGGCCGGGGCGGCCCCCTCCCCGCGGGGCCCGCCGCCTTATCTCGGCGCCTCGGGGCCTCGGGAGGAGTCGCGGGCGCGCCGGGAGGGACGCGGCGGCGGCATGGGCCGGGGGCCCCAGGGCGCGGGCCGCCCGCCTCGCCGCCTGCTGTCGCTCCTGCTGCTGCTCGGCTTGGCCCGCGGCGCGAACCCAGCGCTGGGCGCCGACGGTGAGTGCAGGCGGGGGGCGGGCGCGGCGCAGAGGCACCGCTGGGCCCTCGACGACGCCGGGCGCGCCCGGGACGCTTCCCCACCCCCCACTCCCGGGGCAAGGCCGGCGCGGGGCCCGGGCGTGGAGCGCAGGTGGGGCCCGCTCGGGCCGTTGGGGCTCGGGAAGGCGGGGTGCACCGAGGCAGGAGGGGCTCCCCGCCCTCGCCCCAGGCATCTGGGGGCGCGGGGTGGGGGAACCTGTCGCAGGCGGCCTCGCCCTTGGCGCGGGGGACCTGTGGGGTGAGACGGGGGTGGGCGCGAGCCGGAGCCCCGGGGGAGAGCCGCGCCCGGCCTGGAAGGGCGTGGAAGGGCGCGGAAGGGCGTTCCAGCTGCGCTGTCACGCTTCCGGCTCTGCTGTGGCTTTTGCACGACAAATTATTGACCTGAAGCAATTTTCTTTCTACCTTTTAATTTTTTTCACCTAAGTGAAGAACCAGATGCTAATGTGTGAGAAAGAAGTTCAAGGAAGATTACAGGAAAAAGGCATTCTTTAATCAAGTCATTCGTTCAACAGATGGTCCTTGAATCGTTTCCTTGTGCAGGATGTGAGGTCGCCCCGCTGGCCCTCATTGAGCTCCTGTTCTGGAGGCGACAGACGAGCAGATCACCCATTTCCAAGCAAATTGGAACGCACTGTCACATGTGGTAGGAGTTACACAGATTCAAACGTGTAGGGGAGGTGGCATTTACCCACTTAACCCAAGTAATCCTAATAGACGGCAGAATGCCTAAGTGCTCTGAGAAGGTGTAGGTGGTCAGAGCAAGGCGAGCTTCGTTCTAGCTTGGTGAACCTGGAGGCATTAGAGATGAGGTGATTCTTGAACTGGGCCAACAGGTTTGATAATATTTGGGTATGGGAAGATGAGGAAAAGGCATCTCAACTCATAGCAGAGGGCAGCCAGCCCTCCATAAATATATGCAGAATGAATGAATTCCACATGGAAGGGGCAGTGTGATGTACATGGAGGTAGAAAAGCAGGGGGCCTGTGGCCTGTGGTATGCAGGAGATGGGTGGGAAATGGAGGTGGAAAAGCAGATTGGATTAACCAAAAGGCAGAGTGCCTTGGTTGGCAGACCAAGTTACTTAGAGTCAGCGTTCCTGGGTGGCGGGAAGACGTTGGAAATCATCGCAGGCTTTTGTACAGACAGTGATATAAAAAGTGGGTATAAGGAAACCCTCCAGCTTTCTTAGTAAAATCATTCATCCCGAAGGGGAAGAGAACTTCCATGTAGGGAGACGGAGGGGGCGATTTTGTGGTTCAGACTCCTGCTTCCTCAAATTCTTTTCATCTTTGGACTTTTACCACCACTGGTGTTCCTTTTGATGACACAACTTTTTTGGGGGGCCATTTTTGAACATCAGATATTCTGGTAGGCTTTCTAACTTTTTTCCCTGACTTGGTCTCCCACAGCAGTGTGCCTAAAAACCTATAGATGCTTGGGACCTATTTCAGAATCTGTGTTAGAGCCCTCTAGCCTAGGCAACGGTCGGACTTGATCCCATTGAATTACTGGGCTAAGATGGTAGAACAAAGTAACTACCTAAAAGCTACTACTTAAAGACTATTGGGTCAATTTGGGGAAGTGGAAGCGCCCGGTAGAGACTCTCTCCTTTGTAGGCATTCTTTCTTCATTTACAACCTTGAAGAATCTGGTTTTCTTAAGGGTGGGTTTCCTTCCAGTGGACAATGTAGGGAATGCCTGGGGCTTAGAACCATTGTAAGAGCTGGCCTACAAATTCTGAGGACTGGCCCCATGGTAAAGATAGCAGGGGAAGGGGATCGAATGTAGATAATAAGGTAGAAAGGGAACCAAAGGACCTAATAATGGACCTTAAGGTGACGGTGAACAGAAGAGAAAGTGGACACAAAGGTGACTGAGGACTGGGTGACTTGGATATATGGTTTTGTAGGAGGAGGAAAAAGATTTGGGAAGAAAGATAAGTCATTTTGGATACCCTGAATTTGAGGTAATGTTAGGGCTTCTGGAGAGGTGAACTCATTAGGGAGTTAGGACTGTGGACAAGGGGTGTGTGCCAATGATGGAGACTTGTGGTCACTTGAAGCCTTGAGGTTGATAAGAGGAAGGAGACCCAGGGCAGATTTGGGGGAAAGACCCATTTTCGATGATAGGTGCACATACAGATGGGAGGAGGGCTGGGCTAGTCTAGCATCCAAGGAAACCAGAGGAAGGGGAGCTTCTCCCTGGGATGATGGTTTTGGGAAAGCAGCCACAAACACGCTGTAGTCTGAGGGTATTATTCAGTAGAGATGGAGACATTGAAAATGCAGAAATAAATGAGGTACTTTTTTTTTTTTTTTGAAGATTTTATTTATTTATTTGACAACAGAGAGAGAGATCACAAGTAGGAAGAGAAGCAGGCGGAGAGAGAAGGAGCAGAGAGCCCGATGTGGGGCTCCATCCCAGGACCCTGATACCCTGAGCCGAAGGCAGAGGCTTAACCCCCTGAGCCACCCAAGCGCCCCATAAATGAGGTACTTAATGAAGTATGTCCAAAGCGAAATTGGTCTACAAGGGGGAAAGCTTGGTCTCTGCGAGGGGAGAAGAGCGGAGAAGATCTGTTCTTTTTCCCCACAGCTGTCTACTTAGGTTTGTTCATATTTCAAAACCAGCCCAGTCGGCCTCCCTCCCGGGAAGCTCTGGAGTTCCCTGCAGCCCAGCCACACCGTGCCTGAGTCCATGTACCGCAATTGTAGGATGCACGTGTATTTCTAGACATACGAGCAAACACTAGCATGCATACGCATATATACGGCACCCTCACTCTACACACTGAGGCCATGTTGCATATTATACAAACTGCCTAGTGGTGTTGTTTGCTAGACTAAGCTTCATGTGAGTCAGGGGCTGTGGCTTGTAATAGGAATTTGGTAGGAAGGGAAATGAAGACCACCCAAATGGGAAGAGGCAAGGGCTCTTTACACAGAGTTTGCTACAGCAGGAGACTCAGACGGCATCACTCTTGAGAGCCTGATAGCGGATCAAAGGGGGAGGCTTCCGGTTTGCCCCTGGCTTGAGGCTGGTGGCCTGGAGAAGCTGGAGGTGGTGTCCTAACAGCAGACGTTCTAAGTGATTGGTTAGGGGAGTGTACTGGGCGCTCTCTGATTGGTCCTAAGCGTGAAGCGAGGGCAACAATTAGGGAAGCCAGCTGTTAGCGATTAAATCCTGACCGTTTGGGTCTTACCGCTGGAGGCTGTGGTTTGACTTCCTGGCCTGATGATGGCTGCCTCGTGCCTCCATGTGGGCCTGAATTCTATTTTTATCTACGGCCTGGCCATTGTCTCTGTGTATATTCAGTGTCTCACTGGTAGAGTGTGCTGAATTGCCCTGAATTGTTATCAAAGACATTTCAGGGAGAAGAAGTCAGAGGCTGGGTGGAAGGGAAGTGTGAGACACACAGTTGGTAGAGCAGAAGGGTGTTGATGGGTGGGTGGGGTGCCAAGCCCAGGGGAATGGAAGGTTAGGAATGGGTGAGGAAGGATGGAACCAGTCAGTCCTGTTTCTTAACCTTCTCAGGCACAGTCCTGAGTCGGGAGTGGCTGGGGACTTGTTGGCTCAGGACTCGCTGGGTTGGGAAGGCCGGAGGGAGGACAGGCGGAGGCTTTGAGAATCTTGGGGGAGTGATGGTGGTGGAGAGGCCTGGGAGTTTGTCCTTGCTGTGTAAAGTGCACGTGACGTCACCATGTAGCAGGGGAAAGAGGAGGCATGGCGGGGGTGAGTGAATTGTTTTCGAGTGACTTAGAGTTGCTCAAAGTAAGGGAGTGGGATTCAAGCTGATGGAGAAGATCCTCCTCCCTGTCATCCACTGCTGGGGTCCTGGCCCTGGGCGTGTCCTCAGCCTTTTGGTCCTCTCCCAAAATGGGTTCCTCTGTCTCTGCAGCCCCAGGTAGCAAGTGGTCTCTTGGCCTTCGCTCTGGAGAGCAGACAGGGGAAGTTAATTGCATGGATTAAAGAAACAGTTTTCCCTGCTTGAGAATGTGAGTCAGGTGCGAGAGAATGCATCAGGGGGCGACTTGTTGAACACGAACCGAGGGTGTGGACTAAATGAAAGGCTTCTTGACTCAAGATGCAAGAGCTTTGCAATTGGGGCAGTTAGCGAGGCTTGGTTCTTGGTCTGGAGTCTACGTATGGTGGGCCCCACTGGACGTTGGTCTTGGTTGCTTAAGCTTCCGAGGTCTGAGTCAGGTGTTACCCAGAAGGCTGGGAGGATGTGGGGCAGGCAGGGGATGATTACGTAAATTAAGATATTAAGGATCCTGGACTATCAGCCCCACAAATAGGTAGGCATCTGTCTACATGACAATATTGCTTCGGATTTTTGCACTAACGCAGCTCTGTCACCCTCTCCATTGGTGTATCTGGGAGTTGGCCAGCTGTCAGTACCTTCATGTAGTCTTTCCTGGAGTTGACAAGTGGTTGTTACAACAGCATCTAATGTATTCTAATTGCTTTACATGTATTAGCTCATTTCTTACAGCAGCCGTATGAGGTGGGTCTTTATTATCCTCATAGTCAGATTTATAGGAGGCGGAGGCCCAGAGCCCCATCTAGGATGACACAGCTAGTCCAGTTGGAGAGCTGGGATTGTCCCCCCTTCATCTCACCCCTGCTCGGAACCTCTGGGCCAAGTGGCACGCCCTACCTCTCACATGACCTGTTTCCAGCCATGAATATTTCTGTCTCTCTCTACAGGGAGAGACAGAAATATTCATGTAAATCAGCCCTTTGCCTAGTGCTTTCCCGCTCATACAGCATTTCTGTTTCTCACTGAAGCCTCATGACAGAATTCTGTCTCACGGATTAAAACCAGAGGATGGGCAGGTCAATTTGCCTAAGATCACGGAGCCAGGGAGCAAGAGAGAAGTGTCCCAGCCTCGGTGGGTGCACCAAAACCCGTCTTGGCCTCTGAGTGTTGGTTGTGGTTTTAGCTGGCTTAGTTGATACAGAGTGCTGAAGGGAAGCGGATGGAGGTTGTCTCTCTGGACGTTCCAAGAATAGTCACCAAGAGTACTTAGCCTTGTTGTCCCTCTAGACTTTGGAATGCCCACTGTCCTGTTTCTCTGCCAGTCATTCTAGGTATCCCTGGGCCAGAGGGTTGGGGGGGGGGTTCCCTCAGTCACTATGCAGCAGCCACCTCTCTGCTGTCCTGAGCAGAATCTGCTGATGACAAAATTAAGTCCTCCTTGATATGGATGTGAAGACTCCCTCCTGCTCCCACTTCCCCTCAGGTTATACAGCAAAGGTGCAGTGGTCTTTCAACTGGCCTGGAGAATTTCCAGGATAATTCCAGGAAAATTATCACTGTCACCTTGGTCCAGCTATGCTCTCCATCAGTCTAGGCTTGGTGGATGACATCTTCACGGTTACTTTTTCTTTCCCCAGGATTCTGACCTTGAGGTTGAACTAGACTTGCCATGCAACCAGTAGTGTGGTCTACCTGGGAGCTTTTTTTTTTAGGAATGCAGATTCTCAGGCCGAATCAGAATCTCTGGGGATTCTGTTTTAACAAGCTCTCCAGGTAGGGAGACCAGCTGTCTTGGTTGGCACCGTAATGAGGGGTTTTCTGGGTCACAGGGCTTGTAGTATTAAAACCGGGACAAAGTAGTCCCCCCCCATCTGTAGGTGATTCTTAATTGAGCTAGGGGCTGATGAATGGTGGAAACCGTTGTGTGGTTAGAAGCGACCCTCCCCGCCCTGTCCTTTCTTGGATTTTTTTGATTTTTGGATCTTGGATTTTTCTTGGATTTTTTCAGGATTGTGCTTCCTGCCCCTTTCCTTAGGATAAGTTGTGTCACTGCCCCATGATGTGTATGTGCTGCACCCCCTCCGCCCAAGAGGCTACTTCGTCCCTCAAGCAATTAGAACTCAGAAGTTGCCATATAAGGCTCTGCAGACTAGGTTAATTATGGCTGAGTAAGAAGCTTTAGTTGAGGCCTTTCTTCCTCTGGAAACTGCTTTCCCTCCTGCAGGTGGTCTGAGAAGCCTTTGGCAGCCCAGCATATAGGTTGTCTTTTTGCCAATATGGGGAACAGACATTCATGGAGCCAGACATGCCAAATACTGTCCTTCTGGGGTTAACTTTGCTAAATTATTCCTAGTGGGTCATCAAAACAGGTTCCCTAAGGATGAAGTGTTGGCCAATTAGGGTACAAGAACTTTGGAGGCCACTTAACCCCTGCTGCTTAAAATGTGGTCCCCGTGGGTGGCTCAGTCATTAAGCATCTGCCTTCAGCTCAGGTCATGATCCCAGGATCCTGGGATTGAGCCCCGCATCGGGCTCTCTACTCAACAGGAAGCCTGCTTCTTGCTCTCCCACTCCCCCTGCTTGTGTTCCCTTTCTCTGTGTCTATCTCTGTCAAATAAATAAATAAAATCTTAAAAAAAAAAAAGAAATGCAAAATGCTGGGCCTCACCCTGAATTGGATCCTGCGGTTTAGCACCATCCCCAGGTGATTTGAATGCCCCTTTAAAATTTTAAAAAAGATTTCTGTATTTATCTTAGAGAGAGAGTGTTTTTTGCTGGGGTGGGGGTGGTAGAGAGAGGGGAGACAAGCAGAATCACTACTGAGTGCAGGGCTGGCCCCTCACTGGGGCTCAATCCCAGGATCCTGAGATCAGGACCCTGAGATCATTGCCTGAGCCACCCAGGTGCCCCTGAATGCCCTTTAAAATTTGAGAAGCCCAAAGCCCTCGTTCTACAGATGAAAAAACTGGGATCGGGAGAGGTTCAGTGACTCGCTAAAGGTTGTATAATGAGTAAGACTCAGCTAGATTTAGGGTCCGGTTCTGACAATTAGCTCCAGTGTTTGCTTTCCCCCTGTATCTGGCTGCCTTCTTACAAGGCCTTATTTTGTTTGGTTCTGATTATTGAATGAACTTGAACTTAATTCAATTTATTTTAAAAACTTTACATTCTGTCTTTTGCTAATTCAGACTGGACTTCCGTTAATTTATCTGAGTGGGTGGTGCTCCTTTATTTCTTAATTTTGTGTGTGTGTGTGTGTGTGTGTGTGTGTTTATTAGATTCACTCAACAGTTGAATGAAATAATCTTTTTTTTTTCCTGTCTGACGTAAGTTTCTGGAACTGGATATATATAAATGCTTCCATGTTTATAAAGACAAATATCCCATATCAGAAAAAAAATCAAACATTTTACCATTTTGTTGTTGATGATTTCATAAATACAGTATTTATTTTTTGTTATCACACTGGACGTACACACTGGGAGAGTGTTTGTCATTATATGGCTGATCACACTGGACTTAAGGACTTGACCCAGGAACCTTTATTTATTTATTTATTTATTTATCTTTTAAGATTTTATTTGTTCATTTGACAGAGGTCACAAGTAGGCAGAGAGACAGGCGGGGCGGGGGAGGGGGGGGAAGCAGGCTCCCTGCTGAGCAGAGAGCCCGATGCGGGGCTCCATCTCAGGACTCTGGGATCACGACATGAGCTGAAGGCAGAGGCTTTAACCCACTGAGCCACCCAGGCGCCCCCAGGAACCATTATTTAAAAGGTATTTCCAGGATGTTGGTTGCATGTGATTATGAATTGACAGTGTCTCATGGCACCAATTTAAAAATGTTCTTTGTTAAAATGTTAAAATGGTTGTACTTACTCTGTACTGATGGACATTTAAGCGCAGCGACCCATTTCTCACTTCAGCTCTGCCTGTTGCCCTGAAACTCAGGAGCCGCTCTGGTCCATTTCCTTCAGGCTGTAAACTTCATCTCATGCCAGGGTTAGTGAGGGGAATGGGGTATCTACCTGCTCCTTATCCATATTTGTACCTAGTTCCTTGAACTCTGAGTCCTATCCCTGACACCTGCCTTCTGAAGCGCTCAGTGGCCCTGATTCCTGAGCCTTTGGGGCCAGCTTTTAGTTCTTCCTCTCAAGCCATTCCCTTGCTTCTGTCTCCTGCATCTTCTGAAATATTGTCGCCGTCCTCATCTCCTGTCCTCTCGTCTGCCAGGGTTTATACCTTTCCGGGGCTTCATGTCATGGGGGAGGGGGAGCTTTGAAAATGTACTAAATCTGCATGTTTAACTGCAAATCTTTCATCTGTAATTTAAAAAAAAAACAAACTTGTATTTTTTTCTTACAAGCTCTTTCGTATTCCTAATGTTGTGTGTCTGCATAAGCTCTTTGCTCCTCTTGCAGGTCTCACTTGCATCATGACTGTTGGTCTTCATAGAGTACTGACTTTGGGGAAACTTTTTTTTCACTGAATTTGAATGTAATTTCTAATACTTCTTTTCTTTACTATTTCCTCACCCCCAACTCCCAAATCCTGTATTTTCTTTCATTCCTTCCTTCCTCCCTTCCTTCGTTACAAGATTTTATCTATTTGAGTGAGAAAGAAAGAGCACCAGAGAGAGAGAGAGAGAGAGTGAGTGAGAGAGCAGCACGTGTGTGCAAACATGTGGCGGGGGGGGGTGGTTTGGGGAAGTGGAGGGGCAGAGGGAAAGGGAGAAGCAGATTCCCTGCAGAGCAAGGAGCCCGAGGTGGGGCTTGATTCCAGGACCCTGGGATCATGACCTGAGCCGAAGGCAGACACCTAACCGACAGAATCACCCAGGCCCTTCTTTTTAAGGAATGCCCCCCTGCAATTTCTTGCATTAAAATTCTAGGGCTTTCCCCCACCCTCGGGCTGCCTGCTTTTACTTCTCTCTTTTTAAAGTACAAAAGCAGGAAAAACTCAAATTTTCTGGAGTAGATACATTTTTATATCTAGTACTAAACATTTCAATTAAAAAAATTTTATTTAAGTGATCTCCACATCCAGCCTGGGGCTCAAACTCAAAACCCTGAGATCAAGAATCACACACCTGACTGAGCCAGCCAGGCGCCCCAAGGCATTTCGATTTTGCTATCCTTTTTGTCTCAAGAATTATTTGGGAGAGTGTTCTGTAGTGTCCAAGTAGGTTTCTTTTGGGAATGCTACTGTTTGTTTTATTTTGTAGTCTTATTACATTATTACATGGTAGTCAGATACTACGACTTCTATAGTTTTTTTTTTTTAATATTATTTATTTATTTGACAGACAGAGATCACAGGTAGGCAGAGAGGCAGGCAGAGAGAGAGAGGGAAGCAGGCTCCCTGCCGTGCACAGAGCCCGATATGGGGCTCGATCCCAGGACCCTGGGATCACAACCTGAGCCGAAGGCAGAGGCTTTAACGCACTGAGCCATCCAGGCGCCCCCGACTTCTATAGTTTCTATGTTTGACTTTGTTGCATTTTTTTTAATGGTTTGGGATATAATAAATTTTGTAAATATTCCGCAGTTAATTTAGTATTACTTAGGGATAAGCAGCAGTTTGTCTCATTTCTGTGTTATATTTGTTTTAAAAGAAAAAGCAGGGGGAGCCTGGGAGGCTCATTCAGTTAAGTGTCTACCCTCGGCTCAGGTCGTGAGCCCAGAGTCCTGGATGGAGTCCCATGTCAGGCTCCTTGCTCAGAGGGGAGCCCTCTTCTCCCTCTCCCTGACCCCTCCCACTCCCCCACTCTTATTCTCTCTCTCAGATAGATAAATAAAATATTTTTTAAAAAAAGGAAAGAAAAAGCCATGGTTAACAATCAGTACAGATCTTCCTGAACTTATGATTGGGTGGGTTACATCATAACTTGGAAATCTCCTAAGTCGAAAATACATTTAATACTCCTAACCTGTCAAACATTATAGCTTAGCCTAGCCTACTGTAAATGTGCACAAAACCCTTGTGTTCACCAGCAGTCCGGCAAAACCGCGTGACACCCAGCCTGTTGTATAATCAAGTGTGGACCCTCTCCTGTGACGTATTGAATACTGTACTGAAAGTGATAAACAGAATGGTCATACGGGTGCAGAACGGTTGTGAATTTACCAGGTGTCTGCCCCTGTGATCGCCTGGCTGGCTGGAGCTAGAGCTGGCTGCCACCGCCCGGTGTCCTGAGAGAGGATCACACCTCATATCCCTAGCCTGGGGAAAGATCCAAATTCAAAATTTGAAGTATGCTTTCTACTGAATGTGTATTGCTTTTGCACCACTGTCAAGTCGAAAGATTGTAAGTTGAACCATTGTAAGTCAGGGCTGTCTGTACTTGGAAATCTCCCTGTCTCAGTTGCCTGGAGCAACCCGAGGGCTGAGTGTTTATTCCCTGGGTAGTCATGGGGCCAAGACTGAGATGGAATTCCACGCTGACTCTCTCGACCCGGGCCCCTCCTGAAATTACAGACACTGAGAGGACAACACGATACCCCACAGAGCCTCAGGTAGAAGTCCTTGCTTGACCTTGGACCATGTACCCATCACCCTCTAGTAGGTTTGCGTGTGTTAGCCTCCCACATCTCTGCTGCCTGTCGAAGTAATTGGACCTGGTCATCCGGCTGGGACCCAGCTGTTCATCTCACTGACATTTTAAGCACCTTCATTTTTTCCCTAAAAGAAACACAGATGGGGTAAGAGACAGATGAGTTCTTCTCCCTTCCACTTGCTTTTTGAGTTGTGGCAAGTAGGACTGCAAGTTCCTTTATCCAGTCACTCAGTAAAAGTGCCTTGGATGTTTATACTGTGCCCTGACGATATAGGGGCAAATGACGAAGTCCCGCAGCCTAGAAGATAGAGCGGGAACCGTATATAATGACAAATGAACACGGCCGATGTGGGAATGTGCAAGTGTTAGCGGAGCACAGAGGGGTTAAATTTTCCACGAGAACAGAGTAATGGCGACGACACCAGGGAGAATATGGGGTTTAAGGTGAGTCTTCAAGTAGGAATGGGTGCTAGCTGGACAGAGAAGGAGATAGGCATTTCCCTTCCTCGAAGGGAACATCATGACTAGGGCATGAAGTAGGACAGGGTCGGCATGTGTGAGAAAGAGTCATCAGTCTCCTGCCTAGAGAATATTGTGTGTGGTTTGCTTTTGAGAACAGTGAGGCTTGGGCTAGGGGTTGGCTTAGAGTCAGACTGTTAAGAGGTTTGATGGCAGGTCGAGGTACAGTATTTTATACTCCTCTCTGTGGGCAGTGAGTAGCCGTTGCAGGTTTTTAAGGATGGGGTCAGATGTGCCTTTTATCATTCGGCTGTTCCAATTCTGGTTCTCCATTGTAAATGTCTACTACCCAAACTGTGGCTTGTCCAGAGGAGGCGATTGCATTTTTCTTTTCCTATAATCTACGATTTATGATTCTGGTTTAGATGTCTGTGCCACTTGCCATGAACACGCTACCTGCAAGCAAGCCGAAGGGATGAAGATGTGTGTCTGCAAATACGGATTCGTGGGCAACGGGAGAACTTACTGTATGGGTAAGCTCTGGCTCCTGGGTGAAGTTGGAAAGTGGGGTCAAGTAAGGAGATTCTCTAGTGTTAAAGAGCTAATGTCCTTGTGGGGAAGACTGTTGCTTTGCTCACCTGTTTTCATCACAGGAAGTCTTGTCCATTATAATAGGCCTTTGTTTTAGTGTTTGGGTATAGCCTGTCTGGGGCGTTGGCAAGGAAGTATCTTCCGTGTTAAAGGGTCATTGAACTTGAGTCTCTGGAAATTCTCTGGCCCAACGCAAATTTGAAATCTGTTTCAAGTCCCGAGTTTAACTTAACAACTTGAGTAAATATTGCCTTCCTTAATTGTTCCTGGTTGTTTCGATGTAAGATGATTTGTATTTGTACCCCGAGGAGAAACAAAACACAATTGCCTATTGGACTTTTGGGCTAATTGATGAAGTAGTATTGCTTTGAGTCTTATGTCTCCCAGAATTTATCCTCCAGATTTTTTGGAGTTGTTGCCCACTGGGGTCTTGGGTGGCTTAAAGGAATACAAAGGCCTTTAGGAAGAATCTAAGGTAATTTTTTGGCTTCATGGCCTCCAGTGTGAGACTTGAGCAGTATCCGGGCTCAACGTTTCTCGGAGTGAATGTTAGGAGAACCACATTGTCCTCCCAGCAACCTTGTTATGTGCACTACGAATATTGACAGTTTACCTTGCGGCTGTGCACTGACTGTGTAGACAGCCTTGTGATATCTTTGGGTTTCCTCTTCCTAAAGAGTAGTAACAATTCCCAGTTCCAAAAGTCATATTCTACTTCACAGATACACCCTCTCACAGTCACACACCATGGCCCATTCCTGCAGGCTGGATCTGTGCCCCCCCTTGGACCCTCTCTCTTTGGGAGAGAGCCCAGGAGAATTGTGGCTGCCCTGCAGTCTGAGGTTCCTGGGGCATTTCTCGAATCCTTCTCCTCCCACAGCTTGCTAGCAGGGGCTTGGAAGTGAGGTAGGAAATGAGCACGGGCAGCCTTCTCTGCTCCCTCCCCGAAGGCGGTCCCCCGCCTGCAGAAGCTTGCCTCACTCTTGATTGCCCCTTGACTTCTGAATCGAAACTTCTCTTAATGGGAGGAAGGGGCTTATTGATTTATGTGGTACTTGCTCTCAGACACTAGACACTGCCTACGCCAGTATGTGGCCTGCTGAGACCACACCATGGGTCACAGGTGATATTACCTGTGTGCCCTGCATGCTGTAACGTGGTCTGCAGCCAAGGGGCCTCAGAAATTTAGAATTCTCTACAAACCCACTGTCCTTTTTGGAGAAGCCTGCTGGGAGACCTGTCTCAGAAACGCTAGCCGAGGACAGGAATGCAGCATCTTATGGGTGGCTGGACTGGTGTCCGAAAGCCCCGTGCAGGGCTCATCAGCTGGGCTGGACACTTGGCCAGGCGGTAGCTTGAGGGCTGTCTCTCCTTGCTCCCATGCAGATCACACCGTAGACAGTGTTAACCATGAGCTGTGTTCCATCTTCAGTGACATTTCCAAAAAGATAACACCTGTAAGGAAAATAGGGAGGAAAAAAAAAAAAAAGGAACGCCGGATTTTGGGAAGGGTACTTTTGAAGCAGCAGGAATTGAGTGCAATTGTGAGAGGCAAACCCATGCTATAGTCAAACACTAAATAACAATCAGAAAAACTCCAGTGCATAAATTGATGACACCCCCCCCACCCCCAAACAAAACAACCAGTGACAGAGATCAACTCTGAAAGAATGCATGAGAAATTGGTCTCAGGAGTTCTTCTGCTGGTAAGGCCAGGCCAGAGTCAGCAGAGGCTGCCCTGCCTGTTTTTGTAAATAGACTTTTATTAGAAGACAGCGTTGCTCATTTGTTTGCTTATGGTCTGTGGCTGCTTTGTGCTCTAAAAGCATGGGTGAGCACTTGCCACTGGAGACGGCCCTTCACAGAAAGTTTGCCAAGCCCTGAGCTGCAGGACAGAACCAGGAGGGTAATTTACCTTCATTAGACACCTATGTCCAATGACTGCATTAAAAATGCTCAGGGTAGGCTTCTGCGGACTCGCCCGCATCCTCTACCTCAGCTCCTCACGGGGTGACTAATATTATTCACATGGGTCGTTGACGATTAGCAGGAGCTGTTCCTGCCTCAATATCAGCTCTGCTCCCGGATGAGGCTTAAGCACTAATTCCATTGCGTTTCCTGGTAACTCAGAAGTAACAAATTTTCCAGTTATTCACTGGATGCAAGATTGTCCTACTCTGCCTTTCATGAGAAAAGCAAGAGAGTGTGGCTGGCTGAGCTGGAAATGGGGTGCTGCTGGGTGTGTTTCTTTCACAAGGTCTTCTTGAGTGTGAAGAGATGGAAAAAGAATCACAACCCGCAGCTTGGAAGACAGAGCTGGAGCTGTATATAGTGACAGATGAACACGGTCGATGTGGGAATGTGCAACCCCTTCTCCCAATCTTCAAATAAGATGAATGTTCAGACTAAGACGCTGGATTTCTCTTGTTTGTGTGTGTGTTTTAAAGATCTTATTTATTTTAGAGAGAGGATGAGTGTGGGGGGATGGGGGGCGCAGAGGGAGAGAGAAACTTTAGCAGACTCTGTGCGCAACTTGGGGGTCGATCTCATGACCCTGAGATCATGACCTGAGCCTAAATCAAGAGTCGGCTGCTTACCCGACTGAGCCCCCCGGGTGCCCCTCTCTTGTGGTTTTATATATGCCTGGCACACGACTGTGGGGGACCCACGCCCTGCAGTCTGAGAAGCATCGTGAGGAGACCCTTGGGATGTTGTCACAGAATAGCAGCTCCCAGGTCTGTAGCCTAGGAGGACAGTCTGGGTTATTGGATGTGGTATGGACTGATAGCCCTTTCCGTGCGTTGTCTCAATGTATCAACAGATAAAAACGAGTGCCAGTTTGGAGCTACTGTGGTCTGCGGAAACCACACATCTTGCCACAACACACTCGGAGGTTTTTACTGCATTTGCCTAGAAGGATATCGAGCCACAAACAACAACAAAACATTCATTCCCAATGACGGCACATTTTGCACAGGTACTCAAGGAGGGGGCTGCGGTGATGGCAGGACAGTGTCTGGCGTGTGGAGGAGGGAGAGGGCCGGGCTGGGACTGGGCATGGTTTCAGGGAGGGACTCTCCCTGCAGAAGGTCCATGGGGGGAGTTTGGGACATGGGCTGAATATTAGTGAGTGTTAGGAAACTCCTGTTCCTTCTGTTAGCTAGCGTCACGGCATTGTAATACTGGGGATGACATTCTCATTTTGGGAGACGCATGCTGAAGCGTCTAGGGGTGTTATTACGATCTCTAAGGGGTCTTAAATGACAGACTGTGAGCAGGTGTTGGGGGGTGGGTCTTGGCATATGCTTTCTGTGTTTCTCCTGTTCCGTGCGTTTGAACATTTTTCTACCAAACGAGGGGCTCTCAGAGATGGTGTTTCTGGAACCCCAGCTGGGGTGTTCTTGTGGTGACTCTGGCACTGTGCACACGGCCCATCAAAGGCCCAGGGGGTGGACATTGTGATGTTAGCTTCCGGGAGCTCTGAGTGGTCCCTGGTGAGAGACAGGGCTTGCCTCTCGGAGGAATCCGCCCGTGAGGAGGGCCATGTTTGCGATCTCAGCCGCTCTGAAGCTTGGGGCACATGTTGGGTGAATACAGTGGGTGGGCAAAATCCTAATTTTCACAGAGCCCTGAAACTCTTGGCCGAACTCCATGTTACAGCATGTCATGACATTGTAGCTCTTTGGTTTTCCAAGAAAATCTGGCAACGGCGAGGAAGAGGAAAGGCAGGAATAGCCTGCAGGTTCTGCGATGGTTTTGCATAGACTGAACGACTCTGCTTAAAAGCTTTGTGATATTGAAAGGTTTTCAGGGAAAAGGGAAAGGAGAACGTTGTTTTAGCTCCTTACCCACCGGAAAGCACAGATTCCGATGCTCTGATTCACTCTCCCTCTTGACCTGCACCAAGGTAAAAAAAAATCCCTCATGGGGTCCACTTGATTTATTCTTGGCGTGAATGAAGCGCGTTCCCTCAGAGAAAACATTTTATGATATACCGTTGTTTTCGGTAGCAAATGGCTTGTTGTACGATTGCCGAAGTGCAATGGTGCAGAATTAAATTAGATGCGTTAAAAAAACAACATATCAATTTAAAAAAATTTTTTAAATTTAAATTCAATTAGCCAAGGTATGGTACATCATTGGTTTTTGATATAATGTTCAGTGATTCATCAGTTCAGTGTAACACCCAGTGCTCATCCCGTCACGTGCCCATTTTTAAAAAACCTGACAAGGTGATGATAGGATGTTCTGTTCATCCCAAGACACATTTCTCCTGTAGCTCCCTTGAGCCAAAGCGGTGCCAGGGGCCGGTGATAGCACATAGCTAATTTCAGTATAAAGTGTTAGTCATAGGTGAGCAAAGGACACTTAGGGAATCTGGAATCCATGTGGGCTCTTATCTTGGAAGTGGGGAAGGAATCAGGGAACTTTCTGGAGGACGTGATACCAAAAATCGTGTTTTCAAGGCTGCGGGAGTTTGCTGGGGGAAGACTTTTATCACTGTATCTATCACTCACCTTCCCAAGGATGCATCTGACTTAAAAAAAATTCGAAGGAGGAGAGAAGGAGGAGGAGAAGAAGAAAGAAATATTTTGTGCAAGGACCAAACAGATGTCAGCCTAATAAGAACCAGTCTTCCTGGAACAAAATCCTGATCTCGGCTCTTCTCTGTCTTCCACTTGTTGTAATTATTTAGTGACTTTTTTTTTTTTTAAGTGAGATATAATGCACATACCATCAGATTCACTCTGTTAAGGTGCTTTTTAGTATATTCCCAAAGTTGTGCAATAACTACCACTATCTAGTTTCAGAATACCTCTGTCACTTCAAAAGAAGACCCGTATCTGTGGGCAGTCATTCTCGTGACCTCTCCTTTTGAGATCTCTGGTTATCACTTTGTAAAAGCTGATGGGTGACTTTTCTCGACGATACTGAGTGTCTCTTGGCATCATGGTTGCCACGGGAACAGCGGTGGACTGTTCCTGTCCACTGAGGCTTAGCACGTTTTGGGGTATCGGGTTATCCGGTGTTTGTCTGGATCCACAGGATGTGAATCCTGGTTCCTGACTTGCAAGAACTCCTGTGACTGGGTGTTGGTTGGACTCTGCAGAGTCCGAGCCAGATTCAGGAGCTGCTTGCCGGTGGGCCTCTTTGGATGTCACCCACGAGAGGGTTCTAGTTCCAGAGAGCTTGTACCTGGCCCCCAGGGCTGCCCCCAGACAAGTTCTGGGGCTCCCAGAAACTTGGCCGAGGGAGAAGTTCTGTGGCATTTCAAATGTGAGGAGGGTGGGAGAGAGATGATGCTGGTGGGAGCAGGCCTGGCGCTGTCATCTCCCTACCAGCCCGACTCCAAGGAGGCATGGCCCTACCACGTCTGCTGAGAATTGCAAAATGCATTTTGTGCGCCTTTGAATTCCCCAGGTGTTGGGAATCCCTCTCTAGTCTGATGGTGGCTGCAGCCTTCTTTTCATTCATCTCATCTTCTGCAGTATCAAAGGCCTGATGCCGTTTCTCCTAGAGAAGTGTAACAGCATTTCAGCCTTAACTAGAAAATGGGGAAAAAGGAAGGAAAAATTTTACTTCCCAGAGGGAGTAAATGAGTTGCCATTCATCAGTTTCCAGAACCTTCTGCTCAGAGCCTGTATCACATAGTCTGCCTCTGGTGAAGTAAACACCATCATTGCTAGATGTCAATCCCTTCCCCTGCCAAGACGTCTGTTGGTTTCTCTCCCAGGTCAGGAGTCTGTTCTCTGTGTGAGCCTTTGCTCTCAAGCTTCTCAGCTGCCTGTTGTTTCTGGTCCTGGAGTGGCCCGCTGCGGGCTCAGACATAACGTGTAGTCCCGCTGGGATTCTGCTCTGTGTGGGATATTGCCCAATGGACTTGCTGCTGTTTGAGGTTCCTCCCAGTGCTCCTTCCAAATGGGATTTTGCTCCCCAAATCCTAATCCTTTGTTTTAGCTGTGTTTTATTTCACAAGTATCATGTTTTACTACTCTAAAACAAGGAAGCAACAAAGACAGAGAAACCTAAGGAAAAGTGGGCTGGGGAGTTACTGCTGCACTCAACAGTGCATTGCTCGCATCCAACAGCTTCCTGACTATTTTCCCTGTGGAGTCCCCTGGACTCCTGTTTAGTCACGTCTCTAATCCTGGTGGGTGATGGCTTCAGGCCCCCGCTACAGCTCCAGCTCCCAGGAAGGAGAGAGAGGCCAAAGATTCTGAATCAGAAGATGGTTAAACCAAAGCATCCTTCCCTTAAATGCAAGAGGCTTTGATTAAGGCACTGTTGTTTCTCTTTGGGAATGAAAGGGCATGCCTGAGCTCCTGCACATGTGAACATCTCCCATGCTTCACTCTTTTTTTTTTTTAATTTTATTTATTTATTTGAGAGAGATCATAAGTAGGCAGAAAGGCAGGCAGAGAGAAGGTGGGGGAAGGCAGGTTCCCTGCTGAGCAGAGAGCCCAGTGCAGGGCTCAATCCCAGGACCCTGAGATCATGACCTCAGCCAAAGGCAGAAGCTTAACCCACTGAGCTACCCAGGTGCCCCCACACTTCACTCTTGCCTCTGGCTTCCTCTCGCCCTAGGATATAGGGATCCCAGATTCCTTCCCAAGACCTTGTTGAGTGTAGTAAAATATGCACACATGGTTCTTGTTTTGCTCCACTAGTTTAAAGTTTTGGGAGGAGTAACTGGGACAGGAGCTTTGAGGCATCTCTAAAGTAGATTTTCCTAAACAAAGTAGTAGCATTGGCAAGATTGTGAAGGAAATGGATAACCCTTTCAGTTCAGGTCCTTTGTTCATGACCGATGCCTCTCTGAGCATGATCTTAGATATGGTCTCCTACCTTATATGTATCAGCTACACACAATTTATTATGTGGCTGTACTGTGTTACTTAACTGATTAGTTTTTCCCTTCTTGTGGTTGTTTTCCTGCTTGTCATATTTTATGTGTGTGTGTGTGTGTGTGTGTGCACGCTATCATAAGAAATGCTATAGTGAACATCCTTGTACGTACATCTCTACAGATAATTATTCCTTGTTATAAATTCTGGAAAATAATTTTTGTATCAAAGGTATACCTACACATTGTTATTTTTCAGTACATTGTGCCAGATTGTCTTCCAAAAAGTTCACACCAATATTCTCTCTCACTGATCATTTCACGAAGGTCTTCATTTCTTCACATCTTTGCCAATACCGGACCTTAGCAACGAATGATATGAATTTAACCGTCTTGATCTTAAATGGATGTTTGTGTCCCTCTGAGTAACTGTGGCTTCTTAAGATGCAGGCTTCTTAGCTTGCATTGGGTAGGCAAGAGGGTAGGAAAAAAGCAGTAACGTTACTTTCCAAGATGCGAGGAAGTCATTTTCGTCTCCCCTGCATGGAGTCAAAGGAACTAGTAATTAGTTGGCTACAGGGAGAAGAACAGGCTGTGATAGCATTTCCATTTACGTGAAAATTCTTCCATGTACTTTTATCACTGAGTCCGTTCTGAGCCTTCAGGTTTTAAAGGCATTTCTAGGCCAGAGCTTGTGTGTAAAGGGGCCTTCAGAGACTTGCCTCTCGGGCACGCCCGCCAAAGCTAAACCCTTGTTTCTTTGACACGCCTGTTCTAGCTAAGGGTCCTCCAGATGCATTTTCAGATTCTGTCCGAGGATTCCGATCCTGGGGGACAAGCCACGGGGCCGCTCCCCAGACCGCAGCCAAGAAACCCAGGAGAGTCTGTGTATGTGTGTGTGGGAGGGCTTGGCTCATGGTCACACTGAGGGTTCGGTGCAGGCTCTGAAGGAGTGGCTTGTGCTCCAGGGAGAACAGAGTCTGTAGAAAGGCAAGGCCTATTCACGTATTAGCCAACATGTATTAGGACTTAATTAGCTTCATTTTACAAAAGTGGTTTAGAAAGGTTAAGGAACAGACCTGAGTACATCTAATAAGTAGCAGAGTCAGTTCTCAAGGGTCTGTTTGACTTTCAAGCCCAGGCTATTAGATGGAAAGAGTATATATAGAACATCGGGGCCCTGGGACCAGGTCAGCGTGTCCTGCTCGGTTTTGCTACTTTCAGGCAAGGAATTGTTCTGGCTGTGGATAAAGTTAAATAGTTCGGTATATACAATGGGACAAGGGAAAATTTCCCCCTCGATTACTTAGGCTTGTTAATAAGGTTGCTCAGTTGCTGAGAACGTTTTTCCTTCCCAAGCAAACATGTTATGACCTTGCTAGGCCCCTGGAATCTACCACATGGAGAAGTTATTCTAATGAGCTTACCATGTTTATGCAGCCAAGATTCTAGAATAGGTTAGAAAAGGGACGGTTTGTGAGCATTAAGAGGTAGCAGGGCATTAAAGGTCAGAATGACGTCACCGATCTCAGGGAAAGATGCTAGGTGCTTCTGGACTTCATGAAGACAATGGGTTTCTTTGATATTGTCTGTGGACAAGATTGAATTATTGATCGGCTGATGGTATAGTGGGACTGTAACAGGAGACACGGTGTGACCAGTGGCTAAGGGTGTGGTCCTGGAGCTACATGCCTGGTTTCCAAGTGTGGCTTTCCCACCACTTAACCTGTGTTGATTTTAGTGTCGTTACTTACCCACTCTGTGTTTCAGCTACTTCCGCTGTAAAATGGGGAGAATAATGGCATCTAGCTCATGGGGTTATTGTGTGGAATAAGATGAAAATAATTAGTAATAAGTAATGAAGGGTTTAGAACAGTGGCTGGCCTGTGCCAGATGACACACAGGAGTCATCTGGATTAGCGCTCGTTCTAACAATCATTGTTATTAGGTTGTTGAATGACTGGACACAAAGCAGGCCGATTAATGACTGTGGTGACTCATGAAGAGCTGATCAGTATCTAGAAACTCTGTCTTTTCCCTACCATTGCTACCTAGCCACATTTTTGCCCTGTGGTACTGGTACCACCTGTTTCTACTGAAAAAATCCATTTATTCCCACTCACTGTCTTCTGAAGAGCCTGGGGCAGATGGGCAGGCTGGAAGATGATTACTGTGACAAAGGTATATGTCCACATTTTACAACCCCCACCCTTGGAATACAGAATCTTGATAAGCTAAAATGATGGATCTCGTTCTAGGAACACATGCTGGATCCTGCAGGGTTGAAATCATCTCGAAAGTTTGTGCTAGATTGAGATTGATTTTATTTCCTATGCTTTAGATTTTAAGAATCCTTTGTTAACTATTATAAAGAAGCCCATGATTTTATATCAACAGCTGTGTTTTTTCTTTTTTAAAGATTTTATTTATTTATTTGAGGCGGGGAGAGAGACAGAGAGCACAGAGGGAGAGGGAGAGGGGGAAGCAGGCTCCCCACTGCGCAGAGAACCCAATGCGGGGCTCGATGCCAGGACCCTGAGATCATGACCTGAGTCAAAGGCGGACGCTTAGCTGACAGTCACCCAGGTGCCCTGTTATCAGTTGTTTAACTGAGTTTTTATTGGTTTCGTTTCTTACGTCTTTGTTGTCATCGTTTTTAATTCTGTTTCCCTTCTTGACGTTCTTTATTCTGATGTTTTTCGCTGGCTTGGATGTTTTTCAAAATCTTTTTCAGAAAAGAAATGTCAAGGGTTTCCTGTGTGGCTCGGTTGGTCGAACTTCCAACTCTTGATCTTGGCTGAGGTCTTGATCTTACAGTTCTCAGTCTGAGCCCCACGTTGGGCTCTGTGTTGGGTATGGAATCTGCTAAGAAAAAAAAAAAAGATTAAAAAAAGAAATGTCAATAGTATAGTTTCTGAGATCCTTCATGTTCTAAAATGTCATACCTTGACTTAAATATAGTACTATGTCTTGCTCCCTTTTCCTTAGAACTCTATAAATATTCCATTAGTATTTGGTGTCTCAGACAAGAAGTCCTAGGTCAGATTGGTTTTCTTTTCTTCAAGATTACAATTCCTTTCTCTCTTTTTTCATAGATTTTTCTTTTATTCCATGAAACTCAGATGACTTTCATTTTTCAACATTAATGCCTGTCACCTCAAAAGGTGCTTTGGATTGTGAATACATAAGCAGAGGAAATTTTCCCTTTGATATTAACTTTCAATTAAGATTTATTTATTTATTTGAGAGAGAGAGAGAGAGAGGGAGAGAGAAAAAGAGTGAGCATAAGTGGGAGGGGGAGAGGGAGAGATAATCTCAAGCAGACTCTGTGCTGAGCAGGGAGCCTGACTTGGGGCTCAGTCCCATGACCCTGAGATCATGACCTGAGTTGAAACAAAAGGTCAGACACTTAAATGACTGAGCCACCTGGGTGCCTTCTGCAATTTCTCTTAAGTGAATATCCCATATTTTGGATCTGTCCTTATGTTGTCTATTGTCCTGTACCTTCTGTCTCATATGATTTCCTTTTCTATGTGTTTTTGGCAAATTCTTCAAGTTGGAATTTGCAAATTTATTTTCCAGCAGCGGCCAACCTATTATTCAGAGCCTCTATTGGGTTTTTATTTTTGGCATTCACATTTTGTTTTTTCACTTTTGAAAAAGATTTTGTTTATTTATTTGAGAGAGAGTGAGAGTGAGTGAGAGCATGAGAGGGGAAAGGATCAGAGAGAGAAGCAGACTTCCCACTGAGCAGGCAGCCTGATGCAGGACTCGATCCCAGGACTCCAGGATCATGACCTGAGCTGAAGGCAGTTGCTTAACCAACTGAGCCACCCAAGCGCCCCCCCACAGTTTATTTTTAATTTCCAAGTTCTCATTGTGTTTTTCAGAAGTTCCCCTTTTTTCATTGATTGCAGTATCCCCCCCCTTTTTTTTAAGATTTTATTTTTAAGTAATCTTTACACCCAGTATCCTCTTAATTTCATTTGGACTTCTGCATCTCTTCATATGTCAAGAGTGTTTTGGTCATCTATTACTGCATAATGGTACTCCCTGCCCCCTGCCCCACCCCCCACCCCATTTAATGGCTTGTAACAACAATTTATTATTACTCACAATTCCATGGCTAGGTGGTTCTCTCACTCTTATGGAAACAACTCATATGGCTGGGCTGGGCTGGTAGGTAAAAGAAGGCCTCTTTCACATTCTAGGGCCTTGATGCTGACTGTCAGTCAGGACACCTTAGTTTTCCAGGGGTCCTCTCTCTTGACGTGATGTCTCATCTTTAGGCTGTCCCCCGAGTGACTTCTCTGCCAGGCATGATAGCTTGGATTTCCTTACAACATGGCCACTGTATGCCAACAGAGGGAGAGACGAAGCTGCCAGCCGTCTCCCAGATCAGGTTCACAAAAGGCACAGCGTTAACTTCTGCTGCCTTCTGTTGTCCAAAGCAAGCCTCTAGACCCGCCCTCGGGGAGGGGGAATGGATTCCACTCTTGAATCCCCAAGAAATGACCAACCATCTTTAGAGATGATCTCCCAGATTTTCCCCGAAGTTTGCTGCATTAGAGATGTACGTTGATCAGAAGTGGTAGCTTGTGTGGCCTCTTTCAGCAGTTACAGTAATTGCTGCCTCCTTAACAATGATCAGTGAGTGATGAGGAGTTCATTGGTCCAAGACCCAAATGCAAACAAAAAGGAGAGTATAGTGAGTTTTGATAAAGTCACAAACAAAACTTAAAAGGGTTCTGATATTTTCTTCCTTCTTTTGTGAAACTATGGTGTTAGTAGGTTTTAGAAAACAAAACAAAACAAAATGCTCTTCATCTGGCAGAATAGAATATTGGCCACTTTATAGTGGTCCTTCCAAAATTACCAGCCTTTAAAATCCCAGAGCCCGGTAACAACCAGGTTTTCCTCAGTCTTGCTATTCCCTGTTCTTGGCTCCCCTGCTCCCTGCCCCCCACCATGGTTCTTGCAAGTGTCCTAGGAATAGTCCCATTTCACTTAAGGTTCTTTTGTTTGTTTTGTTTTGTGAAATTGGTGTGTGTATGGCTCTGATGGCATTCCTACAGTTTTTATTTTGTTCTCTAAGTCATTTCTGGGGGGGGAAATCCACTAACTGGCAGAGAGGTTTATTCTCCGGTCTCTGAATTACTATGCGGTTTTTACTGCTGTACCTGATACTTTGGGCTGTCTTTAGTCAAGGAGAAAAGTCTGCCAAGGGGCATGTATTTTTCTTCTCAAAGCTTGTCTTAAGTTCTTGTAATCTTGATAAAATTAGTGAGACCCTTCTGAATTTTCCTCTTATTACCTGACTTACCCTGTGGTCATGAGCTAGAAAGCATTTTTCACTCTGGTTTAAATTGTTTTATATTTGGAGTTCTACTTCAGGTTTTTTTTTTTCTTTCTTTCTTTCTTTTTTTTTTTTTTAAAGAGAGGGGCAGAGTGGGAGAGAGAGAAAATCTTAAGCAGGCTCCATGCCCAGCAAGGAGCCTGACAAGGGACTTGATCTCATGACCTTGAGATCATGACCTGAGCCAAAACCAAGAGTCAGACACTTAACAGACTAAGTAAGCCTCCCAGGGGCCCCATCCTTCAGGTATTTTCAGGTATGAGGTAGAGGCTATCCTTATTTTGTAGTGATTGAACATTTTCAGCATGCTTCTCTGGGGCTCTTTTTTTGGGTGTCAGAGAGTTGGTGATAGTTGTTGGTTTTTGTAAATTCCCAAAACAACATTGACAAGGATTTATTGAGCACCTTTTAGTACTGGTGGCATAAAGGGTATATGAAAATAACCTTTGAAGAATGAAATAAAACTCATGATGCCCTTGCAAACAAATGCATCCTTTTTTGCAAGGGTAGATTGAGAATGTGAGAAATGGCTGTTCCAATGCCCCTGTGTCCTTGTGTTTCCCTTTTTATTGTTTTTTCTCTCCCTTCTTATATCTGGGTCTCAAGACATCGATGAGTGTGAGGTTTCCGGCCTGTGCAGGCAAGGAGGACGGTGTGTGAACACTTATGGAAGTTTCAAATGCTACTGTATGGATGGATACTTGCCAGAGAATGGGCCTGAACCTTTCCACCCGGCCAGAGACACCACGTCATGCATAGGTGGGTGTTTGCCAAAGAAGGGAGCTTTCTGAAAGTGGGATTCTGCTCTCAGATGACTTTCTTCTGCTCAGAACCTGTGTCTGTGGGGACTGTGTTGGGGATATAAGTGGAGATTATCTGTTCCTTTGCACATCTGTACAACCTATTAAATAAAGTCAATATTACAGGGTAAAAGGGGCTGGCTATCTTAGATTTAAAAAAAAAAAAAAGCTACACTTGGTAAACTTCCGGGATTTTTAGCAGTTAGTAGATATTCTCCCATGAAACATGATTTTATATAGTAAACATAGCTGCCCTCTTAAGGACCAGCAATAGAAAAATGACTCTGAAAATTACAAAGCCGTATATATCTGAAGGTGTTTTGCAATTCAAATGTTTTACTCCACTGGGCTAGGCTTCTCTTTAACTAGTGTGAATTAGTGAGGGTTGACTGCCAAATCCCATCAGCTTTGTGTCTGTGTAGATGCTATTACTGATGGAAGGCCAGAAGATTGAATAGAGACAGTCACTGGAAACATGCCCAGAAGTCAAAATGGAAATGAACCAGTCTATGTAAAATCTCGCTCAGATGTACGTGTGTGTGGAGGGAAAGGGGACGATGGGGTAGAGGTGGAGAGAGACGATGAGTTTTGTAAATTCATATTCACATAGTAATGAATTTGACGTTCATTTATTTTCAGAAATAGACTGTGGCCTCCCTCCTGAGGTCCCAGATGGCCTTATCGTTGGAAATTACACTTCTAGGCTGGGCAGCCAGGTGCGCTATGCTTGCAAAGAAGGATTTTTCAGTGACCTGGAAGATACAGTTTCAAGCTGCACAGCTTTGGGCACATGGGAGTCCCCAAAGTTACATTGCCAAGGTGAGTTTTCAAAAGGTCCAGGATCCCAGCTTCTGTCGTTTTGAGATTGTTTTCGTATTTCTCTCTGAATTTCTCTTTAGGGTGGTGAATGAATTAAATAGATCCAGTAAGTTCCTGTTGTCTCTAAGAGGCATTCTAGTTGATTCTCTTGGTATTTTCAGGAATAGTTATTGGCAAATCATGATAATTCCATCTTTTATTTTTCTATGTTTGTAAGTTAGGTTTCTCGTGATCAACCCACTTGGTTAGTACTTTCAGAACAAAAAGTTAAATAGTAGTGTTGACTTTGAGTGTCCTTATTCATGACTTTCATGGCAGTGGTTTTAGTTTTTCATTAATGCGTTCATGGTCTTGGCTCTTTGACATGGATTTCTACTTATATTCTTATGCACACTGACCCAGAGCCATGTGCCAGATGCTGTTCTAAGCACTTTATATCAATTGACTCAATCAATCCTTATAGGATCCCTAGGAGTATGTACTGTTATTATCCCATTTTACAGATGAGGAAAGTGAGGCATGGAGAAATGAAGTAATCTGTTCAAGGTCATATAGCTAGTGATCGAGCTGAACTTGAACCCAGAAATTCTGGTTTCAGAAGTTGTATTCTTTTTTTTTTTTTTAAGATTTTATTTATTTATTTGAGAGAGAGAAGGAGAAGGCTCATGTGTGCACGTCCAGGGGAGAGGGGCAGAACGAAAGGGAGAGAGAATCTCAAACAGACTTTGTGCTGAGCTCAGAGCATGACACAGCACTTGATCCTAGGACACTGAGATTATGACCTGAGCCAAAACCAACAATCCGATGATCAACTGACAGAGCCACCCAGGTGCCCCTGGCATGACATAATCTTAAAGAAGCCTCTATCTAGTCTCACTCTACTGGGGCTTAAAAAATTCAGAAATGACTTACGTTTATTACATCTTTTAGACGTGTTAAGTGATCATATACGTTTCTGCTTTAACCAAGTCATATGGTAAGGTTATATTTTTAGATTTCCTGATAATGATCTTACAAACTAATATCTGGAATGGAGCCTTCTTTCTGGGTCTTTGGTTTTTTTTCTTTTTATCTGGATTATATTTGCTAAACTTTAGAAATTTTACATTAATATTCAGAAGTGAGGTTGGTTTATTTTCTTTTTTCTATGCCATCGTTGTTGGGTTTGGTATCAGTATTATTCTAAATTTAAAAAAAAGAATGTGAAAAAATTTCTCTCTTTCTTCCTTCTCTGGACTACTATAAATATAATTTTTTTTAAAGATTTTATTTATTTATTTGACAGACAGAGATCACAAGTAGAGAGGCAGGCAGAGAGAGGAGGAAGCAGGCTCCCTGCTGAGCAGAGAGCCCGATGTGGGGCTCGATCCCAGGACCCTGGGATCATGACCTGAGCCGAAGGCAGCGGCTTTAACCCACTGAGCCACCCAGGCGCCCCTAAATAGAATTTTTAAAGGCTTGGGAGATTTCACTTGCAAATTATCTGGATGTGGCTTTTTTAGAGAGGTAGTCCTTGGGCTATTTTTAAAAAACCCTATACTTACAGGTCTAAGTTTTCTATCCTTTTTGGGGTCCACTTTGGTAATTTACATATTCCTAGGAAATCATTGATTCTATTCAGATTGTCAAACTTATTTGTGGAGAGAAGTAGAAAGCACTCATATTTATAATTTTCTGTAGTTGTTGTTCTTTATAAGTGAAATATTGAAACAATCCCAAATGTCTATCAATGGGAAATTAATTAAATAAATCATGGCATGTACATGAAATGGAATATTATGTAGCCAATAAAAACTACATTGGAAAATAATATTTATTGACATAGGTCAGGCTTAACAGTATATTACTGAGTTATCAATTATATGAATAACATCACATTAATTTTGAAAAAGCTCATATGCACATATATGCTCATGAAAGTTTAGAAGGTGATACATCAAAATATTAACATTGGTAACTTCCACTGGGGGGATCCAGGATGATTTTCATATATGATATTCTTTCTTTATTGAAAGAATTTTAAATGCCTTAGACAAAGTAACAATGCTGTTTTCCATTTTGGAAAAAAGGAAACAGTTTTCACTGAATTTACTGCATAGCTAGGACCTCCCAGTGATGTGTTTGGCTAAGTTAATTCTTGTGCTGGTCTGATTTGTGATTCAGGCTCTAAACACATTTTTAATAGTTAATTGTCATCTTGGGGGTTAAGAAATTCTAAAGGTACATTTTAGTTCTCACATTATCTTTCAGTGGATCAATTAAAATGCAGAACTTGGATTAAAGTGTGCCCTAATGCATATCAAAGAACTCCCTAAGGATTTATATAGGAAAACCCAAATGAAAGAGTTTGTGTGGACCGAGAATGGGGAAAGATAATTTGGAGGAGAGTACTTGTTAAAGTCCCCAAAGAACTGTTATTTGGAAGATCTTCACTTCTTTATTCCTTCCTTAATAACGGCTCCGTCTGCCGCTGACACCCTCCTTCTCCTCCCCCACGTCACCACATGGCCACCAGCTTCTCAAGGCTGTGTCTGCTCCTCTGAGCACCCCTTCTTACTTACCCTTCATCATCCCTGGGACTCCAGAAGCCTGGCCGTGGGCCAGCCGGCACTGCATTTTCAGCTCTGAGGTCTAAAGCCACTGGAATTGGGAATTCCACTGACAACTCTAGCAAACTGTGAACTTCCATGTCTCTGAGGAACAGGTACTTGGTAAGGGAGCAGCTGTGTGTCACAGACCCAGCTTTTGTGTCCGATTTCACAGACTTCCCCATCAGAGAAGGCACAGTTGGTAGACCCTGTTGTTTGCCTTCTCTGTGTGCCACCGTGGCCAGGACCCCTTGACATGGGTCCCCCTCTGAGCGAGCCTCAGAAGTGAGCGCTGGAAGCGAGGAGGAGAGCTCCTAATGCCCAGGGCTTCTGTGGCTCCCTCTTCTGATTTAGGGAGGGACTTATGGAAACATCAGTCCCCCATGTCCATCAGCTCTCTAGAGAAGACAGTGTCAGTCTCCGGTTTGTGCTTCCTATTATTTTAGTAGGACTTTTTTCATTTTCAGAAAAGATGCAAGTTTGTTTGTGGGAGCCTAAAGAAATTAAATTTTTAAAAATTCAGCCAAGCCAGAAGCAAAGTGAAGGAATCTCTTCAACTGTGTTGTCATCGACTATCAATCCAGAGCCCAGGTCTGATGTTAGATATGCTCTAGCCCTTGTGACCAAGATCATCGGGGGTCTGGGAGAAGAGCAAACACAGGTCAATCATGAACTATGATGTAATGGTGAACTCCTACGTATTATGTGAGAAGAATGAATAAATGCTAAGAGTTCTCATGGGAAGGAGGATGATTCTGGAGAAGAGGTGATGTGTGTTCTTGCCTTCGTGTAGTTTGCTTGCTGTGTAAGAGTGTGGTGAGGACTGGTTTATAGTGGAGGTAGACCAGATGGAAGGTTCTGGGGAAAAAAAAAATCTGTCTTCTAAGACAAAATCCAAACTCCTAACCATGGCCTCTGAAGCCAGCAGGGTTTTTGGCCTTTTTGGCTTCTTTACAGGTTACATTTGCCATCATTCTCTCCCAACCACAGGCCAAGCTTTTATCAACCTCAGGGCTTTTGCAAATTCTTCTCCTGTTACTTATAATACTGGCCAACCACCTTAAACTTTTTTTTTTTATTGTGGTAAAATACACGCGATAAAAAATTGACCATTTTCACCATTGATAAGTATACCATTCAGTGACATTAAGTACATTCACAGTGTTGCCCAACCATCACTATTATCTATCTCCAGAATGTTTTCATCATTCCAAACAGAAACTCTGTATCCATTAAACAATAACTCCTCCCTCCTATGTCTCCCAGCCCCTGGTAACCTCTGTTCTACTTTCTGTCACTGTAAATTTGTGTTCTAGGTACCTCATATATGTAGACTTGTACGATATTTGTCTTTTTATGTCTGGTTTATTTCGCTTCACGTAATGTCTTCAGGGTTCATCCATGTTGTAGCAGTTGTCAGACCTTCATTCTTATTTAAGGCTGAGTAATATTCCATTCTGTGTATACACCACATTTTCCTTATTCACTTGTTTGTTCACGGAGTCTCCCTGTTCTTGGCATAGCAAGGGCCTTCTTGTCTTTCAAATTTCAGCTTTGGTGTCACCTCTGACAGCATTCTCTCTCTTAGTCCCCAGTATGCAAGCACATTATTTATGACCATTTTTGTGGTTTATGTCACTCCTACTGGACTTTGAATCTAAGAGCCCTGTGACCATGGAGTCTTGTTCAGCACGATCTCTCCAGCACCTGGTACAGGGCCCAGCATACCTAAGAGCGTACCTAAGTCCTGTGGAAGCACCCGAATCCTCTTCAAAAGGTGGCACAGACCATGGCGGGCATCGAGTTGGCTCCCAGACTGCTGTCCAGCCTAACCTGGGCTGAGGCTTGCTGAAACCCGGGCCTCCTCTTTGGTTTCAGTTCTCAAGCTTCATGTCTTTTCCTGATGCCACGTCTTCTGACTTTGTCTTCCATATCTTCATGTGTGCTTCTCACTTGGTGTGACCTCTTAGTGCAAGCCAGGCCATGGACTGACTCCTGGTTTTCCCCATAACCACGCAAGTGGCCCTCCAAAGAGAGCGGTCCAGCACCATGGGCTGCTGGCAGAGGCAGAGTTTCTCCTTTGAGTTGGTGAATGAGGATGGGACATGGTTTCTAAAGTCTACGAATAGCAGAGCCTGATTTCTCCAAAGGTGGCCAGCACTTTAAGGTGGACAAGGTTTTCTGTAAACATTGTCTCATCTGATCTCTAGAAATGCCTTCTGAGGTGGTTAATTGGTTATTTCTCATTTCACAGATATTCTATTTACAACGCATAGGGGGTGTTCTTTCCCATTCTCACCAGAGAGAAAGTGACTTACCTTGTGTCACTAGCTTATGTATCAATATGAGAACCCAAAGCACTTTCTTGAAGGCAGAGTCCATGTTAGAAGCAACCCTTGTGAGTGCTGGAGGTGGGAGGTGACAAGGAAAGGCTGGAGGGCCTGGGAGTCCACGGTGTGGGCTGGGACCTGCCCTGAAGAATACGTATTATTGTGGAGACAGCTCTTCATCTTTTGAGGTTCTTGTAGTAGAGCCCCATCTCATCTCTGCCAAGTTGAGAGTATTTGACAAAGTTTTTATGTAAGTTGGACCACAAATTAGGGCATTCAGGTGAGGGGCGGTGGAGAAGTTTTGTTGCACTGCTCTCTCGGGGTTTTCAGTCAGGCTTTGGAGAAGGTTCACATGGAGGCCCAGCAGGAAAGAGTGTTGTGATTGACTCGTGGTGCCTGCCGTGGGGCAAGGTGGACACAGTGGCAGCCACGTATCTTGTGTTTATCTTCTGTGTTCCAGGTAATTGTTTGAAATGGATTTTGGGCACCTCACCACATACTGATCTTTTCAAACATTTAGGAAGACTGCATTGATTTCCTGCCTGCACTCAACAAATCTCTTGTGTTATCCTTTTGCAGTGTAAATGCCACTAAAATACATCCCTTACAAATGTTCGGAGTCACCGGAGTGTGCAGAATGAACCATGATACTGGTTATGAGACTGCCACGGGGTGGGGAAGTGGGAACCTTAGAATCAGAAAGACTTGTGTGAGTTTTGGGCGAACCACTCGGGAGTTCTGGAACTAGCTCTAAACTTCTCTCAACTCGTTTCCTTCTGTAGAAGGGAATAAGATTGTTTCCATCCTGTAGAACTGCTATGAAGATTTAATGAGAAACAATGGTAGAAAGCACTCGGTACTGCCAGTTACATATTCACCATTGTAATGAGAGCGTCATGATCTAGCGGGGAGTGGCAGGTAGTGTCTCTTACCAAAATGTCAGATCTTTGCAAAACTTCCCACCATAGAAGGGAAAGGTCTAAAATTCTCCAGCTTTCACATTACCCAATTTATTAGTTTTCAGTTCAAGTATTCTGCCTACAAGTAGAGCATTAAAATGAAGAGTTTTAATGTTACTTTTGGTAAAAAAGAAAGATTCATGTGCGGTTCAAAGCGTCAACAGCCATTATCACCTCTACAAATGAAAGATCCTTACAGGAGAGATGTTGAAAAACTCTTTTTTTCTTTCCAGCACTCACGCTTTCTCCTACCCTGTCACCCCTGCAGTTTTTGGAGTCTTCAGATTCTAGCTGTTTTCATACCAGATGCTATTTGTTGACAATAAGTGTTGTTACGTGAAATGGATTTTTTTTTTCTTCTTCCAAGTGAGCTTTCTCTATGAATATGATCTGAAGGAAATGCATTGTTCATCAAGGCTAAAGTTCATGGAAGACTTGGGAATATAAAATACATCAAAAAGTTGTTATTATTATTATTTTCTGCTGCCTTAAGGGCGAGTGGACTTTTTGGCACTAATGAGCTCATTAGCTTAGTCACCGCAGTTAATAAGCTCTCCTTGAGAATGTGCTTCATGGCATCGTACAACCCTCCCATTTTCCTTTGATGATCGTAATAACATTTTCTAAGTGCAAGTTGCCACATACCGAGATGCTAGATTCCAACCCCCCACATCGATGATACATGGAATTCAGAGCTCAGATGATCCTGGAAGGAGGCTCTAACTACATGTGGCCAAATTACGAACATGGCATAAAAGACGTGAAACTTCGTCGTAAGGTTACATTTATTCAGCCCCATTCCTTAGGCCGTATTTCTTACCGGTACACGTCACAAAGATTAATATTCATAGGAATATTAATAACTCCCATGACTGCAGGGGGTAGTCTAAAAATATGGGATGTAGGTATAGCCCATGGAGAGCTTACCATGAAGGGAGGGAAAGGGACATTTTTCCAAATGAAGCAGATGAAGACAGTAAAGGTCTAAGTGCTGAATTATCTGATCCAGAGCACGAGTATAGTGGAGACTCTGGTGTTAATCTGCCTGACCATTTGGACCCTTCCAACCTGCCCCACCCCACCGATTTCTAGGTGATCTGTAATTCTGCTTTGACTCTAAGGCACAACAGGGACATTTCTGTTATTGTTGTGTAAATGAAAACTGACTTTAATATGATTTTCTTCAGTTTTCATACTTGTTTCTGCTCCTCTGCCAGAGCTTTCCAGCTAGTAGTTTATTTCTCTGGAAAGACTTTTCTTGAGTCAATATCAGCCTGTGGAATAGGTCTATCATTCATTCCCCTGGCAGTTGGCAAGATGTCTGCCTCAATTTATGGACGTTATTGGTCTTTTTTTTTTTTTTTCCTTTCTCAGCTTGGTATTTATTGCTCTCTAAAACAGTCTTAGATGAAGCCTTATATTACTATGTTATTTCTGAAATCAATCACATTATTGTGCTGATGTTTCTAATGAGAAACTGCCAATGGGGATGATACCAGTGATACAGCCCGTTGATTAGGTGTTATAAATTGCCGATACCTTTCATCAAACAGTTTCCTTCTGGAATGTTTTCTTGGGTTGAATATTAAAGCTAGTAGTGTAGATAAACATTTTTACCTTCAAGATATGAAATGGAATTACAGTATGAATGTGGTCCTTGAAACAGGCACAGCACAGTACCCCCCCACCCCATTTTAAAGTTGATTATTTGAATAAAATCAAAGATAGTGGGATGGTAAGGAAAAATTCCCCACCATGGGGGTGCCTGGGTGGCTTAGACAGTTAAGCATCTGATTCTTGTTTTCCACTTAGGTCATGCTTCCAGGGTGGTGAGATCTAGCTCCACATCAGGCTCGGTGCTTGTGCTCGGGGGGAGTCAGAGGGGAGTCTGTTCCTCTGCCTCTCCCCCTACTTATGCGCTTATGCTCTCTCTCCCAAATAAATAAATCTTAAAAAAAATTCCCAGCATGTTCATAATTAGTTGACTGTATTGCTGACACATCTCCAAACGTTGTTCCTTCATAATATAATTAGTCAGAGAAATGTGTTTAAATGAACACCCCTAATGCATATCTAATGAAGATTTGTGCTCCTTATTTTTTTTCTTTCTTTTGGTTATAAGCTGTTTTTAAATGGCTTAGTTCCTTGTGATAGTGAGAACTTTGGGCATTTCGTGGAGGACCATATTTTTCTTACTACCTATTGCAGCCTCCGTTGGATTGATTTTGGAGTCTTTCTTAATGGTAGCCATCTGCTTTCTTGGGTACCACTTAGTCTGAGTAGAAGTGGCAGAGGCTGCCATCTCTCTAAAGCATGATGGGAATATCTGTGACAGGGCCATATGCCAGGCCAGACCCAGGCCAGAACCCTGTTATGGCGTTAGACATCAGTACTAAGAAGGCTCCAGGGTATCACACAGATGTAGGGTTAAGTCTGTTTCCAGCAGCTATCTTGCTCTGGGAAAGCTGTGGGAGACAAGATTTGGAAGAGGGAGTTTAAGAACTCTTCCATCTGATTTGAATGCTTCATTATGCAACCTTTTCTCCTGAGGTTTTAGCTAACTTCTCAGCTCAGTCCTATTCAGGGCCTAGACTTGACCCCTTCACTGTGAGGCTCCCTAGATTTAATGGACCTGGAGTTTGGGGTCATACATCCCACGGCTTGAGTACTGGCTCTGTCTTCTATCGGTGGTGGACTTTTGAACATGACTTTAGCTCTTAGGAGCTCTGAGGGGCTCTTAAGCTCCATATTCATACCTTTAAACTTTGTGAGGAAGAAACCATGTACCTTGCAAGGTTTTCTTTGATGAATAAATGAGATAGTATATATTTAATAGACATGTTTAGTAGGACTTTGATGAATGCTATTATGATTAAAATGATTGAGGTTCGGGACTCCTGGGTGGCTCAGTGGGTTAAAGCCTATGCCTTCGGCTCAGGTCATGATCCCAGGGTCCTGGGATCGAGCTCTGCATTGGGCTCTCTGCTCAGTGGGGAGCCTGCTTCTTCCTCTCTCTCTGCCTGCCTCTCTGCCTACTTGTAATCTCTGTCTGTCAAATAAATAAATAAATAAATAAATCTTTTTTAAAAAAATTAATTTCTTTTCAGCGTAACAGAATTCATTGTTTATGCACCACGTCATATGTGTCCTCCAAAATACCCACCACCTGGCTCCCCCATAAATAAATAAATCTTAAAAAAAATAAAATAAAATGATTGAGGTTTGAACACCATTCCCAGAATTCCCTGGTACAACACTGATATTAGTTTTTATGAGTCTTTTATTCCACTTTCATCTACGTGGCGTTTGGTAGGTGTGAGTTCCCTCTGTTGGATAACAAATGTAAAGGTAATGTGTACCTGTCTTGTTATTTATACTTAAAATTTCCTGATGCCTCTTTCTTTCCTCAGGGGCTGTTACTCATATCAAAGGAACAATTGTTACATCTCAAACAATGATAAAGTAGTGGCAAGCTATCGATGAACAATTATTTATTGTATTTACTATGCAAAACGTATTATTTTAAGTAGGCTTTGTGGGAGTGCAGGAGATGATCAAATAAAGATTCTGTTCTTTCCAGACTGACCATGTATTTGGGAAGACATAATATATTCAGAGAAAGACATTAAGCCCTCAAGCATGTGATGATAAATGGTAGCTATTCCTACTAGTATTTAATTTAGGTTCTGAGCTGAGCGTGTGCATAAAACTCAAACTTGGAAGCTTGTAGAAATGTGGATGCCAAGAACCCAACTCCATACTACTGATTCGGAAGACTTATCTCTGGGTAAGGGGAGGCTGTGCTTTCCAAGTTCCCTAGGCAGTTCAGATGTACAGCTGCTGTTTAGAACCATGTGTTTAATCCAAGTCATGCTAGAATCCACTCTATCTCTCACCAAGGGACTATCCATCTTGAGTAGCTATGGTACGGGAACTCACCAAGTCATGGTTGCCCACCACTGGACATCTCCCTGAGTCTCTGAACTATAGTCCCCAGAGACTGAGCTACTGATCTCTCATCAACTCCCAAATTAATATTTTTGGTATGAATTTTTAAAAATCTTATATTTTTACATGGCTTCCACTATTCTTAGTCACGTCCAAAGTTGGAAGCCAACATAGGTATCTTCTGTACTCTTATACGTTTAGAATCTGTGCTTCTCCCTTAACCCAATGATCTATCACTAGGTTCCTTCCCAAACCTCTCCAATGTGCTGTTTAGAATTCCAGCTTCAAGGTCCATAAACCTACATAAACCCTTACACTCAATCTCTTCACTGCTGTTCCCTCTATTTCCTGCTATAGCGAAACCCGGGTTTTAACTAGAAGATATTTTGGATGTCAACAGTGACTGGGCAGCCTTATGAAACATTAACCACCTGTTCGGTTGGTTGCCCAGGTACACACAAATATACTCATGTCTTGTTTTGGGCTGGTTGATACATCTAAAGGTTTGGTGCCGGGAAAAACATGATGAGGGCTAAGAAGCCTTGTGTCTGGTAAACATGTATGAAAAGGGAATAAATCCCTATGAGCAAGTATGGGACTTTTGAGGTGGGCAGGGTTGGAGGATTTATGAAATGACCACCTTGTTCTGGTCCCATAACTGCTGATGATGTGAATCTACACTGACCAGAGACTAACTCTTTTTTTAAAATCCCAGAGCCTGGGCGCCTGGGTGGCTCAGTTGGTTAAGTGTCTGCCTTTGGCTCAGGTCATGATCTCAAGGGCCCTGGGATCAAGCCCCACGTCAGGCTCACTGCTTAGTGGAGAGCCTGCTTCTCCCTCTCCCTCTGCTTCTCCCCCTGCTTGTGTTCTTTCTCTCCATCAAACAAATCAGTAAAAATCTTTCAAAAAAAAAAAAAAATCACAGACCCAAGAGACTGGGCCGGGTGGGTTGAGCTGTTATATTGATGTTCTCATGAAACTTCAATTCAACAGATGAAAGCCTGCTCTGGGAAAGAACTCTGGGGTTCTACAACAAACCAATCATCCACAGTGGGGCAGAGCCATGTGCAGTCCCATTAAATCCGCCAGTTCTGTATCAGAAGCTCATTTAAGAGAAGCTACCTGTTTCTAAGGCCAAGAATGGTTGTTGGGGAGTTGGGAACAGATCATACCATTTTCTCTATCTTGAGTTCTTTGTCTCAATAAATGCACTTACATTTTATTTTATTTTTTAAAGATTTATTTATTTGAAAGAGAGAAAGAGCACAAGCAGGAGGGGCAGGGGGAGAGGGTGGGAGAAATTCAAGCAGACTCCAACACAGGGCTTGATATCAAGACCCTGAGATCAGGACCTGAGCTGGAACCAAGGGTCAGAGGCACTTTACCCTTATATTTGAAAAGCCTGCATGTCAAGACTGTGTGATTTTCTTGGCTTCCTACATACTGGGGAGAAAACTAAACATTAGAGTGAACAGCAGAAATTATATATATTTTTTTCTCTGTATTTGGGTATAACTGGGACTCTTGGCTCTATTTGCAATGACTATGGCCTTCTTATTTTAGACTTATTATGCTTTCTTGAATAAAATTGTGTGTATGAACTTCCCACGACTTCGTGAGGAATTTGGCATGTTCGTTTCTTCCCTTTGCCTCATTGCTCAGAGTTTTTGAAATAATTTGGAATTTTATTTTCAAATTATTCCTTTTTTACACTGTTCAACTTTTTATTGTAGAATCCTTTACTCCTAGTTATATCAAGCTCTGCAGCCACATTTAAATTTTTTTTTTTTAAATTTTGTCAGGAAGAGAGAACACAGGCAGGGGAGTGGCAGGCAGAGGGAGAAGCAGGCTCCCCACTGAGCAAGGAGCCTGATACAGGACTCGATCTGAGAACCCTGGGATTATGACCTGAGCCTAAGGCAGACGCTTAACTGACTGAGCCACCCAGGCATCCCTCTAGTCACATTTTAAATGATTATGGAGACTTAACCTACACATCATTTACATTTCATTGCTTGCTAGTGTTTCTTCTAAAACCTGCCCTCCCCTTCTTTTAGGATATTAATTCTGGTTCATTTTATTGTTGTTGTTGGGCTGGAGGGTGTTTTTTAACAGAAAAGATAAACATGTGGATTTTCAAAAATTGCAAAATATTTGAAGATGACTTTCTTCTACTCTTACATGAAGTAAAGTTTGGCTGAGTCTGAAATGGTAGCGTCATAATCCATTTCCTTTAGATAGTTTCTGTAAATATTCTAGTGTGCTTTAGTAGTCAGAGCTGCAGAGAAGAAATTTCAAATCAGTTTTATAACTCTAGGCTTGTCTCCTTCTATGCAGCTGATTTTTTTTCCTTTATAGAAACATAAAGTGAATGTTTAGACTATATATATCTTTCCCTATTAATTTGCTTTAAAAGTTCAAAGATTTTGTATCTATTTCATTTAATAATCAGTTGGCAACAAAACAATAATTATGTTATCATCTACTTAGGAGTTTGTGATCTCATGATACATAGGAAAAAGTACCTGAAAATCTTAATATTTAAAAGAACCTCAGATGGATTGTTTCATTGACCAAAGAATTCTCTGTAATGTAAATAATCTTACAATTGGAATATTTTCTTCGTGTACACGTTTCTAAGTTTCACTGAATTGGGGCATGTCTATTTTTTCTACTTCCGAACAATCCTCTTATTTTTTTTTCCGAACAATCCTCTTATTTTTTTTTTTAAGATTTTATTTATTCGAGAGAGAGAGAATGAGAGAGAGAGCATGAGAAGGGGGAGGGTCAGAGGGAGAAGCAGACTCCCTGACAAGCAGTGAGCCCGATGTGGGACTCAATCCCGGGACTCCAGGATTATGACCTGAGCTGAAGGCAGTCGCTTAACCAACTGAGCCACCCAGGCATCTCCCGAACAATCTTCTGTATCTGCAGCTGGGTTATTTGATGGGGTTCATGTTTTCTCTTTCGCATATGAGGGGGCTCTATTGTGGCAAAATGTTTTTTTCCTAAAATGTGAACTATAGGGCTAGAAGCTGGGGGTTGTAACTAGTGCTGTGCTTCTTCCCTTTGCAGAGATCAAGTGCGGCCGTCCTCCGGAAGTGCACCATGCAGTGCTGGTGGGGAATCACAGCTCCAGCCCGGGCAGTGTGGCTCACTATATCTGTCAAGAGGGCTTTGAGAGTGCTGGGGGAAAGATCACTTCTGTCTGCACGGAGAAAGGCACTTGGAGGAAAAGTGCTTTGACATGCACAGGTATAGGCTTTTGTTCTGTGGGGCTTCTGTTTCCTGGAAGCTAACAGCCCATAGGAGCTGGGGACCGCCAGCAGTCCCACCGCTTCCTGGGTGTATTGTGCCTGGCTGTGGCATTTACCTGAGTGAGCACTTGGCTTTAGGTGTGTTGGCTAAATCCTGAAGATTTAGAGGGTGGATTGGAAGAATAAACTTGGGCATCGTCTTCTGCAACTCACCTGAAATCACAGTGATTCCCGTCTCCTCTACGTGGCTGGCTGAGAAATGTTTCTCCGTGAACCGTTTTCTCCGGGAGCATACTGGAAAGTCCTAACTTAGCCCATGTTGGCAGCTTTTCAAAGAAAAGGTGGTGTAATGGGTAAAGAGGTTTTTTAATGTTTGTTTTTAAAATTTTAATTGTGGTCAAACACACACAACATGAAGTCTACCGCCTTAACCATTTTAAAGTATCAAGTGTATTCACGCTGTTGGGAAACCCATCTCCAGACTCTTTTCATATTGCAAAACTGAAACTCGGTACCCATTAACCAGTAACTCCCCACTTCCTCCTCCCTATGGCACCACCATTTTACTTTTCTGTGGATTTGACGAATTTAGATACCTCATATAAGCAGAATTAGGCAGCGTTTGTCCTTCTGTCACTGGCTTATTTCCCTTAGCATGATGTTCTGCAGGTTCATCCGTGATTTTGCAAATGGCGGGGTTTCCTTCTTTTTAAAGGCCGAATAACATTCCGTCGTGTGTATTTGCCACATTTTGTTGATCCATTCATCACTGACGGACACTTGTGTTGCGTCCACCTTCCGGCCATTGTGAACAGTGCTGGTGTGAGGATGGGCATGCAGATATCTCTTTGAGAGCCTGCTTTCATTGCTTTTGGGTATATGCCCCAAATGGGGCTCCTGGTGAAAAGGGGTTCTGAGACATCAGTTCAAAGTCCAGCAGTGTCATCTGTGGGCTGTGTGTCATCGGGTAAGGTGTGACTTGCACAGATCCTCGGTTTCTTTGTCTATAAAAGGGGGAAAATAAAGTCTCCTTTTCCTATTTCAAGAGTTATTGGGAGGGAATCGAATGAGACCATTTATGGGGAGCACTTTGAAAAGTCTAAAGCACCTTGAACCTGTTAGGTCTTTTACTGAAATTATTGGCCTGTCTTGAAGAAGGTCTTCTCATGAGTCACAAGTAAGCACTTCCTCATGTTTCAGTTCATAGCACTGCTTCCAAGAGACAAGGTGGGAGAAGGCAGTGACTCTGTTTGTGAGGGTTAGGCACAGGGTGTGACAAACGGTTGCTCTGGGGAATGTGTTTCTAGATGTTGACGTGCTTGGTTCTAGTGACAGATCTCTGAAGAGTGAAATCTCAAGGTAGCTTTGGGCTGGGTCTCTGGTTTGACCTGCAGCAAAACTGTGGTAGCATGTCTTGGGTCTTGCCGGTCAGAGCTTTCCATAGGAAAGTCCAGCCAGAGCAAGTGAAACATGGGGACTGCTAGTGATTATTTATCCATGGAGCAATGGTTCCTAACCATGCGGGGCATAGGAATTTGGTGAAATCTATCAAATTGACTTAATAGGTACCCATTCAGCATACACTATGGTTGAGGTACTTTCCTCAATGAATGGGACAACAGGGTAAACAGACTTATCTCCAAAGAAATGCACATATGTGAAATGTTTTACAGACTCAGGATTTTCAAGGACTTCCCTGAAACAGGTGAAGAATTCAGTGCTGCTACTGGAGGCATCTATGCCACGCAGTTCCCACCTTGGGTCGTCTCTACCTCAGACGGAAGAGGATGTAGGCCAGAGACTGTGAGCATAGAAACAAAGAAGGGTAGACGTGGGTGGGAACCCAGTGATCAAGTTCAACCTGTTCTTAGGGAGTTCTCGTTGACTTAACCCTACCTGCAGAGAGAAGCGAGGGCGGTCCTGTAACTAACCAAGGACTCCAGAGTCCCAGTCTCATTAGGGAAATTGAGAGGAGCTCATGCCGTATTGGACCAGACTGATGGCCATTCCATTCTATTAGTGTATCTCAGTAGCGCTTCTAAGAATTGTTTGGAGGCAATGAGGCAGCTGTCTCATGGGATGCCGAGTTAAACATTTGGGGGAAGTGTTCCTGGCCCTGAGATCCCTATGGAATCCCTTGATTAGAGAGCCGGGCATAGCTTCTGGACCCTCTGCCATTGGCTTCGTGGCTCAGGCGGCTCTGCCTCCCCCGTTCAGAGTTCAGTGGGGGTACAGGGATTAGTCACTACATGAAAAACCAGTGGATCCGCATGGGGCATAGTAAGCTATTAATTAGCTGATGCTTGTAGAGCACTTTGAAGAACAAACACGTTATGTAACTGCTAATTATAATTACCGTCCTCAGCCTGCCACCTTTCACAAAGTCTGTGGCTCCAGCGGCAGCTGTTTCCCTGGGTTTATGCAAGCTTTGATTTAAGGAGAGAAAAGGCATTTTCCCTGAGAGCTGGGATCTTTCTGGGAGGATGCCTCTATGCCCCCAATCAAGATTGGCAGCTAAATTCAATTTCCGCAGACAAAGGCAGTGATTTACGTGCTGATTAATTCACGGTGCCGCGCACACGGTCTGGGTGGGTAGGTAGGGGAGAGGCTTCTGGAAATGTAGCGCGAGAGGCTGATTTCCACGGCTCTTGCCCAGCTGAACCCTCTTCTGACTCTTCTCTGTTTTCATTCTGTTTACCCCTCTCTTTATACTTGAGTGTTGAGTTCCAAATTCAGTGGAATAATCTGTCTTCACTTCACCTGGATTGTTTTTAGTTAAGAATGTTTTCGGAGGCCTTGTCTCTTTGGAGGAGCAGCATGGATCTGTGTATGTTTTTAATGGAGTGTGAACGCTGGCAAAGTGGTGGGACTATTTTTTTTTCCCCCTTCTTTTTCTTTAAGGCCAGTTTGAACTGGAACCTCCAGACAGCTGACAATTAGGAAACCATTTTAGTGTCTGGAAAAACCCCAGGTGGAAGCTTGATGTTTAAGTGGGTTGGTTTACCTCAAGATCAAAGAGGCTGATTCATTCTTGATAAGACTGTCCCTGGCTCTCCTTCTGCTCGGGTCGTTTGGCTTCTCGTGTTTAGAATCTGAGTTAATAATTATAAGGTTGATGCTCAGTCAAGCTGCGCTCTTAGAAGGGTAACATCACTATGGAAACACAGACTGTGTATTGGCTGTGATGCTTTCTGAGCCCCCCTCCAACCCAACTCAGGTCCTGAGTCTAAGTGCCTCCAGGCCTCCCGTTAGCCTCTGCCCCTCAGTTGTGTTGTTGATCTTCCTTTTCAGCCTAGTGACTGCTCACTTGCAGCGGTAATGCAATTCAGATGGAAAACAAAGGTCAGCTGGAATAAATGGACACATTGATATAAATAGCCACATGGCTGGGATTTGTTTGAATATGTGTATAATGTTTGGACTGTCAAGCCTGATAGCTACCTTTGGCTGGGTACCAACTTGCATGCCCAGGGCTCTGCTGGGGGTATTCGTGCTTCGTTTCATTTTGTCCTCAGGGAAACCCTGTAAAATAAGTATTGGTATTTTTCATTTCATAGGTGAGTAATCTGAGACTCGTAAAAGTTAGGCAACGTTCACAGGGTCCTTCAGTAACTAGTAAATGGCAGAGGTGGGACTTGAACTTCAGTCTGGACACCTGGAAAGCCCACGATCTCTGTCCTACCAGTGTTTCCCAAGCTTGAGTCATGTGTTACACCCTGATGATTTTGCTGTAACAAAAGTATTATTTTTTTTAATAGGTTTCTTTAAAAACCTTATATTTTAAATTTCAAATCATAATTTAAATGTATTGATCAAAGACACTTTGTAGGGTATGTGATATTATGATTTGGATGAACTGTGTATATTTTTTCTAATATACACAAAAGTCAGTATAAGCAAACATACATCACTTTATTCATGGGCCACAAGAAAGTCATCCTAAGGTGTATAATGCATTTTAGGAAAGCGTTCCTCTAAGTCCTGCTACTTCTACCTACCGTACGTGACTCTGAAGACTGAAAAATGGGAAAGGACAGATAGTAGAACTTTTATGGCCAAGCATACACTTATTCAAAGTAGTCACTTCAATTTCAGGGGTGCTGCCATTATCAAAATGTATCTGTTTTGTAATCTGTGTTTGGGAATTGCCTTTGGAAGTAGTTTGTGAGTCATAGTAGACGATCAGTCATTTGGAAATCAGGTTTTTGATGAGAAATGACACTGAGCTTGACTATCTGCTTGGATCACCTGAACTTATTCTCAATGATCTTTTACTGTTTCCAAAAATAGAGAGGGTTATAGGTTATATATAAGTTTTTTGAGAAGGTTATAAAGTTGGAAACCAAGAGTCTGCTGAGTCAGTCACTGTCCACAGTGGGACTCCTAAGTGTGGTGTATGCCCACTGCCTCTGTCTCCTTCCTCCCTACTTCTCTTCCCAGCCTACAGTCAGCCACCCAGAGCCTTCACTCCACTGTAGCTCTCTCCCGGAGCTCCCTAGTGACCACCTGTCAGCTTCCTTTTCTAGTTTCACTCCTCAGTCCTCTTAACCTTCCCACAACATTTACTATTGTTGATTACCTATCCATACATTCATCCATCCGTTCAGCCAATCAACCAAATAATAAATATTAAAACAAGTATCTAAGGTACTCTCTTAGGTTCTGGGGGTAGAAAGATAAGCCTGGTCTTTGCTGTCATACAGCTTACATGCAGGAGAGACAGACACTAAGTAACCAATTACAGAATTATTCAGTTGTAGATGTGATAAGTACTTCAGAGAAATAAATGCTGGGTGCTAGTAGAATACTAAAATACATACATAGATACATACACGTACATACATATATGTCACTGGACAAGACCCAGGCCTGCTCTCCGTACCTCCACCCAAAGTCAAGCTTCACAGCTCATCATGGCACTTTGCGTGCTCTGTCAGGGGACCAGGAACCATGTGAAAGAAGAAAGAGGTAGAGGTTTTCCCTGGTGCTTCTTGGGTCAGAGGTGAGGGGGTTGTGGGGAATTGGTGGGAAGGAAGGGAGATAACTTTGGAGGAAGCAGACACTCCTTCCCATCTCCTTTCCTTGACCTCCAAGTGTCCCACCTCCAGTCAGTCTCCCCGCCTCTCTGCTGCTCTGTGTCCTCTGGGGTTTCTGCTCTGTGTCCTCTGCTCTGTTTCCTCTTGGGGGCCATGTTTTCCGCGTTCTGCCGTTGGGCTGCTCTCCGTATCCTCCCTGGATGCTACCCCACACTTAGTATCAAAGACCATCCACACCTTGCTGACTTTGGAGATGATTTTTTCACCTGGATAGTCTGTAGATAACTCCTATCTAGCATGTTCTAAACACAGTTCGTTGGTCTTTTTCTCCCAACCCCAGGGTGCTTCCTCCTCTGTTTCTCAGGACAAGAGTACAAGGCAATCCATTCGGACTCTCAAGCTCAAAGGCTAGCAGTCATCCAACTTCCCGGCTGTTCCCCATCACTCACCTTCTACTGCTTCTCCTTTAGAGTTGTCTTATGGCTTTCATACCCAGCCACCAGGCCCCCTCTCCTCCTCCCTGCTGAACACTGCACCACAGTGCCCCCCAGCCTCTCCTGGCCCTGGAGTCCGGCAGTCCTAGTTCTGAATCCTGACTTGACTCATTGTAACCTTACAACCCGCATGACCTTTGGCCGGTTGTGTAACTTCTCCAAGCCTCAGGTCTAGGAAATGGACATAATAATATTAAGCTCATGGGCTTAGTTTAAATTAATTTTTAATATACTTTCCCCCAGTTTTACTGAGAAATAATGACATACATTCCTGCATAAGTTTAAGGCACACAGTGTGATGGTATGACATGTTATGAAATTATTATCCTGGAGCTATTTTGAAGATTAAATAAGCGACGCTTTTAAAGTTCTATACATATTATCGGGTATATAATAATAACTCAGTAAATGTTTGCTGTTGCTTCTTACGACTGCAATTCAGGTAGGATCTGATCTTTAAAGATCTATCAGTGTTTGGCATCTTATAGTCGCTGGGTAAAGAGTATCCTGTTCTTATGATCTCCAGTTCTACTCCAATGTTTACTTTGCAAAACGCCAGAGTTATCTTTCTAAAGGAAAAAAAAAAAGCACCATTATGTTCCTGCTTTTAGCTACCCATTGCTTATAGGAATACGTCTGCCCTTAGCGTGGCAAGTGGGGTCGTTCCCCGTCTGATCCTGTCTTGTCTCCTTCTTAGCACCCAGAATATGCCACAGCCCCTTACAGTTCCACGCATTAGCCCTGCTGTCTGTTTGCTTAGATGTGTCTTCCACTCTTTAGCCTTTTACCCATCAAGGTCATGCCCTCCACAAAGCCGGCTTCCCCAGACCCTCCAGTGAGGGTGGGTGGCTTCTTTCTCTAGACCCCATGGTACTTGTGTGTAACTTTGTTCTACAATTTATCGGGTTCTAATTTCCCTGCTTACATGTTTGCTCCCTCCATTAGACAACATGTTCCTGGGGGAAGGACTTTTGTTCTAATTATTGTCATAGCCCAGTGCCTGGCATGGGAGGATGCTTGGCATTTGGTAATCATTCAGTGAGTGGCAGAAAGAGCCCTGGAGTCAGTTCCAAAGAGAACTTCCAGAAATGTGTTCAGTTATCAGTACTGTTAGAATTAGGGTATCTCTTTAAGGGAGCAGCATTTATGTGATGTTTACTATCTGATGGGTTTATAAAGAGATCTTTCCAGCTGATTTGTAGACACCTGGAGGGGAAAGCAACTGCATTTTGTTAAACTGCTCCTTGGGATGAGCTATCTGACATCCCTGTAATCAGATCTTGGTCCCATCTGTGCAAGAGAGCATGGCACAGGCAGGAGGCAGATGGCAATTTTGAGATATCATTTGCTGTTGTCATAGTGAATGAGCAAAAAGGAAGGACAAGAAAGGAAACTTTCATGTCTCCTTTCTCATCTCTGTTTGGGTGGCAAAGGGGTCCCCAGTGAGAAGGAAATTTGCTTTACTGGCAGTCAGAGACAAGGTGAGGGGGGTCTCTTTCCGTTTACTTCTGGACCAGGTGGTGAGTTAGTTTCAGAGGGATGTGTGAGGGAGCAGAGGAGTCCAGGGCTCTAACACCTTTGAAGGGTGATGGGGAAGGGAGGGGCCAGAGTATTTGGGGCTTGTTCAAGCTGATAAAACACTGACACCAGCATCATCTTCATGCTCCCCAAGGGGGTGAACAGATAGGATCTTTGTCTCTGTTGGGGTACCATGTCCACAACTGGAGTATTTCTTTGATTTCATTTTACCTGTGCTCTGAGAGAATTATTGATGTAGAGACCCGGGAATGCTTTAGATAGCCATAGGTGATCCTCTGGTGTCTCTCAGGAATTGGTCTGTTTTCTCTATCTGCCTATATTTATTCTCACTTACTGACAGCCTGACCTAGGCTTAGCCAAGACCCAGTAATGCTGCTGATGGATGATTTAGTAAAGATGTAAAATCTCTTTTTTTCTTTAAATATTTTATTTATTAGAGAGAGAGAGAACGAGAGAGAGAGCATGAGAGGGGGGGGAGGTTCAGAGGGAGAAGCAGACTCCCCACTGAGCAGGGAGCTGGGTGCAGGACCTGATGATCCCTGGACTCCAGGATCATGACCTGAGCCAAAGGCAGTCGCCCAACAGCTGAGCCACCCAAAGATGTAAAGTCTTGTATGGCAAAAAGATCATCATTAGACCAGGGTCTGTCTAACGGTAGCATTAGTTCTGGCTGCAAGGGAAATGAGTCCGTACTCAGTGCCCGATGTGCAGGCTCTCTTTCCCATGTTGGAGGCTGAGGAAGGGAGAGGCAAAGAGAGAGAACTGAGAGGGAGAGCTGAAATTTCTGAGATGGAGAATTATTTTTCCTCACCCTCTTGATGGGAATCTTACTTTGGGTTTCCCAGAAAACAGAGCCTGAGGCACAGGGCTTACATTTATTACATGATGGGGAATGACATCCCAGAAAGCAGGGGTAAGGGGTCCTGGGAGTAGAGCCGGGAAGGACAGAGAGTCAATACCGTCCATTGGGAACTGTGACCTCAGAACCAAGGCCTTAATACAGTTTCCCAATTTGCCAAAGTTATTACATGAAATACACACAGAATATGTATTTGTTTATTTATTTATTATATGATTTATTTATTGATTTGACAGACGGAGATCACAAGTAGGCAGATAAGTAGGGGGAGAGAGCTGAGCAGAGAGCCTGATGCAGGGCTCGATCCCAGGACCCCGAGATCATGACCTGAGCTGAAGGCAGAGGCTTAACCCACTGAGCCACCCAGGTGCCCCCACACAGAATATTTTTAAAAAGCCGGACAACTTGGAGAAATCAGTGGCTTTCCGATAAGTCAGAATTAAATGGCTTCAGTTAGAGCAGCCCCAGAAATATCTGGGGAGGTTATGGAGAATTTATTTCAATTACTCTGAGCTGCTCCTAAGGAATGGCCCTGTGTGGGGACTGCTGCCCCTTTTCCGGACAGCAGTGACCTGGCAATAAGAGTGTTTTGTCAGCCAGGTGGGATGAAGCCGGAAACACTTCTTTCCGGAGCAGTTGCCGGGAGGAGTCAGGGCGCAGCTGGGGGCCCTCTCTCCATCCCACAGGAGTGGAACGCCAGTGGCATCCAGTGGCCTACCAGGCCAATCACAGCTTGGAGTTCTTAGCCATTCTCAAGTGGGTACCTAGCTTTTCTTCTCATCCAAGTCAGGTAATGGGCCAGACTCATTCTCGATGGAGATAAATGGGGTGCTTGGCCTGGGGCAGTTTGAATGGCCTGATTTGGTGTCTGAATCAGACCTCTGAACAGTGATTAGCGGAGATACAAGCAGTACCGAGAAACTAAGTCATGCCAAAGGCCGCTGATGGCATTTTGTGAATGGGCTCTTTTTCTGTTTCAGAAATAATTACAGAAATCCGTGCTGTATCAGTGTTTAATAACACCTGTGTGAGGTGGCAGGTAAACCCAGGAAGCATCCTCTCCAAGACTGTCTACGTGGTAAGTAAAATGTTCCACGTTTTCCCTCTGGCAGCATGACTTGGAGAGATTTCCTTTCATGAGGGCTTCTCCACCTAATCGTCTGACTGTTCTTTTCAAAAGTGATCAGATTTTTTTTTTTTCAGATATCTGGTTTATTTTATTTTACATTCTGCGTTTAATATATGTGTCCTCCAGCGGGGGGGGGGGGTAATGTGTGGGCATAATTTTATATTTGGCATCATCATGACTGCTGGTTTCCCAGCACTCGAACCTCGTGCCCCCAGAAGAGGAGAAGCATCTGCTGCTTCAGGGACAGGAGGCAGCGAGTGGTTCTCAGGGTGTGACGGCCTCCATGGATGGCTGGTCCTTTGCATGCAGCATAACCCTCCCTAGAGGGACTCCTCATTTTATGTCATTTCTTAGAGTTCACTGGTAACTGGGCTGATGGGCCTTGATACCTGATAGCAGAGGCTGACCTTGTTCATCTCCCCTACGAGCACAGTGTGGGATTAAAGGAAATAGTAGGACAATGGGATTCAGTTCCACCCAGTCTCTCTCCCTTGTTTTCACCAGAGTCACAGTGGGTTCTTTTTTCTCTCCCCCCCCCCCCGCCAAAGATATACATAAAGGGACAACGGTTGTACTCTATGGAATCAGTTCATGAGGAGACAGTCAACGTGACCACAGAAAGCAGGACCCCAGAAGTGTGCCTAGATCTGCACCAAGGCACCAACTACACCATGAGCATTTCTACCGCTCCTCCCACACGCTCCGTACCGGCCATCATCGGGTTCCAGACAGCTGGTAGGTGGAGGTGAAGTCTCATTGCCTCCCAGAAAATGCCAAGCACAGGATGTGGGGAGATGTCCTTCAGAGTCCGTTGGGCATAAGAGTTCATGGTTGCTTTCTGAGGTCTGTAGTCAGGAGGGTGCAGTTCTAGCAGGCCTGGTAGGAGAGATTCCTGTCCCTTTGAAGCCAGGCCAAATGGGCACTGACGGATGGTTTCTCGGCTGGGTCCCTGGTTGAAATGGAAGGTAATAAGGCATTTAAAAGGAGAGAACATTTGGTGACGAGGCAGTCAATTCTCAATTATCCAAGGCACTAGAGGGTTGCCATGTGACTTACTGTTTGCGGGAAACACAGCAATCCTTTCTTCCTCTTGGCTATGGGAGAGGAGAAGCTGGAGAGGTGACCAGTGGCTTCACATCTAGAATGGAAACTGACCCCAGGACTGGTTGTGGATGTGAATCAAGTTGACAGTGGGTGAGTGGATAGGGAGAGGCAGCCCTAGGATGTGGGAAGGGAGATATTAGGTGAAAAGAGAAGTGGACAGGAAGGAGTTTCTAACAGCAGTAATGAAGCTCATTGCACATATGTATCTCATGGATTTTTATAATAATATTGTGACAATTATAATAATTTTTTCACAATTCTCATTATGGGGCATCAGGGCTAATTAAATACCTTATGAGCAAATCTCGAGAAGCCATTGGTATCATTTATTATTTTTGGGTGAGTTTAGGTAGTTCTCAACTAGATATCTGATGTCCCACTTAAAAGGTGCCTCAGCCTCTAGGCATTGGTGCCGCGGGGAACTGGGATGTGACCTGGATTTGGCAGAAATGATGAAATCGTCTGCCAGTCTTAACAATGGTGAGTGAATTACAAAATTACACAAATTAGGTCCCCAGGATACTTGTATGTAAATAAAACAATATATTTCTTTCTAAGTAAATAATACGTAGGGAAAAGTGTTTTAGAATGAATGTGTTAACTGCAGAATCTTGTTCAAAATTAATGATAAACTCCTATGGATTGATCAGGAATACGCCTTCTTCCTTTTTTTTCTTATGAGTTTTTAATTTCAGTTCCTGTACCATTAACATACAGTGTTAAGAGTTTCAGATGTATGATACAGCGATACAGCCATTCTCTACCTGACTCAGAGCTTGTCATGATGAGTACACGCGTCAACCCCATCACCTGCCTAACCCCCCCCCCACCAACCTCCCCTCTGGTGATCATCAGTTTCTTGGTTTGTCTCCCTCTCTCTCTATTTTTCCCTTTGCTCATTTGTTTTGTTTCTTAAATCCCACCTATGAAGGAAATCCTATGGTATTTGTCTTTCTCTGACTTATTTCACTTAGCATAATACTCTATATCTCCATCCGTGTCATGGCAAATGGCTAGATTTCATTTTTTATGGCTGAATAATATTCCTCTGTGTGTGTGTGTGTGTGTGAACGCACGCGCGTGTGCATGCATGTGCACGTGTGTGTGTATGTGTGTATGCCACATCTCTATCCACTCATCAGTTGATGGAAACTTGAGCTACTTCCACAGTTTGGCTGTTGTAAATAATGCTGCTGCAAACATAGGGGTGCACGTATCCCTTTGAATTAGGATTCTTGAATTCTTTGGGTAAATACCCAGTAATGCAATTCCTGGGTCTTAGGGTAGTTCCATTTTTAACTTTCTGAGGAACTTCTGTACTGTTCTCCACAGTGGCTGCACCTAGTTTGCATTCCCACAACAGTGTGCACGGAGAGTTCCTTTTTCTCTACATCCTCAACGGCACTGGTTGTTTCTTGTGTTGTTGATCTTAGCCATTCGGACAGGTGTGAGGTGATGACATCGCTGTGGTTTTGATCTGCATTTCCTAATGATGAGTGATGCTGAACACCTTTCAGTGTGTCTGTTGGCCATCTGCATGTCTTCTTTGGAAAAAAGGTTCATGTCTTTTGCTCATTTTTTTAATTGGGTTGTTTTGTTTTTTGGGTGTTGGTTGTATCCATTCTTTATATATTTTGGATACTAATGCTTTATCAGAGATACTATTTGCAAGTATCTTCTCCCATTCCGTAAGTTACCTTTTAGTTTTGTTGATTGTTTCCTTTGCTCTGCCAAAGCTTTTCATTTTGATATAGTCCCAGTAGTTTATTTTTGCTTTTGTTTCCCTTGCCTCAGGAAACATATCTAGAGAAATGTTGTTGTGGCTGGTGTTAGAGAAATTACCGTCTTCTCTCTTCTAGGATTTCTATGGTTTCAGATCTCACATTTAGGTCTTTAATCCACTTGCAGTTTATTTTGGTGTGTGGTGAAAGAGAGTGGTCTCTGTTGTTCAGTGTTCCCAACACCATTTGTTGCAGAAACTATCTTTTTCCCATTTCCTATTGTTTTCCTGCTTTGTCGTAGATTAATTAACCATGTAATTGTGGGTTTATTTCTGGGTTTTCTCTTCTGTTCCATTGATCTATATGTCTGTTTTTGTGCTAGTACCATACTGTTTTGATCGCTACAGCTTTGTAATAAAACTTAATGTCTGGAATCATGATGCCTCCAGTTTTTTCTTTTTCAGAGTTGCTTTGGCTACTCACAGCCTTTTGCAGTCCCATACAAATTTTAGGATTGTTTGTTGTAGTTTCTGAAAAATGCTATTGGTATTTTGATAGGGGTTCCATTAAATCTGTAGATTGCTTTGGGTGGTATGGACATTTTAACAATATGGTGTTCTTCCAATCCACAAGCGTGGAATGTCTCTCCATTTCTTTGTGTTGTCTTCAGTTTCTTTGACCAGTGTTTTATAGTTTCCAGAGTACAAGTCTTTCACCACTGTGGTTAAGTTTATTCCTAGATATTTTTTTGTTTTTGGTGCAAATGGGAATGTTTTCTTTTTTTTCTTTTTTCTTATTTTTAAAGATTTTATTTATTGATTTGACAGACAGATGTCACAAGTAGGCAGAGAGGCAGGCAGAGAGGGGAGCAGGGAAGCAGGCTCCCTGCTGAGCAGAAAGCCTGATGCAGGGCTTGATCCCAGGACCCTGGGATCATGACCCGAGTCAAAGGCAGAGGGTTAACCCACTGAGCCACCCAGGCGCCCTGGGAGTATTTTCTTAATTTCTCTTTCTTCTGCTTCATTATTAGTGTATAGAAATGCAACAGATTTCTATATGATGATTTTGTATCCTGTGACTTTACCAAATTCATTTATCAGTTTTAGTAGTTTTTTGTTGGAGTTTTTAGGATTTTCCATATATGTTGTCATGTCACCTGTAAATAGTACAAGTTTGCTTCTTCCTTACCAATTTGGATGGCTTTTACTTCTTTTTGTTGTCTGATTGCTGAGGCTAGGTAAGAGCGGACATCCTTGTCTTGTTCTTGTCCTTAGGAGAAAAGCTCTCAGTTTTCCCCCATTAAGGATGATATTAGCTGTGGGTTTTTCATATAAGACATTTATTATGTTGAGGTATGTTCCCTTTAGACTTTTGTTGAAGGCTTTTATCATGAGTGGATGTTGTATTTGTCAAATGCTTTTTCTGTATCTATTGAAATGATCATATGGTTCTTATCCTTTCTTGTATCATGTTGATTGATTGGTGAACATTGAGCCACCCTTGCATCCTGGGAATAAATCCCACTTAATCGTGGTGAATGATTTTCTTAGTATATTGTTGGATTCAGTTTCCTAGTACTTTGTTGAGGATTTTTGCGTCCGTGTTCATCAGAGATTTGGCCTGTAGTTCTCTTTCTTTTGTGGTGTCTTTATCTTGCTGTGGTATCAGGATGATACTGGCCTCATAGAATGAAATTGGAAGTCTTCCTTCTATTTTTTGGAATTTTGGGAGAATAGATTTCAATTCTTTAAATGTTTGGTAGAATTTGACCCTGAAGACATCTTGTCCTGGATTTCTGTTTGTTGGGAGTTTTTTGATTACTGATTCAATTTCTTAGCTGGTTATTGGTCTGTTCACGTTTTCTTTCTTCCTATTTCAGTTTTGGTAGATTATATGTTTCTAGGAATTTATCCGTTTTTTTCTAGATTGTACATTTTGTTGGCATATAATTTTTCATAATATTCTCTTCCAACTGTTTGCATTTCTGTAGGTGTTTCTTGTTATTTCTCCTCTCTTATTTGTGATTTTGAGTCCTCTCTCTTTCTCTCTCTCTCTCTTTTTTTCCTGAGTCTGTCTAGAAGTTAATCAAATTTTCTTGATCTTTTCAAAGAAATGGTTCCTACTTTCATTAATCTGTTCTATTGTTTTTTGGTTTTTTGGTTCTATTGTTTGTTTATAATTTATTTGTACTGTAATCTTTATTATTTCTTTCCTTTTGCTGGGTTTAGCTTTTATTTGTTGTTCCTTTTTTTTTTTTTTTTTTTTTTTTGCTCCTTTAGGTATAAGGTTGGGTTTTTTGGTGAGATTTATTTGGTTCTTGAGGTAGGTCTGTACTGCTCTAAACTTGCCTCTTAGAATCATTTTTGTTGGGGCGCCCTGGTGGCTCAGTCAGTTAAGCATCTGCCTTTGGCTCAGGTCATGATCTCAGGGCCTTACAGTGAGCCCTGCATTGCACCCTGCATCGAGCCCTCTATCGTGCTCTCTCCTCAACGGGGAGTCTCCCTCTCACTTCTCCCTCTCACTTTCCCCTCTGTGCTCTCTCTCTCTCAAATAAATAAATAAATAAATAAATAAAATCTTTAAAAAAAAAAGAATCATTTTTGCTGTACCCCAAAGATACTGGATTGTTGTGTTTTCATTTTCGTTTATTTTCACGTAATTCTTTACTTCTTCTTTGATTTCTTTGTTGACCTATTCATTGTTTAGTAGCATGTTATTTAACCTACATTGTATCTGTGGTCTTTCCAAATTTTTTCTTATGACTGACTTCTAGTTTCAAAGTGTTGTGGTCAGAAAAGATGCATAGTATGACTTCGATCTTTTTGAATTCGTTGAGACTTGTTTCATGGCATAATATGTGGTCTGTTCTGGCAAATGTTCTGTGTGCACTTGCAAAGAATGTGTACTCTGTTGTTTTAAGATGGAGTGTTCTGAATATATCTGTTAAATACATCTGTTCCAGTGTGTCATTCAAAGCCACTGTTTCTTTGTTGATTTTCTCCACAGATGATCTGTCCATCCATGTAAGGGGGATGGTGAAGTCCCCTACTGTTATTGTGTTGCCATCGATTAGTTCCTTTATGTTTGTTAGTAATTGCTTTTGGTATTGGGTGCTCCCATGTTGGGTACATAAATATATTTATAATTATTTCTTTGTCTTGTTGGATTGTCCCTTTTATTATTATATAGTGTCCTTCTTTGTCTCTTATTACATTCCTTTTTTTAAAAGTCAGTTTTGTCCTGGGGCACCTGGGTGGCTCAGTCAGTTGAGCATCTGACTCTTGATTTCAGCCCATGTCGTGATCTTGGGGTTGTGGGATAGAGCCCTGTGTTGGGCTCCACGCTCAGCGGTGAGTCTGCTTGGGATTCTCTCTCCTCTATCTGTCCCCCTGCTCATGTGCTCTCTCTCTCTCTCTCTCTCTCAAATAAATAAATAAATCTTAAAAAATAGTCTATTCTGTCATATATAAGTATGCTATCTCAGCTTTCTTTTGACATCCATTTGCATGATAGATGTTTTTCTCTCCTCTCACTTTCTCTCAGTCTGGAGTGAGTTTCTTGTAGGCACCATATACATACGTCTGCTTCTTGTAGGCAGCATATACATATGTCTTTTTTTTTTTTTAGATTTTATTTATTTATTTGACAGACAGAGATCACAAGTAGACAGCAAGGCAGGCAGAGAGAGAGGAAGGGAAGCAGGTTCCCCTCTGAGCAGAGAGCCCTATGCGGGGCTCAATCCCAGGACCCTGGGATCATGACCTAAGCCGAAGGCAGAGGCTTTAACCCGCTGATCCACCCAGGGGCCCCAGTACGTCTGTGTTTTTAATCCATTCTGACATCCTATCTGTTGATTGCAGCTTAGTCCATTTACATTCAAAGTAATTGAGACAGATATATTTGTTGTCGTATTGTCACTTGTTTGTGGTTCATTGCGTAGTTTTTCTGGGGGAATATGTCTTTTTAAAAGACTTTAAACTCCTGTGTCATTATTCAGTCAGAATGACCCCTTGCTGTTCAGGGTCAGCGATTTTTACTAAGATCCAGTTACCTCTGCAAGGTAATCTCCTCTCCCCGGAAAAGGATGGTGGCCTTTGGGGTCAGACAGACCTGGTTTTGCATCTTAACTCTGCATTGAAGAGTTAGGGGACTGTGGCTGAGTTGTTAAATGTATCCAGAGCTCTTTCCTCTCTCTGAAATTTTAAGTGGAATTGGATTAAATTTGGAAGTTAATTTAGTGAGAAGTGGGGTTTATGTGGAGCCATTCCAACTGGGAACAAAGCACGTTTCTGCATTTACTCAGTACGTACTTAAGTTTTATCTGTTCTGTTTTTATACACACTGGTGTAAGGGTTTGCCATTCTCTCCTCTAGAGCCTGTACATTTGGCGATCTGTTATCATTTAAACTTTACACTAGTTCTCTTAGAATGAATTGGGAAGTTTTCCGTATTTTTTTATGCTCTGGAAAAGTTTGTATCACTTTGGAATTATTGCCTTCCTTTTATTTTATTTTTTTAAAGATTTTATTTATTTATTTGACAGAGATCACAAGTAGGCAGAGAACCAGGCAGAGAGAGAGAGGAGGAAGCAGGCTCCCTGCTGAGCAGAGAACCCAATACAGGGCTCGATCCCAGGACCCTGAGATTATGACCTGAGCAGAAAGCAGAGGCTTTAACCCACTGAGCCACCCAGGTGCCCCTGTTGCCTTCCTTTTAAAGTTGGACACATTTGCTCGTAGGATCATTAAGTTTCACCCTTTTTTGGGAAATAATTCTTTGATAAGTTTGCTGATTTCTGTGATTTTCTTTTGATCTATTTATGTTTCCTACACTTTCTTCAGGCAATTTTTATTTATATTTTCCTAAAAAAAGTGTTCATTTGTTTGGGATTTTAACTATATTGGCAAAATATGGAATATTTGTTTACAACTGCTCTGGGGTTACAGGTTATGTAATCCCAGGTTATTCTGATTCCTAAATTTGGTTTTCTCACTCTTTTAAAAAATTGGCTTAGCTTGAGTTTTCTGTTTTATTACTATTTCTTTCCCCAAAGAATAAACTCTTGGGTTTTTAAGTGGTTTTTTTTTTCTACCCCATTAATTTCTCCCCTTAGTTTTATTACTTTTTTTCCCCTTGATTCTCTTAAGTTGGTTATATTGTTTTATTACTAAATTCTTGAGTTGAATGCATAATTTAACTCATTTACATTCTTTCCTGTTTGATAATAAAAGTCTTTAATGCTTTTGGACTTGAGCATTGGCAGAATTCCTTAAGCATTGATACATTCTCTCTTTATCCCTTCTTTCAAGTCATTGAAATAATTGTCCTTCTGATTTTCTCTTTGATTGAAGAATTATTTGTGTGTTAATATTTGTTCTCTTTATGTTTGCTTTCAAAGCATTACACAATTGCTATTTGATTTCCCCGTTGATTGAAGGATTAATTACAAGTGAATTATGCAAATGGTAGATTTTCTTTTTTTTTAACATTTAACTTTTTTGTTAATTTCTAGTTTTATTACATTTTGGTATTTTTGAGGGGAACTTATTATCATTTCCCTTGGAGATTATTATTTGGGAAAGTTTTGTGATAATAAATCTGTACATTTGCTTGTGAGTAGAGTGAGATCTAGTCTTCAGTCAACTCTATTAATAAAGGTATTCCAGACTTCTGTTTTTTGTTGTTGGTAGTGGCTTGTAGATGCTCGGATTGCCATTTTGCTCAATTTCTCTCAAAAATTCTAATTGTTTGGATTCACACATTTTTAAGTTATGATATTTATGTTCATGACTGATGTCTTACTTGTAAATTCTAGCTTTAAAAAGAAAAGATTTTATTTATTTATTTGACAGAAAGAGAGAACACAAGTGGGCAGAGAGGCAGGCAGAGAGAGAGGAGGAAGCTGGCTCCCCGCTGAGCAGAGAGCCCGATGCGGGCCTCAATCCCAGCACCCTGAGACCATGACCTGAGCTAAAGGCAGAGAGGCCCAACCCACTGAGCCACCCAGATGCCCCTGAGTCTAACTTTCATTAATAACAAATGGCTCACTTTATCCTGTTTACAGTTTTTTACCTTGAATTATAATTTGGTAGCAATCTTGGTTTTCTTGATTTCTTTGTACATCTATTTGCATAATATGCCTTTGCCCACTTTTGTTCTTTTTTAAATTAAAAAAAAATGCATTTCAGCGTCGTTAACATGCATTAGTTTCAGGTGTAGAATTGAGTGATTCAGCAGGTGCATATATCACTGAATGGCATCACGAGTAGTGTACTTTTCATCCCCTTCACCTGTTTCCCTACCCCACCCCCACCAACACTTTTGTTCTTAAAATCTATCTCAGTAACTCCAGGAGGCAGCATATGTTGTGAAGAATTCTGAGAAAAGTTTTGTTTTTAAGTAGATGAACAATTTACATTTAGCGTTCTTTGTAATATGATTTTCCTTTCTTCTGTCCTCTTGTTTTCTCCTAATGTTTCTTCACTATGTCCATTGTTTTCTACCTTTAACGACACAGATTTTCTTTTTTGGTGATACAAACAGTACAGATATTTTAATTTTATATTACACATTAAAAAACAAACAAAATCTATTTGAATGTGTGTTTCTCTGATTACCGGTGTTCAGACTGAAATAATGTTAACTTCTTCCTGAATAAGATAAGGAAGTCAGCATTCTCTACTTCCTTTTTTTCTTTCCCCTGTTGCTTCCTTTAAGTTTTTGGCTTAATACAGCATTTTATTGCCAGCGTCTTATTTTAAATTATTTTTTAACTTGTATTACATTTTAAATAATTCGTTTTTATATTGATTTACAGCAATATTTGCAACACTTATTTAAACAGGTATATGTTTTAACAGTTTCAGTGCTTACTACCAGTCCTTTCTTACCAAAGTTTCTCTATTTTTTTCTACATTTCTATTTCACTGCAAAATGATTTCTATCTTCTTCTTTCCAAGGAATGGGATACTTTCTGAGCCCTTGATTATGTAAGAATGTCTTTTTGCTGTCTTCATGAATGAATCAGAGCTCAATAGAAGATAAAATTCCTGGTACATACCTTCTGTTGGTAGAATTCTAGAGGCATTTCACATTGATTTTGGGAATTTAAACTTTTGAAAGAGAATTTGAAGATGGTGTGATTTTTTAGAAAAAAATCCCATTATAGATAATCTGATTTTTAAGCCTCAATGTCACAGAGGCTTTCTTTATGTGTGAAATTCAAGACTAATTATTTATTTTCATGCACGTTAAGTGTTTATTGACCACTTGTGTGTTTGACATTATTTGAGGCACTGAGAATTCAGTAGTGAATGAGACAGAAAGGACCTTTGCCTCCTGAAAACTAGTCAGGTGTGATATAAATGTTATTGTTTTTCACTAAGTTTTCCTAGTACCGAAGAAGGTTTTTGGATCTTCAGATTTGGGTCCATTTGATGTAATCTGAAATGGTGGGGTTTGGAGCTGATGGTGGTTTTATTAAAGCACGGGGACAGAAGGAGCTGCACTGGGGTTGCCACGGGTGACTGAAGTTGGTTGGGGGTTAGGGGAAGCACAAGCCTCCAAGGTGTTTTGGAAACAAGGTTTCCAGGATCCTGAGTGGACTAGTTATTGTTAGGAGAAGGTCATTTATTGCTATCTAGTAAACCCTTAGTCATGAGACCCTTCAGATGTGTATCAGTGGGCCATATGCTTGGAGGATGATTGCTCACATATTTCCTGGTAAGGTAGAGATAAAAGAAGTTTCCAAAGGAATGTATATGTTCAAGTAGACTCCCAGTATGGGGGTAGGGTGCAGTTGGGCTATGATTGCCTTTTGCCCCTAGCAAAGTGTCAACATCCAGGCAGCTGAGCTCCCAGAGGGAAGGTCACTCTGTCTGTTTCAAGGACTTGTCAGTACGCTCTAGGCAGCAAGGAAACTTAGTTCTTTCTTTTGCCTTTGTTTTCCACGTCACATTTATACATTTAGAAATAGTTTCTTTCATAAAATCCCTGATTATTGCTTTTTTTTTTTTTTTTTCCAATTGGTATTTTGGCTCATCAAATGCTCCTATATGGAATTCATTGTTTGTCTGTACTGGTCTTCACTTTCTCCCTTCCCTGACTTTTCCCTCTGTCTTCTGTGAGAGTGCAGCAGGTGTATTCTGTACAGACATGTATGCATATATACATCGACCTTTCTGGCCTTCACTATTTCTAATGCTTTTTATATTTTGTTGTTGAACTTGCATTTCCTTGTCTCATCTAGTTCCTTTTTTTTTTTTTTTTTTTTTAAAAAAAAGCTCTATGCCCAGTGTGGGGCTTGAACTCACAATCCCAGGATCAAGAGTCACATGCTCTATGGACTAAGCCAGCCAGTGACCCCTCACCTAGTTCCCTTTTTATTTCTGCTTCTCTCAACCAGTTTCCTCTCTTGCAGCCTCTTATTAGCTCGTCCTTTATCTGCTTTAATCCATCTTTAAAATTTTTTACTGAAAATACAAAAAAAAGTCGCCTAATTTTACTATTACTTTGCCCAATTTTTTTTTCAAAAGAATATTCATTCTTTGCCTCTCAAGCATAATCTTTATAGAATCATTTATAGGCTTTTTTTTTTTGGCTTCTAGATTAATTATTGTTAGAAGACAAAAGTTTTATCTAGGTTTGATATTTCTCTCCTAATAAAATGGATGGCATTCTCTTTGCTCTTACTTTTTATTGGATGATATTAGTGTGCTTATCTCAGATTTCATCTTGAAGGATTTACTGCTGATTGGATAACCCAGCATCCTTCCGGAAGCAGCTAGCTGTGAGAAAGCCCACACTGCCTTGAACATAATTTCTGAGCACTTTTTATTTTTTTAAAGTAGGTTCCACACCCAGTGTGGAGACCAAATAGGGCTTGAACTCATGACCCTGAGATCAAGACCTGGGCTGAGATCAAGAGTCAGATGCTTAACTGGCAGACCCACCCAGGCACCCCTATTTCTGAGCACTTTGCTATCTTCTTTTTTTTTTTTTTTTTTAAAGATTTACTTATTTATTTGAGAGGGAGCATGCCCCTGCCCAGGGGGGTGAGGGGGTGGGGAGTGGGGAAGACAGAGGGAGAGACTCTTCAAGCAGACTCTCTGCTGAGCGCAGGGGGGTTGGGGGAGTGGGAGGGTAAGGGACCTAGAGGTGAGGGTAGTGGTGCTGGATCTCACCACCCATGAGATCATGACCAGCTGAAACCAAGCGTCTCACGCTTAACCCACCAAGCTGCCTGTGTGCCCCTGAGCACTCAGCTGTCTTGATTGGTGAAACTTGCTCTGGGCCAGCATCGTGTTGTCCGAACTTCATTATGACACTGTGGTCTGCAGAGGCAGGAGGGAACCAAGTCCCTCCTTCTGCCCACCCAGGCTCTCTGTCAGGTGGAACCTCCAGGTCCCTAGGCCTCCCCATAGAAGTCCTTCCATGATACTGATCTCTAGTAGCTAAGGAGGGATTATTATTATTATTATTATTCTGGTAGTAGTAGTCACAGTGATATATACAGTTTTTACCCTGGCTGCCTATCAGCTCTGCCTGGTGCGTTACAACAAAATATAGACGAGTGCTTGTCCCTCAGATATGCTGTGTCTGGGTGATTCTGGTATGCAGGCAGGAGCAGGAGTGACCAGGCTAAATTGTTCCAGATGGAGCATCCCTCACTCATTTGTCCTGTTGCCCTCCTCGCTTCCAGCCCCCACCTCTGTGAGCCCCAGCCCTTCCCCACTTCCTTCCCTGAAAGGCTCTGAGACCATGCTCCTTTGCTTGAGGGCACGTTGTACACGGCTCTCAGCATCTTTCTTTTGTCTGATCTCATCCACACGGTGCTGAGTGGAAACGTCTTCATGTTGATGCCTTGAGTATGTCAACCAACCCTTCCTTCCAACACAGATGCAAATTTTGACCCATTTTTACTATTTTCAGCCGCTTCTGTCAGAACTAGGGGTGGGAAGTGGGAACCAGATGCTTTTGTTCATGTTGCCATTGTCCCCTGAGTTCAGATTCTCATGGCTGTGAGCGAGCCGGTCCTACAGAGATGGGAGCTGTGCAGATGGTATTTCTGCTTTAGGTTCTGTTTGTGAACAGACATCCTTGCACACGTATACTTGGTGTGCCTCAGAATCATATGCAAACATGTGGCAATTTTCGCTTCTGATTTCTTTATGAAATCTTTCAAAGTTGTGAAGATGAAGGGAAGCACAAGGTCTTCAGATTCTCTCTCATAACCATATTTTTACATTTTCCAATTACAGCCAAGAATATTTTCCCCCGGCTAATTGCCTCGTGTTGCATATGTGAGTGATATGTGATATGCTCTGGAGAGTTTTGATTTTGAATGGAATAATCTGTTGTCCTTATTCCTGCTTAGGGGGTCGAGGCTCGCATGGGAGAAACGAAGTTTTCTAGGTAGTAATAAAAAGTTTCTCTCTGATAGACATTTAAACCTTTTCTCATTTGTCGAAAGTGTACTGGCTTCTTGGGAAACTTGCTCTTCCTTGAAAATTAGCCTTGGTATTCCTGGACACTCTGTGAGTTTTTTACTCATCAGTAACAAACCTCTTCCTTCTTCATGACTACCTGAAGAAAATAGAACAGTAAAGGAATAAATTAGACTGCAGGGGGAATGGAGTGCCCCCCCCTTTTTTTTTAATCCTGGGGTTGAAATAAGCCTCCTTTCTGATTATTTTACTGTCTTCGTCCTTACCTGAGTAGCTCTTGAAACACTGTCTGCTGAGAAGCAAACATCTTGCCTGGCCATCTCCTTTCTGTTCATCTTCTAGGTTGGAAACACCCATGCTGAGAGTTCTGATCGATGGTCTTCAACTTTTATTCACATTTTCCTTACTCCGTGACTTTATAGGTGTTGACATGCTTACCTTCAGGACATTTCATGTGTGGACTATCCAAGTGATAGGGTGAACTTTCTTAAAAATATCACAGCTTTATCAGTTTGTGGTGATTTAAAAAAAAAGATTTTATTTATTTATTTGAGGGGCGGGCCAAGAGAGAGCACGAGCAGGGGGAGAGGGAGAAGCAGGGAACCCGATGCAGGACTCGATCCCAGGACTCTGGGATCATGACCTGAGCTGAAGGCAGACTCATAACTGACTGAGCCACCCAGGTGCCCCTAGTTTATGGTGATTTTTAAATATGAATTATTTCATCCAATTCTCTCAGGAACCTGTGATGGAAGAAAAGCAAAGCAGATGACTTGATTTCACAGAGAAGAACTTGAGGATTCAAAGGGCTAAGTGAATTAGCTGAGGTCATGCGGTTAAGTTGTAGAGTCAGGACTTGTAGCCAAATGGGACGCTCTTGCTGTTAAACACCCTGCTGGCTCATGTAAGACATCAGAGCTTCCATTGTACTTGGCCAAGATATGTTTTGCTAAGACATGCAACCTTTCCGTATGTTTTATCTTTTAGAAGATGATCTCTTAGAAGACGGAGGAATTTTCAATATTTCAGTATTCAGTGAAGCTTGTTTGAAACTGAGCAGGCACCCTAGGAAACTTGGATCAGAACAAATGTACCAAGTAAGAAGATCTCTCATGTTATCTGTCAAAGTATTGCATCACTTAAAAATCTGGGGGCCTCTCCAAGTGAGAATCCAAAGCATTTAAAAACACTAATGGAATGAACTTCTAGACAGTTCGATTTTTGTTTCTAGAGTTGGAAATGAGATGGGGGGCCAAGTAGGGGACGAAATTGAAGGAAGGCACACTAGCGGGTGGCTTGCTGTCAGTTTCCCTGTCTGGTATTTCACATGTATGTATCATACTTTATTTTAGTGCATTTTATACTTACAGCTTATTCTGTCATCAAATTCACACTGGGTTGTAAATTTTTTTTTTTTAAAGATTTTATTTATTTATTTGACAGGCAGAGATCACAAGTAGGCAGAGAGGCAGGCAGAGAGAGGAAGGGAAGCACGCTCCCCGCTGCGCAGAGAGCCCGATGCGGGGCTCGATCCCAGGACCCTGGGATCATGACCCGAGCCAAAGGCAGCGGCTTAACCCACTGAGCCACCCAGGCGCCCCTGGGTTGTAAATTTTTAAGAAACTCATTGCATGACAATTGGTCCTCATTTAACTTGACTTTTTAAAAATCACACCTCTCAAGTAAAATGATTCGTAAATTCAGGTCAGAACTGAGGTTTGTTATTTTGTGTCATTTTTAGCGCCTCTTGGCAGAGTAGACTAAGTATCAATTTCAAGTTCATTCATTCATTCATTAGCCATTTACCAACAGTGTATCATTTATCAGGGACTTTCAGTTCCCACTGGTGTAAATACACAAGTAAGCGGCACTGTAGTGGAATGAGTGCTTTGATAAAAGGTAAATAAATGGGGGGTTGTGTGCACATGTATATGTCCAGGTGGGGTTTTGTTTTGTTTTTTATTTTCTTTTAATTTTAATTTTTTAAAATTTTATTTATTTATTTGAGAGAGGGAGAAAGAGAGAGAGAGAGCATGAGAGGGGAAGGGTCAGAGGGAGAAGCAGACTCCCTGCTGAACAGGGAGCCCAATGTGGGACTCGATCATGGGGTTCTGGGACTCGATCCTGGGGTTCCAGGATCATGACCTGAACCAAAGGCAGTTGCTTAACCCACTGAGCCACCCAGGTGGCCCTGTTTTGTTTTTTTAAACAAGAAGCAAAGACAGTGCTAAATCACAGAAAATGAGTGGGATTCAACTAGATGAAAGATGTGGAGTGAAGGTGGAGAAGGGCACTGGGGACAAGCAGAGAAGCATCTTGGATTTAGGGAACACAGTTCTCTTAGGGAACTAAAAAAGCAAGGGAGAATAGGAAGAGATGAGGCTAAAACCTGAGCCGTGATTAGATCATGAAGAGCCCTGTGAATTTTGAGTTTGGATCTTATTTTGATGTCTCTGTGGAGCCAGTGGAGGATTTTAAGCAGATGAACCAAATATTCACATTTTCATGTTTAGAAGGAACACAGGGGCTAGAGACATATTCAAGTCCCCAAATAAAGTTAAGATTATTACTGATATAAGATATAGATGAATTTTAAAAATGAATATAGAAATAAATGGTCCTGGGACAGTTGGTTAGCTACCTGGTTAAGAAAATAAATGATTCTGGGTGCCTGGGTGGCTCAGTCATTAAGCATCTGCCTTTGACTCAGGTCATGATCCCGGGGTCCTGGGATCGAGCCCCATATTGGGGTCTCTGCTCAGCGGAGAACGTTCTTCTCCCTCTCCCCTTGCTTGTGTCCCCTCTCTCACTGTGTCTCTCTCTGTCAAATAAACAAATAATATTTTTTTAAAAAAAGGAAAAGAAATGATTCTTTGCATTTATACTAAAATGATTAAAGAGTTAAGTTTGAAAAAAAAAGTTCTTTATTAATATGTTAAGATTCATTTAAGTAACATGGAAAGCACTTTCAACAAGTCCATTGGAAAATGTGAACATTCAAGGGCAGTTTTCCAAAGAGGATATCTATATATCTATATATCTATATATCTATATATAGATATATATATAGATATATAGATATAGATATAGATATATAGATATATAGATATATAGATATATAGATATATATATAAAATGCCAAAACACATATGAACACATTTTATGCCTCACTTGTAAGAAAAAAAAGAAAAAAAAATTAAACCACAAGATACAATGATTCTTCTATAAGTACAGAGTACTGTTTTTGTTTTTGTTTGTTTGTTGTTTGTTTGTTTGTTTGTTTATTTATTTATTTTGAGAGCGAGTGAGCATGCGTGCAAGGTTGGGCAAGGGCAGAGGAAGAGGGAGAAAAAGAGACTCTTAAGCAGACACCATGCCCAGCATGGAGCCTGACTCGGGACTTGATCTCACGACCCTAAGATGATGACCTGAGCCTAAATCAAGAGTCGGACACTTAACCAACTGAGCCACCCAGATATCCCCAGCATAGAGTACTGTTACACCCAGCTGCTGGCCAGTTAAACGGGCATGACTTTTCTGGAATAGTTATTTCTTATTTGTTAGCCTCAGTAAATTTTTGGAAATGAGCTATAATTAATCAAGCAGACTTATACAGAAAGACCACGCAGTTCTCTGAAGCTCTATTTATAGTAGGGGAAATTGGAAACGATGTAAATGTTCATGTGGGGATTTGGCTACGTAAACAATCCCACGTTCATCTGCTAGAACCTTCTGCAGATGCAGAGTATGTTCTGCCTCACAGTGAATTGCAGTTGCTGCTGTTGACCAGGATTCCTGTGGAAATGGTCTCTGTTTCTCCTATTACTTCGCCCTTTATCTGTCTCTCCTTCCTAGGATTCCCTTCCTCTGCCGATCCCTTAAATCTGATTACCATTCTCTTGTCATTCTGTACCCTTCTTTGGGCCATGTTATCTAATCTCTTTACTTCCTTCACTGTCTCTATGCTGTTAAGTCCTAAATCTTTTTCCCCAGACCTCATCTGTTCTATAAGTTCTAGGCCCACACTCCCTGATTAACTTTTTGTGTTCTTTTTTGCACTGTCTTCATGTATGTGATTCTCCTGCCAGCAAATGCCCTTCTTTCCCTTGCCCTACCAGGCTGACCCCTGTTTATCTGCAAGGCCCAGGTCACTCATCTCCCCTGGTGGGCAGGTTTCAGTGACCTCCTTTCCTGAGCGCTGTTCCTGCCATCTGAATTGCTTGTCCTGTCCGCGACTCACCTGGTTAATGCTCATTTCTCCTCAGGTCCAAATTTAGATAAGGCAGCTTTTCCTGACCCCCAAAGAGGAGGGTTCGGTGTCCCTCCTGAGTCAGTCCCCTACTGCCTCACGCACTCTAGGACTTACCCCTGGGTATTTTGTTTGCCTGGATACTCATCTGTGAGTTCCTTGAGGTTAGGGCTTGTACTTTGCCATTGTATACCCAACACTGTATACTCTGTATATCTATTTACAGAATGAATTAATGACAGAGAAAAAAACCTTCGCAATATATTTTTAAATAAAACAATTTTACTATAAAATTGTGCATACAGTATGGTTTAAAATATGTGATCAGAAAGTTATATTTTGTTTGTAGACTAAACCACGTGGAGTTTAGGATGAGACTGAGTCTGTGGAAAGACTGCCTGCCTAGTTGTGAGGTTTTTTCCAGCAGATGGCAGTAGCCTAAATGTAGACCCGATGAAGCCAAATATCTGGGTAGACCCAGTGTGTTTCCGGTTTTCTAGAATGGGTGAACTGAGAACAGAGGGACAAGGGCATGCAGGGTGTCAGGCAAGAGAATAATTGAAGTGATAGGGTACCCGGGAGAGCTGGGGAAGACCGGGATGGAGGTGGTAGAATACAGGTAGAAGATCTCGAGTGAGGATGCCTTTGGGGGGTTTCTTGAGAGAGATCAGATGTAATGGATGAGTGGTCCAGTGGGATAGGAGATTTTGAGATCTTGGAGCAGCTCTGAGGATGGCACAGCCTGGGATGTGGCTGTGGCTATGAGTAGCTAAAGTGGAGCGGAAGAGCTTCATAGCATTGAGCTCAGGATCTCTGAGGCCAAGTTTCTATGGCGTGTCCATAAAGACCTTCAGGTCACCCAAGAGAATGCTAGGAACTGGGGGAGAATGGAAACTCCCAGTGAGCCGGGTCTTGGATGACTGTGGAAGAACGGCAGTGATGGGAAGGGATGGAGGGCAGCCATAGCCAGTGACATGAGCATCAAAGCAAACGCTAAACACCAAGATGTCCAGCGGTAGCACATGGATTGGCTCGGGGTTGATCATATTACTTCCAGGACGTTTACATGTTTTTTCCCTCATATTATACATGCATCTTGGGTTGGCAGTGGATAGAGTGTTCTAGGTAAACACCATGCATGATGGATCCATGGGCCAAAAACTAAAAAACTCTCTTACCAGAGCTCTACTAGGAAGGACCAAGTGAAGTACCCTTGTACAGTTGCTTTGAAAGCACAATTGGGAAGAGTCCTCATGAAGTTCAAAAATTCTGTTCTGTGAGGTGTATCAATGGATTCTTTTTGAATGAAAAGAAGAGAATTTTGGGGCACCTGGGTGGCTCAGTGGGTTAAGCTGCTGCCTTCGGCTCAGGTCATGATCTCAGGGTCCTGGGATCGAGTCCCACATCGGGCCCTCTGCTCAGCAGGGAGCCTGCTTCCCTCTCTCTCTCTGCCTGCTTCTCTGTCTACTTGTGATCTCTCTCTGTCAAATAAATAAATAAAATCTTTAAAAAAAAAAAAAGAAGAGAATTTTGCCCAGTGGCTCCAGTGCTATCTTCTTTACCTGGGAGGGCATCATTATCTTAGAATAGCCTACATTTTGTTCATTTGAGATGCCATTATTCATTTTCAGCTTTGTCCTGTAGCTGGTGGAGGGGCGGGGGACGTTGAACAGGACAGGGAGGGTAGGTTGTAAAGTCCATCCCCAAGTTAGCTTGGTGTTATATTAGAAGTAATTCCAATAGAATGAACCTTCTTGCTTTAATTCTGTTTTGCTTATAATCTAGATATCTGCAAGCCAACAGAAAATTTAATGCAATGCTTTCTTTTCATCTCACGACAGTTTCAAGTTCTGGGTCAAAGGTGGTACCTGAATAATTTTTATCATGCAACATCATTTAACTTCACAACAAGGGAGCGAACTCCGGTGGTATGTTTAGACCTGTACCCAGCAACTGATTACACAGTGAATGTCACTCTCCTGGGATCTTCTGAGCAGCAGTCAGTGCAAATAACGATGACAACCGCACCAGCAGGTGGGTGTACGTGTCTCTTTTGTGTCTCAGGACACGTGAAATAATGTGCATTGCACAACGTGGGGGAATATGAAAAATGCTCATCTGGGAGTCAGGAGACTTGTGTTCCAGTTCTAATGACACCCAACTTTTCTCTGGGTTTCACGGTGCCTGAATCTTACCATCTATTCCCTTCCCCACAGGGGTTCTAGCTAATAGCGGGTAGGCACCAAGAATGGACCATTTTATTTAGGGCTCCCTGCTAGTGATGGATTGAAAATACTGTCAGGCCTCCTATCTCTTACTCCGGTTTAAGATCGCTGAGCCCCCAGGGTAGTCATTATGGACAACCAGAACCAAATTCCTGGAGATCAGTGATGTGAGCCTCACTGTGGTGTCACTGGCAAGACAAAGAGGCCTTATGACTGAACCATGTTTGAGCACATGAACCTGACATAGAGAACAGTGGCCTCATGAAGGTCAGGCTTCCTAGAAAGGGCATGTGGCCTTGTGAGGAAGCCAGATAGAGGCCAGCTGTATGAACTCTATAGCTCTCGTTAGTAGGAAGGGACACAGAATTTTTTTATTCTTGAGTCCTTTGGGTTTAGCAGGCAAATTTACAGGCAACCAAGTAGAGAGGCTGCCCCCTCTGAAGGAAGGCAGTTGAATAGATTAGGTCCTGCTCCTGTCTTCCTGATGCTTCCTCCCATATTCATCATTGTTCTGAGAAAAGAGAAGAGCAGAATTATGTGATGGTTGCCCAACACTGTGAACTTAAGAAATGTCACTAAAGTATACACTCAAAAGTGGTTAATTTTATGTTGTGTGACCTTCAACTCCATTTTTAAAAAACAGCCAATGAATTAGCTATGTTCTTCTTGGCTCCCAGGCCTCAGTTACCTCCTGACTGATCTTTACATGACATAATACAAGTAAATTGTTTAGAATAGCTCCCAGCACATAATAATGATGATGATGATGATACCTATGTTTAATGAGTACTAAGTATGTGCCGGGCACTCTTCAAAGTGCCCTCTTTGGGTTAGTATCCAAAATATATATATAAAAAAACTTATAAAACTCAACACCCAAAAACCAAATAAACCAATTAAACAATGGGCAGAAGGCATGAACAGACATTTTTCCGAAGAAGACATGCAGATGGCCAACAGACACACTGAAAGATGTACCACATCACTCATCCTCAGGAAATGCAGATCAAAACCACAGTGACATACCACCTCATTACTGTCAGGATGGCTAAAATCAACAACACAAGAAACAACAGGTGTTGGGGCCCCTGGGTGGCTCAGTGGGTTAAGCCTCTGCCTTCAGCTCAGGTCATGATCTCAGGGTCCTGGGATCAAGTCCCACGTTGGGCTCCCTGCTTAGCGAGGAGCCTGCTTCCCCCTCTCTCTGCCTGCCTCTCTGCCTACTTGTGATCTCTCTCTGTCAAATAAATAAATAAAATCTTAAAAAAAAAAAAAGAAACAACAGGTGTTGGAGAACATGTAGAGAAAAGGGAACTCTCTTGAACTGCTGGTGGGAATGCAAACTAGTATAGCCAGTTCGGAGAAAAGTTTGGAGGTTCCTCATAAAGTTAAAAATAGAACTATGCAAAAATAAATAAATAAATAAATAAATAAATAAATAAAAATAGAACTATGCTACATCCAGAAATCCCATTACTAGGTATTTACCCAAAGAATGCAAGGACACTAATTCAAAGGGATACATGCACCCTGGTGTTTATAGCATTATTTACAATCTTCAAATTAGGGAAGTAGACCAAGTGTCCATCGACTGATGAATAGATAAAGAAGGTGTGGAGATTTTATATATATATATATATATACACATATATATACACATATACACACATATATACATGTACATATACATATATATATATTTAGAGTGAGCAAAAAAATAAAAAACAAAACAGAAACAAAAACAAAAACAAAACCAATGTGTCCTCTTCGAATCAACTCAGATCCACCAAACCTTCTGAGGAAGGCATTGCTGTTATTCCCATTTTATAGACAAAGATCATGAGATCTTAAATTAAACAATTTATCCAGGATCACATACTTAGTGATTTGAACACGGGCTGATGTGACCCTGGCCCCACAGCCTTCATTCTTAATGTACTTCTGCTGCTTCTCACTAATTATTAGTTATTCCAAAGAAAAAAGCAAAATTATATTCTCAGAACCTAGTGCATAGTTCGTCCTGACCCACCTGACTTTTGCCAACCTTGGACAGTGAGCAAAAACTTCTAATGCCATGGATACATAAATGCATTCATAGAATAAATGTTTATTTCTCTCCTACTCTGTGTCAAGCAGGTTCTGATAGCTGACATCGTGGTAGCAATAAAGCAGTCCCAGCTTACATGGCGCTGGAGTTGTTGGGGGGTCGTGGTGGAGAGAGATAAACAAGTAGGGAAATAAATCCCATATTATGTGGCAAAGAAAGCATGGCAAAGGAAGTGACAACTGGTGGTCAGGGAAGGCCTCTATTTAAATATATATTATATATATATTATATTTAGGCCTCTCTCTATATATAAATATATATACATATGAGATATATAAAATATATTTATTTATATTTTATTTAAATTCATTTAATTAACATATACTGTAGTAGTAGTTTCAGAGATAGAACTTAGTGATTCATCAGTTGCATGTAACACCCAGCGCTCATTCCATCATGTGCCCTCCTTAATGCCCGTCATCTAGTTACCCATGCCCCTGAACCCCCTCCCCTTCAGCAACCCTCAGTTTGTTTCCTAGGGTTAAGAGCCTCTTATGGTTTGTCTCCCTTCTGATTTCATCTTACTTTATTTTACTCTCCTTTCCCCGACGATCCTCTGTTTTATTTCTTAAATTCCATATATCAGTGAGATCATATGATAATTGTCTTTCTCTGATTGACTTATTTTGCTTAGCCTAATAGCCTTTAGTTCTTTCCACATCGTTGCAAGTTATTTCTTTTTTGATGGCTGAGTAATATTCCTGTGTGTGTGTGTGTGTGTGTGTGTGTGTGTGTGTGTGTGTGTACACCATATTTTCTTTATCTATTCATCTGTTGATGGACATCTGAGCTCTTTCCATAATTTGGCTATTTTGGACATTGCTGCTATAAACATTGGGGTGCAGGTGCCCCTTTAGGTCACCATGTTTGTATCTTTTGGGTAATACCTACTAGTGCAATTGCTGGGCCATAGGGTAGCTCTAGTTTTAACTTTTTGAAGAACCTCCATACTATTTTCCAGAGTAGCTGCACCAGCTTGCTTTCCCACCAACTGTGTAAATGGGTTCCCCTTCCTCTGTATCCTCAACAACATCTGTTGTTTCCTGACTTGTTAATTTAGCCATTCTGACTGGTGTGAGGTTGCTTCTCATTGTGGTTTCGATTTGCACTTCCCTGATGATGAGTGATGTTGAGCATTTTTTCATGTGTCTTTTGGCCATTTGTATGTCTTCTTTGGAGGAATGTCTGTTCATGTCTCCTGGAAGGCCTCTCTTAGAGAGTGACATTTGGGCACAGATCTGGAGAAAGTGAGGGAATAAGCCATGCACAGGGAGGACACCAAGTGACGTGGTCTTGAGAGAGGCATGTCCTTGGCATGTTCTAGGAACATCAAGGAAATTAGGATGGCTGGAGCAAAGTGAGCTGGAGAAAGTGGTAGGACATGGGGTCTAAACTGTAGCTTGAGTATCAATCAGGGTCCTATGGTGTCAAATTTAGAAAGTAAGTCCATTGTTATCTTCTCCTTTACAACCTGGATCCTGAATTACCGATGCTAAGTATAATCTGGCATGTGGTATTTCAGCCTCTCTAGATTACCAAGCTACTTGGTGTCCACCACCTGTGAATTTGAACTAAGTTTGGGAAGTGATCTCTTCTCATAAGGTTACTGGGATCTTGCCATATGTTTTGCAGGGAGGGAAATTTTCTTCCCTTGAAAATTTTAGGACTTTGCCATGGTGGCTCTGGGTCTTTCTCGGTGCCCATCCCAAGGATTTAGAACCTTTCCATTTTCACTTCTCCTTCAAGCCCTGTTCCTATCCACCGGTCACCATGGCTGAAGATCTTCGTCTCAAGTGGAAGAGCCTCTTTGCTGTGGGCAGGAGGCCCCATGTTATAGTGAGAGGAATAGTAGTAGGAAAGTCTTCGAGAGAATTGCACTGTCTTACATGCCTCCTTCACTGTCCCAATTTTCTGCTTTTTTCTCTCAATTTCTCTGTCCCCAGAAAGATCCCAAGAATTGTTTTAGTTCTGAGCTTCTGGGATTCTTATCTGAATGCCTTGTCTCTGAGTGCCACTTCCTGCTTAGGAGTTTTCACATTTGACTCCTGCAGACCGACCCCCTCATTTCTGTTCCTTTTCTATCCCCAGGTCTGGCCAATTCCTTTTGCTAGGTATTAGGACTTTCCTGCCCTATATTTGGTTTTTGTTTTCACACTCCTATTTTTGTTCTTCTAACATTGTACTTTGGATTCAGCCAGGGGAGTCTCCGTGGGGAAAGAATGATGCCAGAGAGTTCTGGATCTGCTGCCATCCTCCAGTGTTCAAAGAAATCTTGCCCACGTTTCATTTCATTAGAAGGTGTATGTTTCTATTCAGTTCAACCTCTAACCCAGGGGGAGGTCTAATCAATTGTCATTCTCCTCGGATCCTCCTTCAGGCACCTCTGTTTTTCTGTTCCTTCTTCCTCAAGTTCTAACTCCCTGCATTTCCCAGGCAGGTTTCCTTCAAGCCAGGGCTGTACCTGCTACAACAGTGTCACCTTAAACTAATTTAACAACGCTTGAAGAATTCTCCTCTGATTTTTCTAGCCATTCTCTTCTTAAATGTGTCCACATTTTCTGGAACTGTGTAGCATGACAACTGCAGTTACAGAGGGCTGCCCCATTAATGTTGACTCTGGTGTCCCTATTTAAAACTTTTAGGGGCGCGTGGGTGGCTCAGTGGGTTAAAGCCTCTGCCTTCGGCTCAGGTCATGATCCCAGGGTCCTGGGATCGAGCCCCACATCGGGCTCTCCGCTCAGCGGGGAGCCTGCTTCTCCCTCTCCCTCTGCCTGCCTCTCTGTCTACTTGTGATCTGTCTGTCAAATAAATAAATAAAATCTTAAAAAAAAAAAAAACTTTTAGAAGACCTTTCTTGAGAGAATGATACCTGGATCTGGGCACCTGTTGTGGGAAGTGTCCTCTTACTTAGTCTGTCCTCCATCATAGTCCTGTTACTCTTTTCTTTGATGATTTTGAGCCACTTTCCCCGAACATGGTAAATATCCCTATCTTTCAGGGGCTCTTTAGAGTAATTACATTTGGATGTATTTTCTTTTCCTTATCATATTTTTTTTCTAGCTGGGCCAATAGGATTTCAAATTTTCTTCTCCTTGATGTGATTTCCTTCACTCTATTTCATTCTCTCCTAGTCTTGCCCTATGTGCAGGTCCCAGGAAGCAAGAATCTGCATCTTGTTTGGGCAGTGACCTATGATATATGAACTCTACCCGCTAGGAGATGTGTCCAAGGAGTGGGAGTCTCCTCCCAGTCAGATCACATATACTGTTCCTTCCTTGAGGATTAGTGAATAGGGAGTGGAGAGAGGCCGCAATCGTGTTTTCCTTTGTGAAAATGGGAAGACAGGTAAATAACAACCTTTAACACATTTGAGCAAGGTAATTGGCTTCTGCAGTATTAGAGGGTTGAACGGGAAAGTTCTTCTCTAGTTCTAGGAGTCTATGTCAGAAAAACAGTTCTGGGTTTCTTCAAATCCATTTATTTCAACATCAAATTTCTTGACCAGTTTATTTACCATCATCATTTCATCTATCCAATTTTGTATTCTTATTGAGACATAAAACTTATTCATAGGGTAGGAGTTTCATTATTATTTATGTCAAACATTTTTCTTGATTAATAGTTTCTTTTTATTTGTTTATGGTGTTTTTGACATATAAAAGTTTTAGATTCTATGTAGTCAATACTATTGATCTTTTCCTTTGTGATTTATTATATTAATACTAAGTATAGAATTTTTAAAACACAAGAGTACTTATTTATGTCCCATCTTTTTTTAAAGTGACCTGCATGGGTATAGCAAGTAAAATAAGTTAGATATGTAAGCTAAAGAAGAATGAGGAGCGTCTGGGTGACTCAGTAGTTTAAGTATCTGCCTTTGGGTCAGGTCATGATCCCAGGGTCCTGGAATCGAGCCCCACATCGGGCTGTTGCTCCCCCTACTGTGCTCGCTCGCTCTCTCTGACAAATAAATAAATAAAATCCCTTAAAAAAGAAAGAATAAAAAGAAAAAAAAACCTTTAAAAAATAAAGAAGAATGAAACAAAGTCAGGGACATAAAAAAAGATGCAGAAGTAAGGTTAAGAATAATCCATATTCTTATAACTTATTTATCTTTCCATTAGTGGCTCACAAATTTAGGTTTCATTTTCTATCCATCCAGTCAGAAAGGGTGCCATGACATTGCCTTAAGGTTATAACAAAGTGGTGTTTCTCAGGGGAAGTACAGTTTTTATCAACAATGTGATTAGATAGGATTTTTTTTATTCCAGGGAGAATTCATAGGTAGTACAATGTATGAGCAGCATTTTATGAGGATTTTTTAAAAAATATTTTATTTATTTATTTGACAGACAGAGGTCACAAGTAGGCAGAGAGGCAGGCAGAGAGAGAGAGGAGGAAGCAGGCTCCCTGCTGAGCAGAGAGCCCGATGCTGGGGTCGATCCCACGACCCTGAGATCATGACCTGAGCCAAAGGCAGAGGCTTAACCCACTGAGCCACCCAGGTGCCCCATTTTATGGGGATTTTATGAGGCTTATTGCCCCTGAGCGTGACTCATTACATTACAGGAAAGTGTGCGGTGGATAAGGAAAGATGCCTTAAAAACGCCTGTCCTCTGTTGATCTGGCTTGATTCAAGGGTAGGATTAGATTATTGTGGATTATTTGGAGGAATGACTGGTGTCCATGTTTCCTAAATATTGGTTCTCTCAACTCAGGTCTTATAAATGGTAGGTGTCACTGGGGTTGAGATTGTTCCCTCTACCCAGTACCCAGGGAGCAGCTGTTCTGTGTTGAATTCGAGGACCTGTGCCTCAATAGAAGGCTGCCCACCTCTGTTAGAAGGTCAGCCTATGGAGCTGAATCAAGGGAATCATTTGGATTTTTCCTGCACAGGGGCACCTGGGTGGCTCAGTCGGTTAAGCATCTGCCTTCAGCTCAGGTCATGATCCCAGGGTCCTGGGATTAAGGCCCACACCAGGCTCCTTGCTCAGTGGGGAATCCTGCTTCTCCCTCTGCCTGCTGCTCCCCCTGCTTGTGCATGCTCACTCTCTCTCTCTCTGGGATATAAATAAAATCTTCAAAAATGGAAAAAAAAAAAAAGTAAATTTGCCCTGCACAGAATGAGTGATTGACACCCCCCCCAATTTCTCTCCATATAATATGATCACGTACTTTTAGCAAGCAAGTTTTATGGGAGTTGTAAAGAGATACCAAATTTGTCTTAAGAAAAATCTCAACAAAGTAACAGTAAAACTCCCAACTTTGAACACTGTTATATCCTCTTGTTCCTTCTAAGATAAACTGTTTGCAAAATGTACATCACGGACAACTAAACGATAGTACAACGATACCACTGTTTATAGAACAGTTATAAAAATAGTGACTTTGTGTTCAAAACAGTTGATTCTTAGCCATTCTTTCTGACACGGTTTCCCTTGCCAAGTCAACTGTCTATTTAGACTGCTCCTAATTAGGATTTTAAAAACTCTGTCATTTAGGAATAAGAGATTTCTTGTTTTTCTGTTCTCTTTAAGCAGAGGATTACATGCATTTACTTCTAAAGTAGTGTTGGTACATTTAAAAAAAAATATTTTATTTATTTATTTGACACAGAGAGATCACAAGTAGGTAGAGAGGCAGGCAGAGAGAGAGGGGGAAGCAAGCTCCCCGCCGAACAGAGAGCCCGATGCGGGGTTTGATCCCAGGACCCTGGGATCATGACCTGAGCCGAAGGCAGAGGCTTTAACCTACTGAGCCACCCAGGTGCCCCGGTACTTTTTTTTTTTTTTTAAATCATTCGGGGGAAACAGAGTAGTCTTCCCTCCATCACCTGGTGGAAAACCGTGACAGTCACAGTGGTTTATGTTGCAAGTCTTCTGACAGCACACCTGATTTGAGGTCTGTGTCAACCTTAGAAAACTTCCACCCCCCCAACTGATTCCTGTTTACAGAATTGAAGTTCAAAGAAAAGATGATAAAAAGACCATAAAAATTTTAACATTGTTTCTGACCATTTCCTACAAACTGAAAAATATCGTAACAGTATTCTGTGGTCGAGGAGTTATGTCTGAAGTCTTTCTGCTTCTTTTATAAGCCAACAGTCTGAGACACTCACATTTACAACTGGTCAAGCCCCAAAATGGCGTTTATTTTGCATGGGATATCCAAGCATTTGCAATATGCCCAAATGGGGTGAGGGTGGGCAGTAAATGGTTGTTTCTTTTTAAGGTAACACAATGACATGGTAGGTCCAGCTAGGCAGTATGATACCCATAGAGTAGATAAAGATGAGTAAGTTATTTAGAATTGGAACCCTTCACTAAATGGGTCCTAAATGGTTTTGGAGGCAGTGGATTCATGTTGTTACTCTTTTTGGAACTACCCCATATTCCAGTCATGTCTACACAGAGAGACTCCAAGACTGCCATCTCGTAGGCTGAAATCAGAGAAAAGATCATATAACTCCTTAGTCCAAAATATACATTAATACAGTGCAAAGGAAAGCTAAGTACAATATATTCTTTTAAATTTCTTTCCCTTGTAATTTTTAAATTTTGATATGATTTCAAATTTCTCTCTCTGTCTTTCTTTCTCTTGATCCTCCCCCCATTTTCTCTCTTTCCCTGAAATAAATCCCACTTGGTTATAGTGTGTTTGTTTCTTCTCTGGAGTTAGATTCTCTTCACTAATACTTTCTTTAGTATTTTATAGTATTTAAGTATTTAAATATTTTAAATATTTTAAAATATTCATAAGTGATATTAGTTTATAGTTTTATCTCTTTATCAGATTGTATTATCTTTATTGTATCATCTTTATCAGATTTAGGCATTAATATTTTTCTTGTTTCATAAAAAGATTTTGAAAGGTTTCCTTCTTTATTATGCCCTTCATTGTTTTAAAGGTTTTCTTCATTATTACAATTCACATAGCATTTGGACTATCTGGTCTACAATGGTAGGTAGAATTTCCCCACAAAACAGCCCAGGCATGGGGGCTTTTCTGGTGGGGAAGTTCCTTGATAACTTTCTCAGGTTTTTTTTCCCCTGTGGAAAATGATCTGTTAACTGTTAAAGTCTAATGGGATCAGGTTAGCAAACCGTTTTCTTAGGAATTACCCATTTTCTCTGTGTATTTAAATTTATTTGCAGAGTGGCCTGTGAAATACTTATATTTAAATTTTTGAATTTTCTTCTGTTTCAGTGATTATTTCTCCTTTTACTTGTATTTTCTTCCTTTTTTTCTAGATGAAGTTAGCTAGGAGGTCATCTATTTTATTAGTATTTTCAAAAAGCCATGGTTTTATTCTGTTAATTGGACTTCCTGTTATCTTCCCCCTCCACATCAAGGATTAGCCAGCTATCGCCGGTGGGCCACATCTGGCCCATTGCCTGTTTCTATAATAAACTTTTATTGGACACTAAAGGCTAAGTCGTTTGTTTACATAATGTCTGTGGCTGCTTTTGTGCTACAAAGACAGAGTCGAATAGTGTGACAGAACAGGCTGAGAAGGTTCTTACTAAAATAGTTACTTTCTGACCCTCTACAGAAGAAAGTCTGTGACTCTTGCTCAACTATATCATTAATTTCTGCTTCCATATTTATTATATTCTGGATAAGCTTTCTCAGGTTTACAGTGGGCCCTTTCAGCACTTATATTTGATCTTTTTATTTCTGTAGACTTAACCTGGATTATAGTTTTAAATATTAATTTGGTTTTGATGTTTTTCTTCTTTAGAGACTGTAATTATACATATGTTGGATCTTTGCTTATATTCCTTTTCAGCCACTTGATTTTTGCTCTCCTTTTCTTCTTTTTAATATCATTTTTATTCTTTTTGGTTGTTTTCCTGTATTTCTTCAATTTTGCTCAATTTTTTATTCTAATCTATCCTTCTTTGGGTACTATGACATTTTGACTTTATTTCTGATATGAATTTGTCTTTTCCTTTTGTTTGTTTCCTGAACTCAGTCACTTTTGTTTCATTTCCTGCCTGCTTTGTGTCCATTTATGTTCTTAGTTTTTGAATTTCTGACTCAAGGTGTTTTCCTCATACCTCACCATGCTTATTTGAGGATATTTATTTCAGTTTATTGTGTTACAGAGTTACTGGTGTGTGTGTGTGTGTGTGTGTGTGTGTTTAATTCTTGTTTAGGTATTATTAAAAAATGTAGAGTTTTTCACAAAGTGAGATGTTTTGATTATCATCTTGGCTGGCTTTCTCTCCCTCTTTTTTTTTTTCTTTTTCTTTCTATCTTTCTTTTCAGTGAATACTTCTTTTACATATGAATTCCATAGAATTGATAGATTAGAATGGTTAATAATATTTCTAGGTTAAGAGTGCCCTCTTCTGTCATTTAATGAAGTACAGTTCTTTTAAAGGATATTTTGGTTTTGGGAGAGAGAGGGAATGAATGGTATATTCTTTTATTTTGGGGTTCTCTCTTGCTATGTAGGCTATTGCATTCCCCTCTTGCTTCTTTTCCCCATCAGTACTTAGTCTCCACAGAATACCAGTTCTTTCCATTTAGTCACCTGCTTTCCCAGAAACAATGCCTTTCTCATACGACTACCTTAAGCCTCCTAGACTTTCATCGTTTGCTTGTAGTCAGTACCCTGGTATACCAGATCTTTTTTTCAGTATTTTCATGCTGAAGGTGGAATTTCTCTTTCTGGGAATGAGTCAAGCACATGTTCAGACCCTTTTGTTTCCCTCTTCTCTTTCCCATGCTCTTCTAGCGCCCTCTGACAGTGACTTGTGGGAGGTTGAGAAACAGCTTTGCTAGAACTTGGTATTTATTCTTCCATTAAAAGGCAATTTAAAGTTTCTTATATTCTCTGTCTTCTGGTTATGACAGCACTGGTTTTATGTTGATGTATTTGTCCTTGTTGATCTGAAGAGTGTTGTAGGAAATACTCTTGAGAGATTTGGATTTAACCTGCCACCACCATCCTCGAACAAATTGCAGCGCTAATCTGGAATAACTCAAGTGCTAACTTTTCTACTCCTGTATCTTTGCACATGCTATGTCCTCCACTTGGAATCCCCTCCCCATTTTTCTTCAGTTCTTAATATTACCTTCATCCCTTCTTCCACAGTCTGTCCAACTGAAAATAGATCTTCTTTCTGAATTCTTATACCCTGCTTCAGGACAAAGTGTAGAAACAATAATAGCTTGGCACAGTTACTCTGGAGTCAGGCTATCTAACTCAAATCTCAGATCTCTTGTTACTGTGTGCCTTTGGGCAAATTACTTAACCTTTATGTGACTAAGTTGCTTTAACTGTAAAATGGGAATAACAATTCCTGTGTCAGAGGTTTCTTGTGAAACTAAGTGGGTTATAGGGAACCAGCACAATACCCAAGGCACAATTAGCATCTACGAAATGTTAAATGTTACCTAAATTTACTTTATTACGGATGTTATATATGCCCTTGTATTTTTGTTATACTGACAGAAGGTGTAACTCCTTTTCTAGATTTAATACATTGTAAGGGCTGAACCATGCCTTATACAGAGCACTTGTATTTCATTGAGTTAATATGCTCTCAGTCGCTCAGTTTCCTCCTTATTGCTGCTTGTTTACATTGAAACAACCAGGAGTGCTGTGCCTGCCATTGCTGGGGACATGAAGGGGGCCGAGATGAGCGAGACATGAGTGAGGCATCAGTCTCTCCTCTCAAGGAGCTCTCGGTTCAGTGGGGCGATAGACAGGATCAATAATAATACAGCGTATAACGTGTAATTGCAGTACGTGAAGGGGCAGTGGGAGCCCAGAGGAAGTAATGATTGGCTTTGGACAGACTTGCTCCAGACATGAGTGAAGCAGAAACAAAATTTCAAATAACTCCATGAACCAAGAGCCAGCTTTTTTCTTCTGGGAGGCATTCTCGCAAGTCTGGTTTTTCAGCTTCAGGATTCTGGATGAGATGGGCCTTCTGGGTGGGGAAAGGAGAGAAAGAGAAGGCAGAGTGACCTTCTAAAAATGAGCCGGGGAAGGAATATCTGTATGAGGGACAGAGCGTGTACTTTTTGTAGCGAAGGTCAGAGAGCAGAGTAGGAACGGATTTAGGACTAGCTCTGTTGGGGATCCTTTTCTCCCCAGTGAACGCATCAGGGGTTCGAGCTACCTGTGGTTCAAACCATAACCCCCCAGTGAAGGGGGAGGGGAAGAGACTTAGGGTGAGAGTCGCTCTCCCACCAAAAGGGAACTGAATTTAACCAGTGAGATGGTTTTATTTAATCGCTCTAACACATTCTCAGTAGGCATGGTGTCACCCTTAGGAGGCAAAATCACCCACAGGGGGGCAAAAATTGGTTCTTGAGGGGCAAGAAAATATTCTTTTTATATATAGATAAACATATAGTACACAAGAAACATAGAACATATTGGGGGTATTGACATTTTATAAAAGGTGAGAGATTGGGGGGAAATGTTTTGAAAGTCTTCTTGTGGGACTGTAATGATAAAAGGTTGAGAAACTCTGTTGTAACTTTGTAATAGGGACCAGTACCTGGTTATGGCCTCTTCCAATATTTTTAATACAGTTTTTTTCTTGCTGTTGTCATTAATCTTTTCAAAGAAGCTTACCAGTAATTGCTTTCTGTTCTGTGAGTGTGACAAGCTGATTCCTGCATCTGGGATGTTGACCTTGGAGCTCCCTCTTAGCCCTTTTCCTCCATTCTTGGTGACTCACTCATACTCCTCAGTTCTCTGCTCGCAAACCATCTCTGCAGGGAGCTTTCCCTGGCCATGCTTTCTATCCCCCTGCAATGCTTTTGTTCAGTCTTCCCCAGCGCACGAGATTATATTTTTTATTTATTTGTTTACTTACTTATTCTCTGCCTTTTTCACGACGATGAGTTCCCTGACATTCAGGGACTTTTTTTTTTTTTTTAAAGATTTTATTTATTTATTTGACAGAGAGAGAGAGAGATCACAAGTAGGCAGAGAGGCAGGCAGAGAGAGAGGGGGAAGCAGGCTCCCTGCTGAACACAGAGCCTGATACGGGGCTCGATCCCAGGACCCTGAGATCATGACCTGAGCCGGAGGCAGAGGCTTTAACCCACTGAGCCACCCAGGTGCCCCCATTCAGGGACTTTTTTCCTCCGCACTTTGTTCTTAGCCCCTAAAGCATGCTGGTGCATGGTAAGCACTTCCTCAGTCACTGAATGAACATGTAAACTTAACGTGTTCCAGAAAGGTTCACTTTTGAGTCTTTCCATTCATGGATGTGGCATTTCTCTATTGTTTTCTTTTCGGTCTTTTAGAAAAAAATATCTTCATAAGTCTTGGACATTTCTAGTTTGATTTCTTTCTGTTCTCTTTCTATTCTACTTATTTGAAGTTTGTGTGTGGTTTCTTCTCTCGTGGATAGGGAACTTTTCATTTCATTTCATTTTTTAAAAGTTCTAATTTTAATTTTAGTTAGTTACAGGTTTATAATATAGTGATCCAGCAATTCTGTACGTCACCAGGGCTCATCACAACAAGTGCGCGCCTTAATCCCATCACCTATTTCCCTCATGCCCACCCCCAACTCCCCTCTGGTAACCGTCAATTTGTTTTCTGTAGTTAAGAATCTGTTTCTTGGGGTGCCTGGGTGACTCAGTGCTTTCGGCTCAGGTCATGATCTCCAGGTTCTGGGATCGAGCCCCACATCAGGCTCTCAGCTCGGCTGGGAGCCTGCTCCCCCCCCCACCCACCGCCTGCCTCTCTGCCTACTTGTGATCTCTGCCTGTCAAATAAATAAATAAAATCTTTTAAAAAAAGAATCTGTTTCTTGATTTGTTTCTCTCTTTCTTTTCCCTTTGCTCATTTGTTCGGTTTCTTAAATTCCACATATGAGTGAAATCTTATGGCATTTGTCTTTCTATGACTGGCTTATTTTGCTTAGCATAATACACTCTAGCTCCATCCATGTCATTGCCAATGGCAAGATTTCATTCATTTTTTAAAAAGATTTTATTTATTTATTTGACGGAGAGAGACACAGCGAGAGAGGGAACACAAGCAGGGGGAGCGGGAGAGGGAGAAGCAGGCTTCCCGCTGAGCAGGGAGCCTGACGAAGGGCTTGATCCCAGGACCCTGGAATCATGACCCAAGCTGAAGGCAGTTGCTTAACGACTGAGCCACCCAGGTGCCCCAAGATTTCATTCATTTTTATGGCCGAGTAATAATCCATTGTGTATATATACCACATCTTCTTTATCCATTCATCAATGGATGCACAGTTGGCCTGCTTCCATAATTTGGCTGTTGTAGGTAATGCTACTATAAACATAGGGGTGCACGCATCCCCTTGAATTAGTGTTTTTGTTTTCTTTCGGTAAATACCCAATAGTGTGATTGCTGGATCATAAGGTAGTTTTTTAACTTTTGAGGAACCTTCATACTATTTTCCACAGTGGCTGCGCCCATGCGCATTCCCAACAACAGTGCATGAGTGTTCCTTTTTCTTCATATCCTCCCCAACAACAAAACTGTTGTTTCTTGTGTTGCTGATTTTAGCCCTTCTGACAGATGTGATATTTCATTGTGGTTCTGATTTGCATTTCCCTGATGTAAGTGATGATGAACATCTTTTCATGTGTCTGTTTGCCATCTGTATTTCTTCTTTGTGGAAATATCTGTTCATGTCTTCTGCCCATTTTTAAATTGGATTATTTGGTTTTGGGGTGTTGGGTGTTATAAGTTCTTTTTATATTTTGGATAGTAACCCTTTACTGGATATGTCATTTGCAACTATTTTCTCCCATTCTGTAAGTTGCCTTTTAGTTTTGTTGTTTCCTTCGCTGTGAAGCAGCTTTTTATTTTGATGTAGTCCCAGTAGTTTATTTTTTGCCTTTTCTCTCTTGCCTCAGGAGACATATTTAGAAAAAAGTTGCAACAGCCAATGTCAAAAAGGTTGCTGCCTGTGTTCTCCTCTAGGATTTTGATGGTTTCATGTCTCACATTTAGGTCTTTCATTCCCTTTGAATTTATTCATTTTTAATTTTATAAAATTTTAAATATTTTTATAAAATTTTTTTTACATTTTTTATTTTTATTTTTATTTATTTTTATTATTGTTGTAGTAAAGTAGTCCTGTTTCTTTCTTATGCATGTTGCTATCCAATTTTTCCAACACAATTTGTTGAAGAGACTGTCCTTTTCCCATTGTAGATTCTTTCCTCCTTTGTCAAAGATGAATTGACCATAAAATTGTGGGTTTAATTCTGGGTATTCTATACTGTTCCATTGATCCCTGCATCCATTTTTGGCCAATATCATAGAAGTCTGGAATTGTGATGTCTCCAGCTTTGCTTTTCTTTTTCAAGATTGCTTTGGCTATTTAGGATCTTTTGTGGTTCCATGCAAATTTTAGAATTGTTTGTCCTAGTTCTGTGAAAACTGCTGTTGGCATTTTGTTGGGGTTCCATTAAATGTGTAGATACTTTGGGTAGAATAGACATTTTGATTATATTTGTTCTTCTAATCCATGAGCATGGAATGTCTTTCCATTTCTTTGTGTCAACTTACTTTTTTTAAGAGATTTTATTTATTTATTTGACAGACAACAATCACAAGTAGGCAGAGAGGCAGGCAGAGGGAGAGGGAGAAGCAGCTCCCTGCTGAGCAGAGAGCCTGATGCGGGGCTCGATTCCAGGACCCTGAGATCATGACCTGAGCCGAAGGCAGAGGCTTTAACCCACTGAGCCACCCAGGTGCCCCAACTTACATTTTTTTTCATCAGTATTTTCTAGTTTTCAGAGTACAAGTCTTTCACCTCTTTGGTTAGGTTTATTCCTAGGTATCTAGTTATTTTTGGTGCAATTATCAATGGGATAGTTTTCTTAATTTCTCCTTCTGCTGCTTCATTATTGGTATATAGAAACGTAACTGATTTCCGTACATTGATTTTGTATCCTGCAACTTTACTTAGTTCGTTGATCTGTTCTAACAGTTTTATTGGTGGAGTCTTTAAGGTTTTCTATATATAGTATTATGCCATCTGCAAATAGTGAAAGTTTTACTTCTTCCTTACCAGTTTGGATGCCTTAATATTTCTTTTTGTTGTCTGATTGCTGTGGCTAGGATTTCCAGTACTGTTTTGAATAAAAGTGTTGAGAGTGGGCATCTTTGTCTTCTTCCTAACCTCAGGGGAAAGGCTCTCAGTGTTTCCCCATTAAGGATGATGTTAGCTGTGGGTTTTTCATATAAGGCCTTTACTATGTTGAGGTATGTTCCCTCTAGACCTTTGTTGAGGATTTTTGTCCCGAAAGGACATATTTGTCAAATACTTTTTCTGCATCTATTGAAGTGATCATATGATTCTTATTCTTTCTCTTATTGATGTGATGTATCACATTAATTCATATTTGACTATTGAACCATGCTTGCATGTTGGGAATAAATCCCCCTTGATTGTGGTGAATGACTATTTTAATGTATTCTTGGATTCAGTTTGCTAGTGTTTTGTTGAGGATTTTGCATCTATGTTCATCAGAGATGTTGGCCTATAGTTGTCTTTCTTTTGTGGTGTCATTATCCAGTTTTGGTATCAGGATGGTACTGTCCTCATAGAATGAATTTGGAAGTTTTCCTTCCTTTTCTACTCTTTGGAAGAGTTGAGAAGAATAGGTATTAATTTGTCTTTAAGTGTTTGGTAGAATTTGCCTATGAAGCCAGCCAGTCCTGGATTTTCATTTTTTGGGAGCTTTTTGATTACTGATTCAATTTCTAGGCTGGTTGTTGGTCTGTTCAAATTTTGGTTTTATTCCTGTTTTAAGTTGTGGTAGTTGACATATTTTTAGGGATTCATCTATTTCTTCTAGGTTGTCCAATTTATTGGTATATAGTTTTTCATAAATTTCTCTTCCACCTGTTTGTATTTCTGTGGTGTTGGTTGTTACTTCTTCTCTCTCATTTGTGATTTTATTTATTTAAGTAATTTCTCCTTTTTTTTGCCTTGATAAATCTGGCTAGAGGTTTATCAATTTTGTTTTGTTTTGTTTTCAGAGAACCAGCTCCTAGTTTCATTGATCTGTTCTATTGTGGGTTTTGTTGTTGTTGTTGTTGTTGTTGTTGTTCTATCATTTATTTCTGCTCTCATCTTTATTTTAAAATTTTTTTAAGAGAGAAAGAGTGAGAGAATGAGAGAGCAAGAGAAAAAGAGAAAAAGAGAGAGAGAGCATTCATGGGCAGGGCGGGGAGGCAGAGGAAGAGGGAGAGAGAGAATCTTAAGCAGGATCCATACTGAGCATGGAATCTGACATGGGGCTTAATCTCAGAACCCTGAGATCATGACCTGAGCTGAAATCAAAAGTCAGACACTTAACCAACTGGGCTACCTAAGTGCCCTGTGCTCTCATCTTTATTTCCTTCTTTCTGTTGGTTTTAGGTTTTGTTTGTTGTTCTTTTTCTAGCTCCTTTAGGTGTAAGGTTAGTTTGTTTATGTGAGGTTTTTCTTGTAGGTCTGTATTGCTATACATTTCCCACTTAGAATTGCTTTGGCTGCATCCCAAGGTTTTGGATCTTTGTGTTTTCATTTTCAATTCATTTTCATTTTTCATTTTCCATGTGCTTTTTATTTCTTCCTTTATTTCCTTGTTGACCCATTCATTGTTTAGTACCATGTTATTTAACCTTGATTCATTTGTGGTCTTTCCAGATTTTTTCTTATGTTTGATTATAGTTTCATAGTGTTGTGATCAGAAAAGATGCATGGTATCACTTCAGTGTTTTTGAATTCATTGAGGCTGGTTATGTGGCCTAATACGCCATCTATTCTGGAGAATGTTCACTTGCAAAGAATATGTACTCTGTTGTTTTAGGATGGACTGTTCTGAATATATCTGTTACATCTTTCTCTTCCAGTGTATCAATCAAAGCCACTGTTTCCTTGTTGATTTTCTATTTAGATGATCTGTCTGTTGGTGTAAGTGGACTGTTAAAGTCCTTTACTGTTAAAGTCCTTTACTGTTACTGTTACTATTACTATTATTATTACTGATTAGCTCCTTTATGTCTGTTAGTAACTGTTTCATGTATTTGGGTGCTCCCACGTTGGGTGCATAAATATTTACAGTTGTTATATCTTCTTGTTTGTCCCCTTTATTATTATATAGTTTCCTTCTTTGTCTCTTATTATAGTCTTTGTTTTAAACTCTATTTTGTCTGATTTAAATATTGCTACTCCAGCTTTCTTTTGATATCCATTTGCATGATAGATGTTTCTCCATCCCTTTACTTTCAATCTGTAGGTGTCTTTGTCTGAAATGAATCTCTTGCAGGCAGCATATAGATTTTTTAAAATTCATTCTGTCACCCTATGTCTTTTGATTAGAGTGTTTAGTCTATTTACATTCAAAGTAATTATTGAAAGATACGTATTTATTGCCATTTTATTACTTTTGTTTTTGTGTATTACTTTTTTTTTTGTACTCCTCTCTCTCTCGGTTTCTCCTCTCTCTCTCTTTCTTGGTTTACTGGTTTTCTTTAGTAATATAGTTAGATTTTCTTCTTTTTTATTCTTTGCATGTTTATTATGGTTTTTGATATATTATTACCATTAGGTTTGTATAGAATGTCTTCTGCCCATAGCAGTCTATATTAAGTTGAAGGTTGCTCAAGTTTGAACCCAGTCTTTTCTCCTCTCCCATGTTTTAGATATATGTTATTATATATTATATTCTTTTATTTAGTGAGTTCTTTGACTCATTTTTTTATAGAAATATTCTTTATTACTGCTTTTGTGTTTCCTACCTTTATACTGTCACTTTTGGTCTCCTTTCCACTCAAAGAATATTTAATATTTCTTTTAATATTTCTTGCAGGGCTGGTTTAGTGGTCACAAGCTCCTTTAGTTTCTGTTTGTCTGGGAAATCCTTTATTTCTCTTTCTATTCTGAATGGTAGGCTTTTGGATAGAGTATTTTTTGCCACAGACTTTTCCCATTGAGCACTTTGAATATATCATGCCACTCCCTTTCAGTCTTTAAAGTTTCTCTTGAAAAATCTTCTGCAACCTTATGGATTTTCCCTTGTAAGTTACTATCTTCTTTGTTGTTGTTGTTGCTTTAAAAATTTTTTATCACTATATTTTGCTATTTAATTACAATCTTTCTTGGTGTGGGTCTGCTTTTGTTGATTTTGATTGGAGCTCTCTGTGCCTTCTGGATCTGGGTATCTGTTTCCTTCGCCAGGTTGGGGAATTTTTCAGTTATTATTTCTTTTCATTCCTTCCTTCCTTCAAGATTATTTATTTGAGAGAGAGAGAGAGAGTGAGTAAGAGAGCATGAGCAGGGTTGGAGGGAAATGGAGAAGCAGGGAGCCTGATGCAGGTCTCAATTCCAGGACCTTGGGATCATGAGCTGAGCTGCAAGCTTGACCGACTGAGCCACCCAGGTGCCCCTAGTTATTATTTCTTCAAATAAATTTTCTGTCCCCTTTCTCTCTCTTCTTCTTCTGGGACTCCTATGACACAAATGTCATTACATATGATGGAATCACTGAGTTCCCTAAGTCTGTTACCATTTTGCATAATTCTTTTTTCTCTCTTTTGTTCAGCTTGATTACTTCCCACTTCCACTCTTTTCTCAAGTCCAGTGAGTATCCTTATGATTGTTGCTTCAAACTCTCAATCAGGCATATTACTTATATTTGTTTTTGCTTAGATCTCTGGCTGTGGCCTTGTCCTGTTCTTCCATTTGGGATAAATTTCTCTTTCTCATCATTTTTTCTGCCTCTCTGTGTCTGTTTCTGTCTGTTAAGAAAGTCAGCTATGTCTTTTTATTTTTATTTTTTATTAATTATTTTTATTAACATATAATGTATTGTTTGCCCCAGGGGTACAGGTCTGTGAATCGTCAGGCTTACACATTTCATAGCACTCACCATATCACATACCCTCCCCAATGTCCATAACCCAACCACCCTCTCCATACCTGCCCTCCCCCCAGCAACCCTCAGTTTATTTTGTGAAATTAAGAGTCTCTTATGGTTTGTCTCTCCTGACCCCACCTTGTTTCATTTTTTCCTTCCCTACCTCCCAGATCCCCTATCCTGCCTCTCAACTTCCTCATATCAGGGAGATCATATGATAATTGTCTTTCTCTGATTGACTTATTTCGCTCAGCATAATACCCTCCAGTTCCATCCATGTTGTTACAAATGACAAGATTTCATTTCTTTTGCTGGCTGCATAGTATTCTGTTAATGGACATCTAGGCTCTTTCCATAGTTTGGCTATTGTGGACATTGCTGCTATAAACGTTTGGGTGCATGTGCCCCTTTGGATCACTACATTTGTATCTTAAGGGTAAATACCCAGTAGTGTTATTGCTGGGTCAGAGGGTAGCTCTATATTCAACTTTTTGAGGAACCTCCTTACTGTTTTCCAGAGTAGCTGCACCAGCTTGCATTCCCACCAACAGTGTAGGAGGGTTCCCCTTTCTCTGCATCCTCGCCAGCATCTGTCATTTCCTGACTTGTTAATTTTAGCCACTCTGACTGGTGTGAGGTGGTATTGCATTGTGGTTTTGATTTGTATTTCCCTGATGCCGAGTGATGTGGAGCACTTTTTCATGTGTCTGTTGGACATCTAGATGTCTTCTTTGCAGAAATGTTGGTTCAGGTCCTCTGCCCATTTCTTGATTATTTGTTCTTTGGGTGTTGAGTTTGATAAGTTCTTTATAGATCTTGGATACTAGCCCTTTATCTGATTGTCATTTGTGAATATCTTCTCCCATTCTATCAGTTGTCTTTTGGTTTTGTTGTCTGTTTCCTTTGCTGTGCAAAAGCTTTGGATCTTGATGAAGTCCCAGTAGTTCATTTTTGCCCTTGCTTCCCTTGCTTTTGGTGATGTTTCTAGGAAGAAGTTGCTGTGGCTGAGCTTGAAGAGATTGCTGCCTGTGTTCTCTGGGATTCCTTTCTCACATTGAGGTTTTTCATCCATGTTGAGTCTATTTTTGTATGTGGTGTAAGGAAATGTTTCATTATTCTGCATGTGGCTGTCCAATTTTCCCAGCACTGTTTGTTGAAGAGACTGTCTTTTTTCCACTGGACATTCTATCCTGCTTTGTCGAAGATTAGTTGACCATAGAGTTGAGGGTCTATTTCTGGGCTCTCTATTCTGTTCCATTGATCTCTGTGTCTGTTTTTGTGCCAGTACCATACTGTCTTGATGACAGCTTTGTAATAGAGCTAGAAGTCCAGAATTGTGATGCCACCAACTTTGAAGAAAGTCAGCTATGTCTTAAACTCTTTAAAGTAGTGACTTTATGAAGAAGATGACTTGGAGTGCTCTACAGTGCAATGTGTCCCTGTTCACTTTAGGAGAGTAGCCAATGTGTATTGCTGTGTGTGTAGCTATTGTTCTGTCTGAGTTACTTTTCCTTTCAGCATGGTTGTCTGCACAATCTCTGCCCAGTGTGGGCTGTGTTTGTTCTCTGTGGTGTTAGTGGGACCTAAGCAGGGTAGGCATGACTGTCAGGGAACTTGAGAGCAGGCGGTGGTGTTAGCAAAATTCGCACTGGGTCGCTAGTCCTCTGCCAGATTCCCTGAAGTGCTGCGGTAGCTGAGGGGTGTGAACTGGTGGTGCTGGGGGCACGAGGCTGGGTGCAGCGTGTGGAGGCCTCCGTGCACCTGCTGGCCGGGTGTGGCGCACTGCAGTAGTTGGGTGCTTCAAGGTGGCTGGGCGCTGCACTTTTTTGTTGTATTTTATGTGTTGTTTTAGTTTCCTATCGCTAGTTTAATAAATAAGTGCAAATTCAGGGGCTTAAAACAACATGAATTTATTATACTTCCAGAGGTCAGAAATCTGAAACAGTTCCACCGTGTTAAAACTACAGACCTGTGTTCATTCTGGAGGCTGGAGAAGAGAATCCATTTCTTTGTCCTTTCCAGTTTCTAGATCTCACCTACATTCTTTGTCTCGTGGCCCCATCCTCCATTTTTTGAAGCTCCTTGGCTTAACTGCTTCTTTTGTCCTTAAATCACTCTCTAACTCTGATCTTTTTCTCTCTCTTTTATAAGGACTATGTTAAGTTCATCTAGATAATCCCAATAATCTCCCTATATCATAATCACATTGTGAATTGTTTCTGTCATGTAAGGTAACATGGTCACAGATGGATGTGGACATTTTGCGAGGGGTGTTTTCAGCCTACCATACTTGTTCTTGCAGATACATCAAAAACTACTAGTTTTTCTATGTTCTTATATTCAGATATGCTTTGCCAAAGTCCCATTATTTGTACTTGTTTTAAGATTGCTTTCAAACTCCTTCATATTTGTTTTTCAGTGGATTCTGTTAGCATTACTGGCAGTGGCATCATTTGTTCCCTTTCTTCCTAGTATTTATAGCTCATTTTGTTCTTGCCTCTTTCCGTGTTGTCTAGAATCTTCTAGCTAATGCTAAATAATAGCTATGAGAACATGCATCCTTGTATTGTTCTTAACTTTACTAGAAACTGCCTCATTGTTTTACTACCCAGCATGGTGGCTTCTGATAAACACTCTTTTAAGTTAAGACATTTCTATCCAATTAAATCCTGACTAAGATTTTTAGTCAAGAATCTATACTAAATGTATTAATCATTACGCTTGTAAGAGTAACCATATGGCTTTTCCCTTTTAATCTATTAATAACTTTTCTAATAATATTCCTGGAATAAATCTTCTTTGGTCACAGGGTATTGTTCTTTGACTGTACTGCTGACTTCTATCTGCTAATATTTTATTTTAGATTTTTGCATTTATGTTAATAATTGAGTTTGACATAGTGTGTTTCATAATTGCTTGTGCTATCGTTGTGCAGTTTGGGCATTGTTGAGGGTTATCTAGTCATCATGAATAAATTGGAAAGCTTTCCACCTTTTTTGGTGGTCTGGAACTGTTTAGTTAATTAATTAATTTCCCATTGCCCATCCCCTTGAACTGTTTAAGTAGTATTGAGGTTTTTGTTTTTTGTTTTTGTTGTTTTTTTTTTAAAGATTTTATTTATTTATTTATTTATTTATTTATTTATTTATTTGAGAGAGAGAGCACGCATGTGTGCACATGAGGGAGAGAGAGAGAGAGAGGGCGCAAGTGCATGAGAGTGCATTTGCAGGGGAGGGGCAGAGAGAGAGGGAGAAGCAGACTTCCTGCTGAGCAGGGATCCTGGCACAGGGCTCCATACCAGGACCCCAGTATCATGACCTGAGCTGAAGGCTGATGCTTAACTGACTGAGCCACCCAGGTGCCCCAAGATTATTGGTTTTGAAAGTTTCATAAACATTTATACCCAATGGTGAGATTGCGTTATTTTGAATCACATGTACTTTCTTATCTACTCTGTCTTACAGCATTTGAAGTACAACTTGTGACCTGTGGAACAGGTTTCCTCTGGGCAAATCTGCCCAGTCCATAAAGAAGGGGCACATCTACCAACATGGCTTCATTCATAGAAACCTGTCAGGCCAGGGGCTTACACAATAAAGGCTTGGCTCCCATGAGACTTCTTTCCTCATGTGCATTGGGAGTTGTCTTTATCATTTATTAATCATTGCAGTGTTGCTATGAAAATTCTTTTTTTTTTAAGATTATTTATTTGAGAGAGAGAAAACTTGAGTGGGGGTAGGAGCAGAGGAAGAGAATCTCCCCACCCAGTGGGGAGTCTGATGTGGGGCTCGATCTTATGACCCTGAGATCATGACCTGAGCCAAAACCAAGAGTCGGATGTTCAACTGACTGAGCCCCCTCAGGCTCCCCTGCTTTGAAGCTTCTTAGCAAATCTCTTTTAGTTCTTCAAAGAGCACTTCTCAATTCTCTGCTCAAGTGTTGCTCCCAGCTCAGAATTCAAAATTGGTACTTATTTATATAAATGAGGTTGTCCAAGGCTGAGTTGCAGTTTTAGGCTAGTAAACCAGGGTGCTGGATTTAGGTAATTTTTTTTTAAGATTTTATTTATTTATTTGACAGAGATCACAAGTAGGCAGAGAGGCAGGAAGAGAGAGGAGGAAGCAGGCTCCCTGCTGAGCAGAAAGCCCAATACAGGGCTTGATCCCAGGACCCTGGGACCATGACCTGAGCCGAAGGCAGAGGCCTTAACCCACTGAGCCACCGAGTCACCCCTTAAGTAATTTTTAAGAGGGATCCTCTGATTGGGTATCTTTTGATTTTAAATCTTTTCTCAGGACTGATTTTACATAAATATAAAAGTTCTGCGATCACTCATTTCTAAATTAAAATACTGCTGAAATCATCCTATGTATATGATTTGATTAAAAGGTAGTATTTTGCTGGGCGGGGGGTGCCTGGTTGGCACAGTTGGTTAAGCGTCCAACTCTTGGTTTTTGGCTCAGGTCGTAATCTCAGGGTTTTGGGATCGAGCCCTTCTTTGGGCTCCACACTCAGTGTGGAGTCTACTTAAAAAGATTCTTTTCCCCTTTCTCTCTGCCCCCCCAAATGCTCTTTCTCTCTCTCTCTCAAATAAATAAATAAGTCTTTAAAAAAAGATAGTAATTTTTTAAAGATTTTATTTTTTAAGTAAACCCTACACCCAGCATTTGGCTCTGACTCACAACCTCAAAATCAAGAGTTGCGTGTGCTGTGGAAGGTAGTATTTTTGTATCGAGTGTAAGTTGATTTCTCATTCTTTCCCCCCTGCAGTAAAACAGATCATCGGTAACATTTCAGTGTTTAACGAAACCTGCTTGAGATGGAGAAGTACAAAGACCGCTGATACAGAGGAGATGTATTTAGTAAGTGACTGAACGTTACTCTATGTGCAGATGTTGTCTAGTGTAGGAGGTTTAAAAAAATATCAGCAAACCTAAAAATCTACTTATATATAGTTGTTATTATCAGTGGCAGATTTATGGTAAGAATTGTGAGCCAAAGCAAGAAAATGGGCACTTCTACTACGTATTTGAAGAATGAGACCTTGGGGATTGCTGAGTAAGATGTGAGAGTTTCTTTGTCCACGGGGCGTGATGTGCACGAACGAATGTCCACCCAGTGTCTGTGGAAGGAACTCGTGGCTTTTGCCTGGGTGTGCCTCTTCAGGCCAGTGTCTCTGACCAGGGTCTGGGCATGTTGTCTAGAGAGTCAGGGGGAACTTTCGAAGCTGTTGTTGTTGTGAGTAAGAAAGGCAGAAACCATGGGATGAGCTGCTGCTAGAAGAAATTAAGTGGGCAGAGAAGTATGTCTATTGGGCCAGGTGCTGGGGGGTTACAGGAGCGTGTGGAGAATGTCAGAAGGGGGCAGGCACATCTGTGTAGTTCATGTGCATTTTAACTTTTAAAAATATGTATTGCTTTATATGAAGCATTAAGTGCTGCTTCGTCTATAAATAGCTCCATTTTGATGCAGTTTGGTACCACATTAAGCTGTCGAAAGTTGCTTCGTGATCCCGAAGACACTGTTGCTTGCCTGGGTCCAGGTCAGGTGTTGTAAAATGAATAGTAAAATTGGAAGGCGTGTGGCTGTCAAATGGCAAATACTCTGTTCCCAAAATAAAAAACGCATTGTTCAAAAAAATCCCCGAAACACGAAGGGGTCAGGCAGAGGAGCAAAGCCCTGCCGAGCTTTCACCAGGCCAGATAGGCGTACCCTCACTCAGGCTGTGCTCTGGAGAAGCCTTAGTTCAGATTCCGCATTTTCTTCCTAGGAGAATGTTCTGTGGCCTTGCCCCTGCCAACAGACTTCTCTGTGTTATGTGTGGTACATGTGAGAACCAAGAACGGGAACACAGTTAGCACTGGGGCCTCGACCTTTTGTACATTTTGATTTCAAAATATTTTTATTGTACTCACCTATTGTAATGGCGGTGTTTCGGGGGTGACGCCTGAGAGATCGGCTTACTGTTCTGTTTCACTTTCTGAAGGAACTTTGGAGTCGAGGGCACGATGGCTCTTGAAAAAGGGTAAGTACCCAGGCATTTGGAGCCTTCCAAACTCACCATTCACCCAGTGAACCTCTCTGTTTCAGTTCTACATTCGGGGCCAGAGATGGTATCAGAAGGAATTTGCCCAGGAAATGACCTTTAATATGACTGCCCGCAGCCAGGCTCCTGAGATGTGCTTGGACCTGCGTCCGGGCACCAACTACAGCATCAGCATCCAGGCTTGGTCTTCTCAACTTCCCGCGGTCCTCCCCCTGACAACCCACATAGCAGGTAAATCGGGCATGGCAGCATTCAGATGAATGAAGTCACCACAGAGCTGTAGATGGGCCCAGAGGAAGAGGAACCCTATTGCTTCCCACTGTTGTAGCACACACCTGAAGAGTGAGGGGATGAAAGGGTCCTGTGGTTGTGCCTGTCATGTTTTCTTTCTTAGAAAGGTAGTCAAGACAAAATACTAACACGAGTTAAATCTGGCTAGCGTGTATATGAGTGCTGGTTACATTCCTTCGGGATATTTAAAATAGTTAACATACTCGAGACCTAAAAAGAATTTTTCCTCATGACTGCTTCTCAGTTATGTGTAATCGTCATTTTGTCGTGAGTGCCTCAGGAGTCCGTTATTCTCAGGGAACAGTGCTTGGCAGCCCCACTTTGGTCCCCTCTCAATTTCACTTTTCACTCATTTTCTCATTGTTGCTCCTCAAATCTGGGGTGCTTCCCCTGCCACTCCCCCCACACTCTGTGCTGAAACGCAGAGTATTAGCTTCTTGTTTCTGACTTCACGGAGCATTTGGAAGTAATCAGGTGGGGACGTGCCTCTCCCAAGTCTCCCCTTTCTCCCTCCGTGCAGAACCATGTGTTCTGTCTTCTCTCCTGTCCCCACTGCTCAGGTGACTGCCACCCCAAGGTGCGTTGGACCCCATCCTTTCCTGCCTAATCACAGTGTCCCCCAACAGAGAAATAGTCCCAATACTGCATGAGCATGTCGTAGTATCTCCTTTTTTTGAATGAAAACAAAGAAACAAACACACTTCCTTTGATCCTATACTCCCTCCAGCTACTTCTTTCAGCGTCCCCTTTACAGTAAAACTTCTTAAAAGAAGTGTCTGTTCTATAGGTCCCACATCCTGACTTCCTGTTTTCCCTTTAACTGGTTCCAATCCGTCCACACTGCTTTACTGAAAGTGTCTCCATCTTACAAAATCCATGGAACTGTTTTGTTTGTATCTGATTCCCCACCCCACTCCCCAGCATCTGACATCTTCTCATTCTTGAAACACTCTTGGCTTTGGGGTCCTCCTGCCTTGCTGGCTCCTCCTTCTCAGTCTTTCTTGATGGCTCTATCCTCTTTAATCGATGTCCTCTCTGCTGGCTTCTGTTCCTTTTTCATTATCTACCCTTTCTGCCGATAACGTTTCCTGGCTATTGCCATATGCTGAAGATTCCCCAGTATGTATCCTAGTCCCAGACTCTCCCCTGAGTGCCACACTCATATATCCAGTCACCTTTTAAACATCTCTGAGTCATCTCTTGCACGCCCAATAGACAAGTCCAGGAGGATTCTGATTTCTCAACTCTTCTCTCACCACAGCCATTTTCCAGCCAGGCTTCTCTGTCTTGGGGTATTGGCATTCCTATTCACTTGTTGCTCAGGCCAAAAAATTCTACCCCTCCCCACTGACTTCAAAAGATTCTACCCCTCCCCACTGACTTCTGATCTGTCAACAAGCACCACTGGCTTCTTTCTAAAATATATTCTGTATCCAAATACTTCTTCCCCCCTTCCCCTTCCCCACAGAGCAACCTTATCCAAGCCAGCCACCTCTTGCTTGGACCCTTGCAGTAGTCTTTCTGCTTTCATGGGTGCCCATTAGTCTCCCCCTTTCCCCAACCAAGGTATGGTGAAGACAATAACTCAGGAGTCAGAGTGATTAAAAAAAAAAAAATGCCTAGGAGAACATGTCATCCCCAGCTGAAAACTGTCCAATGAGTTTGCATTAGTGTTAGAATAGAACTCAGGTTCCTGACCCCCACCCTCCTCACTGACTTCATCTCCTCTACTCTTCCCCCTTTTTCACTAAGCATCTGCTGCCTCCCTGCCCTCCCTGATGTTCCTTAGATGGGTCAAACCTGTTCGTGCATCCAGGACTTTCCATCTACTGTTTACTCTTCCCGGGGTGCTCTCTGCTTGTGGCTTCGTTATAACCATCCAGGTCTCTGCTTAGATGTCATTACCTTAGAGTGGCTCTCCCTGCCTGTCCTTGCTCCAGTAATCTTCGTCTCCACCCCATCCCTCTCTAGCTGCGAGTCCTGTTTGAGATTCATCACAGAACTTGTTGTTGGAACTTGCATTTTTTAATGTAGTTGTTTATTTTCTTTCTCCCCTCCTAAAATGGCTCCTCAGAGGCAGAGATGTAAAGACAGTGCTGGCACGTAGCGCGAGCCCTGAGTGGCTACTGGGTGCTGTTGGTGCTGAGGGGATGCCTGGTTAGTGAAGAAAGGCTTTCAAACAAAAGGAATTCCCAACACTGGGGCTGGAAAGAGAAGTAATGTTCGGCTGGGCATTCCTTCTTCTGGTGACTTCTTCAAATGAAAAGCTGTTTAGTTTCCTATTCTTAGGTCCTTGTTGTGTTTTGGATGGTTTGCGTTGCTGTTTCAAATTAGTTTATCAGGTTTTTTGAGTTGGGGAGGAGAGTTTCTTCTGAGAACACACTTACCTCTACCTTGTTTTCTAGGCACAGTATAGTCCCAGTCGCGCAAACGCCCTGTGCCCATGGCCACCAGGGGACACTGTTGAGCTATTTAAGTCTGTTGAGACCCTTAGCTAAACTCTGAGACAACGGCTGCATATTTTCCAACTCTACACTACTTTAAAGAATTTGAAAATTTTTAAAAAGTGCGAAAATTCAAGTTGTTATGATCTTCTAAAGGGTAAAAACCAACCAACCAACCAACCAAAAAAACCCACCCAAGCCCTCTCATAAAAGGGGAGAAAAGAGAGCCTTTCTTGTAGATATGAAGAGAGGTATGCCTGATTGCCTAAGATATGGCTTGGTTTCAGTAAAACTGTGAACTTTTGAATTTTACCAGAAATGTGAGGCGGGGGATTTGGGTCTGGAAAACGCAGCAGCTGATTTCCCAGAAGAAAAGTGAGTGGAATTTCCCTCCCGCATGTCTTATATTAAACTAAATCTTACTGATGGGAACAGGATGAAGATAAACGCTTTAAATACATCGCTGACCTCAGAGGAGGGCACAGGTTCTAGGCCTGTTGAAGGACAGAGACAAGTGTCCCAGTGAGAACGGGATCAGAGGCGTGGGTGAGACCAGATCCTCTGGCAGAGTCTCTGCCTCGGGGGTGACAGGCTTCCTCAGGTAGAGCCCCATGAGCCGAATTCTTCAGAAGAGCCCTACCGTTTCTACTCCCTCCAGAGCAGGGTGAAGAGCAAAATTCCATCCTCAGAAGAGCTTTCACACATTGGCTCTGCTATTTTCTGGCCAAGTCAGAAGGCTGTGGGCAAAACTGTCTTCCCATAGGGAGCAAGAGACAACCAGGGAGGGGGAAGTGCATAGAGAGAGAGAGACAAAGCAAATGTGTGCAGAAATGTCAGCTAAACCACTGGGGCACACAACATGGTGATCATTTGAGTTTGAATATGTATTATAGAATCGAGGCTGCCAGGGGCGCCTGGTGGCTCAGTGGGTTGAGCGTCTGCCTTCGGCTCAGGTTATGATCCCAGGGTCCTGGCATTGAGTCCCGCATGGGACTCCGTGCTCAGCCGGGCAATCTGACTCTCCCTCCCCCTCTGCCCCTTGTTCATGCTCTCTCACCTTTGCTCACTCTCTCTCTCAAATAAATAAATAAAATAAAATAAAAATAAAGATTAAAAAAAGAGAGAATCAAGAATGCCAAAGGAGAAGAGGGAAGAAAAAAAAGTCAAGGAAACCAGTCCTTGCTGAGTTTGCCCTCAGTACCAAGCCTGGCAACCTACATGGGAAATTTCCTGTCTCAGCCCACATTCACGAGAAGGAAAAGAGAAGGTGCTTTTTCAGATGTTCGGCAGAGATGTTCAAAAACATGCACGTGTGTCCCAAGCATTATCAGACTGCCCCCTCATGGAGACAGCTCCAGTCAGGGGAGCTTTGATTCAGCCTGCAGAACTGGGAACCACAGCCCCTCTTCTGATGGCTCTCCCCACCCCCATCCCCCACTCACTGTTGGGAGGCCCCAGGAAGGACTGTGAGGGACCAAGTCTGCTGCATTCTTCTGCAGGAGGAGTTCTTCTTCTTCCGTTGTTGGCGACCCACAGCCCATCCAAAGATGGGGCGCTCCTCTGACAACCCTGTCTGCTTAGGCTGGCTCCGGGATACCACATGTATTCCTGCTGGGCCCCTTGGTTCCCAGGGCCTGAAGCTGCGGTAGAGGTCGGGACAGGCCCTGGCCTTGATCCCAGCGCTGTCCCTCTTTGTCCGGACTCTCTCAAAGTCTTTCATGATCATAGGTGTTTTGACATATGGGTATCCAGTGTTAGATCAGGCCAGAAGAGAGGCACACATGCCCTTCATTACCTCAGTGGGTCACCTATTACTCTCATCCCCGGTGATCTCCTGAAGTACTTTTTAGCTACAAATCAAACCCCAGATCCCCAAGTGAATCTCTGTGTGGGCATGTATCTTCCAGCTCCCTCACTGAAGGCATCTACATCCGGGCCTAGGCCCCGTGAAGACATAGATGATATACCACAGGGGAAAACAGGCTGCACACTGTTATTCTCTTGTATTAGTGTTAGTTTTTACAAAATATGAATGGGAATTTTTTTTTTTTACACTGTAACCCTAAAAACCGGAGTTTCTGTGTGTGATAGGACTGTGGGAAGGGCATGCTGTGACATAACAATTTAATTCAGCAAATATTTATTGACTCATTATGCACAAAGACTTGTGTAGAATGTGTGCAGAATGTGTGCAGAAATGTCAGCTAAACCACTGGGGCACACAACACGGTGATCATTTGAGGTTGAATATTTATTATAGAATCGAGGGGATATAAAGATGGAAAGAAGATTGTTCCTTCTCCCTGGAAGGCTGAGTCTCATAACTTCATCGGTAGGGGAGATGTGGCCCGCCGAATGATGGCTGATGACTTACGGTGTGACCACCATTTTTCCTTCTGCTGTCTATTTCAGCTGCTCAGCTTAGCGTGTGGCATGGTCTGTCTGGGGAGGTGCCAAGGATTAGGAGGTGCCATCACAGTGTCTTCATGTGTATTTATTTGTGTGTGAATTCCTTACATTTACTTGAAGTTTATATAAAGTCGGGACTTTTATTAGTTTGGGTGCAGATATAATTTTCTATTTTTGGTTCTCTTTGTTCCTTTTGGTACATTTTAGAAGATTTTAGCACATTTTCATTTATATTACCTCCTTTCTCTTATTGATTTTAATAGTTTGCCTACATGAATGATATTAATCTTTTCTTAGACATATTATAATCCCCCAGGCTATTTTCTGTTTAGTTTTCTTGTCAATATTCTTTTTAACAATTAGACATTTTAAGTTTTCATGTAATCAATTCTGTTGGTGCTTTTTCGGTTTCTGCCTCTGCTTATGCCAAGAAAAGCCTTCTCTGCCCTGAAATTAGATCAATTCTTATTCTTTAATATTTTCTAATGCTGCTGCTGTTTCTTTTTTTGTTAGGTCTGCACCCAGTGTGGGGTTTGAACTCACGACCCCGAGATTAGGAGTCGTACACTCTACCGAATGAGCCAGCCAGGCGCCCCCCGTAATGCTTCTTAATAGTTTTCCTTTTCACCTTTAAACTTAGACCCATTCGGAATTCATCTTGACATATGGTATAAAGCTAAATTTACATGGTAAATTTTTTCCCCTAAAAAATAAGCCAGTTTCCTGCCACGTTTGGAAAGACTGTCCATGTCATACACTATATTCTCATTTATCTGTTTGGGTCTCTTTCTAGATTGTCTAGCTTCTTCCATTGCTTTGCCTGCCCTAGGCCTGCAGCTTACTATTTCAATTATTGTAATTTTATACTATAATATTTTGTAGGGTACCTTCTCCTTCATTGTTTTGCTCCCTACCCTGCAGGATTTTCTCACATGGCAGCCCCTTTATTTTTCCTTTGTCATTTGCTTCTAGTCGAGGATGGATATTGTCGACACCTAGGGATTGTAATGAAGGGCTCCCTTCTGGGTCTTCCCCCACCTCACATACCCAGGGGAAAAATTATGCTCTTGGGCTCAGACAAGACCATCTCTGGCGGTAGGTCTGATCTGGTTTAAATCAGTAATGAGTCTCATGGAGAGGAGAGCACATCGACCCAGGACGCCAGTCTGGGGGATGGGGAACAGCACCCTGGAAAACATGGCTAGAAATTGAGGTTATTTAACCTTGAAATGTGGCTAAGAACTAGCCTGATGAAGTTCAGGTTTTGACATTAGGGAGAAAAAGTCACCAGTTTAAAAGACGGGGTGGGGAAGGTCTCAGAGCAGAAAGCAGTCTGGAAGTCACATGGTGAGGGGATCAGCAGGAAGGCAGAAACCAGCCAGGGGGCAGGAGAGGCCTTCCTGCTCCCTCCGTGGACCTGCCTTCTGCAAGCCTGTTGAGCACTTTGTCCTGCTTTGACCGAGGGTGATGAGCAACAGGGTGGTTTTAAAAGCTTAGCCAAGGGGCGCCTGGGTGGCTCAGTGGGTTAAGCCTCTGCCTTCGGCTCAGGTCATGATCTCAGGGTCCTGGGATCGAGCCCCGCATCAGGCTCTCTGCTCAGTGGGGAGCCCACTTCCCCACCACCTCAGCCTGCCTCTCTGCCTACTTGTGATCGCTGTCTGTCAAAAAAATAAATAAAGTCTTTAAAAAAAAATTAAAAAAAAAAAGGTTAGCCAAGAGATTAGAAGAACTAGAATTAGTAATCTCAGAGAAGAATAAACAAAGGAACAGTTTAAAAGAGCCAGAGGAAGTTTCTCACACACAAAGTGAACAGTAACTCACCCTCCGGGCTGAAAACAGGAAGTGTGTGATAAAAACCACTTACTCTATAGTGACAGCAAAACTTCACAAACGAAAGGGAAAGGGCATTTCCATGTTCCCGTGAAGCCCTGAGGGAAGGGGCACATTCCCTTGGGGGGACCTGCTTGGGGCTTTTCAAACCTCACCCCCCTCTCCCCATCAACCCCGCAGGAAGCTAGCGGCTGTCTTCCTCAGGGGTGTCAGATCCAGAATCTCTTGGAAATGGCATCAACTTTTCACACCTTTTGCGAGACCTTGGCTGTAAGTAGGGACCGTTTCAGGCCACATCCGAGGGTCCCTGGCAGTCCCACAAGCTTATGGAAACCAGAATTTATGTGACCATATCTGGGTGACTTTGGAAGAAATGCTAGACTTGGCAGTGTCTGATACAAGTGACTCGGGGCTCTCAAGTCTTCCATTTGGTATTAGATGCCTGGGCTTCCGAGGGGTCAGCCCAGCTCCCTTGTCTCTGCTCTGGTGCATTTATGTGGTCCCCCTGGGCAGCTGTGGCCTCTGCTACTGATGACTGACTCTGTGTCACTCCGTGTCTCTCCCAGTTTGCTCCTGTCTGTACCTGTATTCTCACTGCCTGTTGGATGAGGAGCACAGCAGACTTAGTGATGTCTAGATGTGAGCTGCTGCTTTTTTATATTATTATTATTATTTTTTTTAAGATTTTATTTATTTATTTGACAAAGATCACAAGTAGGCAGAGAGGCAGGCGGAGGGAGAGAGAGAAGCAGGCTCTCTGCTGAGCAGGGAGCCCGATGCAGGGCTTGATCCCAGGACGCTGGGATCATGACCCGAGCCAAAGGCAGAGGCTTTAACCCACTGAGCCACCCAGATGGCCCTAGAAGTGAGCTGCTTCTGACCTTCTACCCCCAGACCTTGGTGAATGACGTCATGACCAATGCAGCCACCGAAACCAAAGCCCACATTCGTCCCCCTTCCTTGTCTTCGACCACGATCTGTTCTCTCTCCCCTCCGAGTGTCTCTTCCATCTGCGACCTCTTCTCCATTCTCAGTCCCTCACTTGCTTCACCTCAGGCGCTGCATACCTAGATTTTTGGGCAACATGAACTTTGGTTCTTTTCCAGTTCGTCCTCCAACCAGCTGTCTAAATTGTACTTCTAAAATCCATATCTGCTAAGACTCTGTAAGTGACTTCCTGTTTCCAGGACCTCTGGAAACCTCCCCACACCTCCCCCTGCTTGGCTGCTTGCCTCTCCCAGGCCAAGACTCCACCTTTCAGCTCCCCTGAACCACGTGGTAGGTAGGGCCTTGGTTCTGCCTTTGCCCTCTCTCCTGCCGCCTGCCCCTTGGCGCATGCAATTCTACATTCAATGCTTTGCCCACCCCCTGCCCTTGGTCAGGTGTTCCTCTGCACCCCGACAGTGCCCTGTGTATGACTTCATCATAGCTCTAAGTGCCGTGTGTTTATGCACCTATCTCCACTGTGAGACTTTGAACTCCTGGAAAGCAGAAACCGTGTCTTCCACCGCTGTTTCTCCCGGCCTCCCATGGTGCATGGTGTATAACAGTAGCTAACAAATGGGTTGGTTGGTGATGTGTGATTAACATATTTAATTGAGCTTTTTTATGGAATAGTAATTGACATGCAAATTGTATTAGTTTTAGGCATATGACATGATAATTTGATATTCATATACATGATGAAATGGTCACCATGGTAAATCCAGTCACCATCTGTCACCATAGACAGCCGTTCAAATATTATTGGCTGTTTTCCCTATGCTGTACACTACATCCCCATGTCTTATTTATTTTATAACCAGAAGATTTTAACTCTTAATCGCTTTCTCTTATTTTGTCGACCCTGAAACCCCCACCCTCTGGCAACCATCATATTTGATCGTGCTTTAAAAAACTATCTGGGACGCCTGGGTGGCTCAGTCAGTGAAGCATCTGCCTTCAGCTTGGGTCATGATCCCAGCGTCCTGGGATCAAGTCCCAAATCGGGTTCCCTGCTCTGCAGGGAGCCTGCTTCTTCTCTCTGCCTGCCACTCCCCTTGGTTGTGTTCTCTCTCTGACGAATAAATAAATAAGATCTTTAAGAAAAATTTTTTAAATAAAAAACTAGGCAATTGGGGCACCTGGGTGGCTCAGTGTCTCAGCTTAAGTGTCTGACTCTTGATTTCAGCTCAAGTCATGATCTCAGGCTCCTGAGATCAAGCCTTGTGTGGGGCTCTGCACTGGGCATGAAGCCTGCTTAAGATTTTCTCTTCCTCATCCTCTGTCCCACCCCTCCCCAAAACCCCACAAATTATGTAGGAAGGTATAAGTTTTTATTTATTATAATATGGATTGGGAATTTCTACCCCAAGTCTATTTTCTTAATTATTTTTATTTTTTAAAGATTTTTATTTGAGAGAGGGAGAGAGAGAGAATGAGTTGGGGGGAGGGGCAGAGGGAGAAGCAGCTTCCCTGCTGAGCAGGGAGCCTATGAAGGGCTCTATCCCAGGACTCTGGGATCATGACCTGAGCTGCCCAGATGCTTAACCAATTGAGCCACCCAGGTGCCGCCCCCCAAGGTTATTTCCAAATTGGGTAAATGAAGTCTTGAGTATTTATCTTGGTCTCCTAGTCCTTAATTTCACTGTAGTAGATTTTAAGACCAGGGTTGTGGCGGGGGGGGGGGGGGGGGGGGGGGGGGGGGGGGGGGGGGGCTCATATTTTTAAATTTTTTAAAATTAAAAAAATTAATTTAAATTCAATTAACATTTAGTGTATTATTAGTTTCAGAGGTAGAGCTCAGCAATTCATCAGTCTTCTATAATACCTGGGAGGGCATTCCTATTTTATTCTTTGTCTTTTTCTCTTCCTTTCTCCCTCTGTAAATCTCATTCACTTGATAGCAGTCTTGAGAAGATTATATGAGATGAGGCCTGTGCAGGACACAGCTAGTGCATTTGGTGCATGCCCAGTGCACCTGAGCTGAGGTGCCCACAAGGCAGAATGGCACGCCGTGTGTTCATACTATGAATGTAACTACCGGTTAGATTCTTAAACACTGGCGTCAGCTGATACAGTCCCCTCCCAGTAGAAGGTCTATTTGGGATATCTGGTTGCTGGGGAGAACAAAATAAGGTTAGAATGCTCTGTGACTGGAAAGGATCTAGAAGTTAGAAATGCAGGTCTTGCCTGCCAAATAGGAACCTGTCCAGCACGTTAACTGTCAGCCCCACTGTGTGCGCCCTCTGTCAGCACTGGGGCATCACTTAAAAAAAACAACAAAACACAAACCATTGTGTAACATATATAACATAAAATGTACCGTTTCAGCCATTTTCTGGCACAGAGATTATTGGCATTAAGTCCCTTCACAATGTTGTAAACCCTCACCACTGTCAATTTCTCGAACCTTGTCGTCACTCCAAACGGAAACTGTTGATCATTAAGCAACAAACTCCCCCTTGCCTACCCACCCCGTCAGTCCTCAGCAACCTCTAACCTACTTCTGGATCTGTGAGTTTGTTCCAGATGTTGCACAGGAGAGGGATCATCCTTCGGAGTCTGGCTCGTTTCACGTAGCATAATGTTTTCAGGACTCATCCGTGTGGTAGCAGGTGTCCGAAAACACTCATCGCTTCTTACATTCAGACTTCCCTTGTGATGGCCCCGTGAGGACCACTTTCGTCATGCTTCCACTCATTCCAGTCACACCCTTTTCCTCTTTGTTTTCAGAGCCTCCCCCTCCGGAAGTAGACTTTGTCACAGTGCATGGAGGGCCTCTACCCCGTCTGAAACTGAGGAAAGTCAAGGAGAAAAATGGACCTATCAGGTAGGTAGTGGCCCCTTTCCTGTGGTGGCCTGGATGTTCTCACGGAGAGTCTTGGAAGCTTTGGTTTGATGGAGGAGGGGGCTTCTGAGGTGCTGCACTTGAATGGTTGGGGCAGGGCAATCAGGGACTCTTGTCTGTGATTCCTTGGACACAGACTGGGCCTTTAGTTCCAACCAGCATCCTTCCAAATGAATAGGGAGACTCTTAAGGGGCCAGAGATAGGTATCCGGGCAGCTTAGCTCGACAAACGAAATCCCTTCCTTTCTTTGGTCACTGGCCAGACAAGCACTGATTGCATGTGATGTGTAAGGCGTTAATCCTTTACACTCACCTCGGTGTCTCTCGGTGCTGGTGGACCAGGAGCAGCATTTCATTTAAAGATGATTTTTGTGTAGTGGATCTGAAAGGCTCATTTGGATAATTCTCTTAATTCGTCCACACATTGAGTTATTGGGCAAGACACTATGTAGCTAATGACTGTTTCTGGGATTCCAGATGGTATTAGGATAGAATTAATTCACCTGACTTGGAGAACTACATTGTGTTCCATTTAAGCATTTTATTTACAGGGTCATGCCTGGATTAGAAAAGCAGAATTATTCCTTTTTTTTTTTTTTAGAAAGGAAGATAGAGGTTCCTCTTGAGAGATAAGCCCCTTGCTCACAGGAATAAGGCAAGGACATGGCAATAACCTTGCCATCCTTGACCTAACCTTCATTGCCTTATGTCATTCTTGACCTGTTAGTCTAATGACCCTTTAGTATATTCGAGCAGATACTATAAAATTATAAAAAAGAAAGTCTGGGTATATTATCTATTTGTCTCTTTTTTATTTGTTTGTTTAATTTTAAGTAGGCTCCATGTGTGGTGTGGAGCCCAGCATGGGGCTTGATCTCATGACCATGAGATCAAGACCCAAGCTGAGATTGAGTCACTCAACTGACTAGATCACCTAGGTGCCTCTGTGTATCTCTTGATAATGAAACTTAGGCTTTTCCTGTCTTTCCATTAGTTTAAGTGCAGTAAGTTCTCAAAGGTTTTTCCAGGCATGGATATTGCCTACGTTGTTCTATTCCTTGATTCCTGATGAGTTACTGGAAGGCCCTGCCATTCTGTTGCTATGAGGAGAACAGAAGTTATGATATCACTGCCTGAGAGACTTTGCAAGAGCAAATGTAATATGTAGGCCAAATAATTATGTAAGGCCAAAAAAAAAAGAAGCCAGATGATAGTCTATCCTTGTGGCTAATGTGCCCTCCAGTGCCTCCAAAACAGGAAGTGGAGATCTGTGAATCATTCCAGGGAGGGTGGCGGTGAGAAAGAGGGGAGAAGTCTTTCCAGAACAGTCATCCAGACAGCCACAACTGCTTCCCTAACGTCATCAGGGTTAATTACCAACAGGCAAATGGAGCAGTTTCCTCTCCCTGACTACCTGGTTTGAGCTGGGGGAGCAGCTTTGCCAGTGTGGGAGAGGCCCGAGTCTGCTTTCTACATTGTTCAGGGAGGGGGGCAGGGGTGTGGGGCACATGGTGGAACAGGGCCCTGGGACCAAAGACCCCCTCCTTAGCTTGGTGATCTCGGGCGAATGATGCATTCTGTTCCTGGGCTCTCGTCATGCTAGTGTCTCCCACAATTGCCAACTTATAGAAATAACCTGGGGTGCCTTATCAGCAGTACAAATTCTCAGACTCAGCTCCTGGAGATTTCGATTCATTAGGTCTGGAATGGGGGCTGGAAATCTGTGTCATTATTAAGCAGCATAGGTGGTTATGATCATGCTGACTGGGGAGACTGCTTTATGCCCCATGAATGGTGCCTCTAATGTCCAGAACCAAAGGTGAGGCTTGAAGTTGCCCTTGAACGCCACCATCCACAAGGCAAGATGGATTGGAAGAGGAGTTTGAGGACAGCATGGAGCTTCCGCACCATTTACTCCCTTACCTGCAGCCATGATTCCTAGGGATGTCTTCAAGTCTCCAGGGAAGCATTTCCAGCATTTCCTTGTAGGTGGTGGATGCTTTAAAGAGGTTTACTGGTGGTGGCAGCAGCAGCTCCCCGCCCTGCAGGCTTGACCTTTTACCTTTTGTGAAAAGCTCTTTCCTGGAAAGTGAGCCCAGACTTGGTGGAAATCAGGGCCCCGAAGACACACAGGATGTTTGCGATGGAGACTTTCCAAGTCTAGGACGTACTGCCATGGAGGGCTCCCTTTTCTTAACCTAGTGACTCATGGTCTTTTAGGAAGCAGGAGATGGGGCATTAAGAATGTGGAATAGGAAGTTGTATACTTACTAGTAAAATAGATTATGTGGCCTCATGGTTTGGAAATGACCCTAATCATCTTTGGTACTCATGCATGTCTTTCCTCTTTACGGAAACATCAACTCAAGAAACATTAGTGGGGAGTTGGCCTCAGCCAAAGACCTGGGTAAGGGTTTGCAAGTGTACAGGAGTAAGTCCCTTAGATCCCTTCTGTCAGGCCTGATAGAGAAAGCAGATGTTTAGGCACGTGCTCTCCTGGAGGCAGGACAGAAGGACGGAAGGGAGGGGATGAAAAAGGAGGCGTGATTCATACTTGGTGTTTTTATTCTTACACCTCCTTTCACTGACAGGGTTTGTGTTTGGTAGAATCAACAACAAAACACAGAAGGATACTTGCTCGCTGTTGTGCTTCTCTGTCCATGTTCAGGGGACAGTTTCACAATGTACACATGACATTTTAACTTTCTGGCTATTTCAGGACATGGTCGGACTAGATTAATGCACAGTGACTTGGCGCTCCTTGCTTCTCATTTATTTCACATGAACTTTGGTATCTGGGCCCTGGAAGGAATGCAGGTCACATGAGTTTCATTTCAGGTTACCATGTGATTGAGCCTTTCTGCAGGCTTAATACATTAACGCTTGTAGGCAGGCAGCCTCCTTGTGACTGCTAAACCCTTTCCACAGCTGGGCTTTTTTTTTTTTTTTTTTTTTTTTGCCCATGTGGAAACCACTGTTGAGAGGAGGTGTACGGCGTGCCCTCTCTGGGTAGCTGTACGTGGAGCAGCCCCTCCTGGCTAAAGAGGGTTTACTTGGCATCTATCTGTGGCAGAACCTGACGACTCACATCGCGTCATGTGGCATTAGCACTGGAGGTCCAGACTGGAGTTCCCTAAGTGTTGGCACTCCCAGACTGTAAATCCACGCCCCCCCCAACCCCCAGGGGCAGGGACTTTTTCTTGTCTGGTGATGTGTCTCCAGTGCCCGCAAAAGTGTTTCGCTCATAGCAGGTGCTCGGTAAATGTGAATAATTGAATGAATGACTCTCCCAAGCAAGGGTCTGATAGACGTTTTCTTTTTTCTTTTTCTTTCCTTTTTTCAGTTCATATCAGGTGTTAGTGCTTCCCCTGACGCTCCAAAGCACCTTTTTTTGTGATTCTGAATGGGCCGCCTCATTCTTTAGCAACACTTCTGATGCTGAAGGGTATGTGGCTGCAGAACTACTGGCCAAAGATGTTCCAGATGATGCCATGGAGATGTCTATTGGAGACAGGCTATACTACGGGAAATACTATAATGCACCTTTGAAAAAAGGGAATGATTACTGCATCATACTGCGAATCACAAGTGAATGGAATAAGGTACACCTCTTTAAAAACTCATGAATTCTCTATTTTCTTCTTTGTGTGAAATGTAGATGTTTGAACATTTGTTTCCCCGGTATTTGAGATGGACACCGCATGTACCAACCAGAAAAATGTGTTGAATACTTTGCCTGCATAAATTATGGGCTGGTGAGACCTTTAAGGAGGTTGATGGTCTGAAGTGTCACTTCTCTGTGCTGCTGCCAGGCTGCTGCCTCCCTGCACCCTCTCGGAAGCAGGAAGGAGAGGCTTCTCCTTGAACATCAGTGCTGCCCTATTTTCTGCTTTCTGGACTGTTTTGGCCACACCCACCTTTCCTCATCCTTAGAAAGCCTACCTTATTCCAGGGGTGGTTCTTTCATGAAACCAGAACTATGGAGTCATTGCATCGTGAGGAAAGATAGTGAGCTGGACAAGCAGGATAGCAAGAGCTGAATCAGTGAGTCGGGTGAAAGATCTAGAAGAACCATTGTGATGGTTGCCCCGGGAGAACTCAAAGTATGATATAAATTCATATAGACTGGGAATGGAAACTAGAAGAAAATTATATTAATAGAAACATCACTTGACTGATGAATTGAAGCCATCTTGAGTGTAAGGTTCCTTCCTTTCTTCCTTTCTTTTTCCCTCCCTTCTTTTCTTCCCAACCCAGGGCTTGAACTCACAACTCTGAAGTCAAAAGTTGAGCTGAGATCAACAGTCAGATGCTTAATTGACTGACCCAGCCAGGCGTCCCCATACCATATTTAAAACTGACACATACTCTGTTAAGTTCTGTGTAGGACACCAGTCTAACGTGCCATTATCATGCTTGATGGTAAACCAGTGGTTACTTTTAAGAATATGTAGTAGTAAAAAAAGAAAAGAATATGTACAAGTAGCAAAGAGATTTGGTAGTATTTGTGACAATAACGTAGGAATTAAGAATTGGCAGTCTAAAGCCCAGAATATATTTCCCTGAACTTGTTTAAAAGGTGTTTATGACTCAAACAGGGCCTTCTCGCTTAGCTGGAGATCCTGCCTTGGCATTTCTAGCCGCAGACCTAGCACTAGCTATACAACATTAGTACATTAGTACAGTGTAGAGAGTGCTCAGAGAGCTGCCGTCCCAGATTGGGACTTTGGTCTAAGAGGTACACGAGGACACATGGGCTGCCATAACAAAATACCATAGGCTGGGTGGCTTAAACCACAGAAATGTATTTGTCACAGCTTTGGAAGATGAGAAGTCTAAAATTAAGGTGCCAGCTGACGTGGTTCCTTGGTAAGGCCCTCTTCTTGGCTTTTAGACAGTGGCCATCTTGCTGTGTCCTCCTCACATGGTAGAAAGTGTGCAGTCCAGCTCTGGTCAATCTTCTTCATCTTATGTGGACACTGATCCTATCACGGAGTCCCTGCCCTCATGACCTCATCTGAACCTCATTACTTTCCAAAGGCCCTACTCCCAAGTACCATCATACTGGGGGCTGGGTCTTCAATATATGAACTTTGGTGACCCAAACATCCAATCCATAACACAGATAATTAAGTGAGAGGTTAGGATAAGAATCCTAGTTTATGGGAAACTTTTCTGTGATGTCATGGATACCTCTTTTTCATATAGCTTAGCAGAACATGTGCTTGGTCTTTGGGAGGCTAAGGAGGTGAAGGGGTTGTGAAAAAATTTATATTGGGACTTGCAGTTTTGAATTGCATTTACTTCCCCTATGGGTTTCCAATCTATTAGTATTACAGTCATATTAAAATTAGTAGTGAACTAATTATTTTTCTTTTTTGAAGAGTTTTATGGAGTTACGATTCACACACCATATTAATCAGCCATTTGAAGTATATAATTTATAGCATAAGGAGTATCATTAATGATATGGTGATAGTGATATAATGGGACAGATGGTAGTTACCTTGGTGGTGAACATAGCATCTTTTATAAACTTGTCAAATGACTAAGTGCTAGACCTGAAACTAATGTAATGTTGCATGTCAACTATACCCATATAAAAATTTTTTTTAATAAAATAGTTAAGATGGTGAAAAAAAAATGAAGTATACAATTTAGTGGTTTTTAGTGTATTCACAAAATGGCACAACCATTACCACCATTTAATTCCAGAGCATCTAGTAGTGGTTTATTTTCAATTTTTATTTTTAATGGTGGTGAAATGCGTATAACAAGATTTACCATAGAAGCAGTTTTTAGGTGTACAGTTTATTAGCGTTAAGTCCATTTGTGTTGTTGTGCATGCTGTCTCCAGAACCCCTTTCATCTTGCCAAGCTGAAAGCCATTGAACAGGGACTCTCTTCTCCCTGCCTCCCCCAAACCCTGGCAACTACTCTTCTAATTTCTGTCTCTGGGAATTCGACTACTCCGGGTACCTCATATAAGTAGAATCATACATTATTTGTCTTATTTCATTTAGCCTCATGTCCTCAAAGTTCACCCATGGTGTAGCATTGTGTCAGAATTTCTTCCCTTTTTAATATTCTACTCTGTGTGTACACACCATTTTGTTTAGCCATTCATCTGTGGTTGGACACTTGGGTTGCTTCCGTCTTCAGGCTATTTTGAATAAGGCTGCAATGAACATGGGTGTACAAATATCTCTTTGAGTCCCCACTCTCAATTCTTTGGGGCATTTACACTTGGAATCGTTGGATCATGCGATCATTCTCTTTGTTTTTTGTTTTTGTTTTTGTTTTTTTTTTAAGAACTGCCACACTAGTTTCCAGAGCAGCGGTACCATTTTACATTCTCACTGACAGTACAGGAGGGTTCTATTTTCTCCACATCCTCCCCAAGACCCGCTGTTTTCTGTGTTGATAATGGGCCTTCTAATGGATGTGAGATGGTATCTCTTTGTGGTCTTGGCTTTTGTTTCTCTAATGATTAGCAATGTTGAGTGTCTTTTCTTGTGCTTTTGACAACTTGTATATCCTCTTTGGGAAAATGGTTATTCAAGTCCTTTGCCCATTTTGGAATTGAGTTATTTATTTCTTTGTTGCTGGGTGTTAGGAATTCTCTATATATTCTGGATATTAATCCCTTAAGAGATTTGCAGAGTGCAGATATTTTCTTCCATTCCGTGGGTTGCCTTTTTTACTCTGTCAATAAATGTTCTTTGATGTACAAAAGTTCCTTATTTTCTTTAACATTCCAACATCTTTGTTTTTTAATTCCAGTGTAATTAACATATAGTGTTACATTAGTTTCAAGTGTACAATATAATGATTTAACAATTCCGTATATTACTCAGTGCTCATTGTGATACGTGTCTTCTTAATTCACTTCATTTATTTCACTCATCTCCCCACTCACCTCCCCTCTGGCAACCACCAGTTTGTTCTCTATATTTAAGAGTCTGGTTTGTTGTTGTTGTTGTTGTTTTTAAATTTATATCTTAAATACCACATATGAGTGAAATCATATGGTCTGTCTTTCTCTGATTCATTTCACTTAGCCTTATATCTTCTAGGTCCATTCATGTCATTGCAAATGGTAAGATGCCATTCCTTTTTATGGCTCAGTAATATTCCATTGTGTATATATACACCACATCTTCTCTATCCATTCATCTATCCATGGACACTTGAATTGCTTCCATATCTTGGCTATTGTAGATAATGCTGCAGTAAAGATAGAGGTGTGTGTATCTTTCCAATTTAGTGTTTTCCTCTTCTTTGCATAAATACCCAGTAATGACATTACTGGTTAGTTCTATTTTTAATTTTTTGAAGACCGTGCCTACTGTTCTCCACAGTGGCCGCACTGATTTGCATCCCACTAACAGTGCACGGACATTGTTTTTGCTTCACATCCTCAGAAGTTTTTAATTTTGATGAAGTCCAGTTTGTCTCTTTCTCCTTTTGCTGCTCATGCCTTTGATGTCCTACCCAAGAAATCACGGCTAAATCCAATTTGCTGATGCCTTTTCTCCACGTTTTCTTCTGTTCTGAGTCTTATATTTGGATCTGATCCATTTTGAGTTAGTTTTTGTGTGTGGTATTAGGTCGGGATCCCCCTTCATCCTTTTGGACGTGGATATCTAGTTTTCCCAGCACAGTTTATTGAAAAGATTTCCTTTTCTCATTGAATGTTCTTGGCCACCCTTGTCAAAAATTATTTGACACATGCAGGAGTTGATCCCTGGATTCCATTCTACTGTATTGGTCTATATGTCTGTCTTAATGCCAGCACCACCTGGTTTTGATTACTTCAGCTTTGTAGTAAAATTTGACACCACGAACTTTGCTTTTCTGATTTTCCCAGTTTGTCTTTCCTTCTGTGTATCTGTCCCAGTAAATAGCATCACCATGCTCCCAGTTGCTAAGACAGAAATCAAGGAATCATTCTTGTCTTCTCCCTCTTTATCTTCTTGTCTAGTGCACATCAAATTTTGTCAATTCTATCACCTTCATAAGTGTGTAAAATCATCCTTTCTTCTCCTTCTTCCTTAACCCTGTTTAACCTTTGGCATCTCTTGCCTGAACATCAACTTTCTTTCTTTCTCTCTTTTTTTTTTTTTTTGAACATCAATTTTCTAACTCATCTTCCTCTCTCTTATTCTGTCTCTTCGCTCCATACAACTGCCAGAATGAGGGTCTTAAAAGGTAAATCTGGTTACGACACTCTATTTTAATGCACTTCCTTCTTCACCTGGCCCACCAGTTTCTCTCCTTCAGTACAGTCAGTTCTGTAGTGCCTGCCCAACTACTTGAGGTCCCTTTCACTGGTTATTCTTGCCTATGATTTTCCACTAGATGCCCTTGAGGCACTTGGCACCCAGGCAAAATTTAGTCACATTCAAGAGCTTACGGCCATTTCAAGCTTTCCCCAGCATTTTTCAGGGTAAATCTATTTTTTTTTTCAATTTTAATAAAACCAGACTACCCAAGGTGTTCACTTGAAAGAGAATCTCCTTTTGAAGTTGGAGAGATCTTTCCTGACCCCTGCTATTTAGTTTCCTCCGGGGAACATTTTGCTGAGTAATCCCAGTGTTCCTAACAAACAAGTATGCATAGAAGAGCTGGGGGAGAAGGAAAGAAGGTATCTCATTTCAGTGAGTCTGTAGGTGTTGGCCAGATAAGTATCATCTAGACAGGTAAAGTATTATTTACGAAGCCTTCCCATAGCCTTGCCTATTGCGGGCATCACTGTCACTGTCACGTGGATGGGACCTCACATGGATGGGACGTCATGGATGGGACTTGGGAGGGGACCTCAGAATCTTTTTCAACATCCTTTGTAGGCAGTCAGTGCCCGTTGCTCAGAGCTGGCAAGGAGAATGAAACTCATGGCCATTTCTGTTGTTTACCCATAGTGTATGGTTTCTGAAAATTGATCCCTAGAGTCACTTCTGTCACTGCTACCCATACCAATCCCTCTAATGCTTAGTCACCACATGGCTCAATTATAATATGTTAGAGCTAGAGGAGGATATTTTAATCCAAACTAAGAGAGAAAAAAACCCACTAAACTTTCTGGGCTGCAGTGTATTATTTGAACTGATGTTCTGTGCTGCCTCGTTAAATGTGTCGCTGTGTTTCTCTTTATAGGTGAGAAGATGCTCCTGTGCGGTTTGGGCTCAAGTGAAAGGTAAAGCCATTTTCTGCCTAAGCATCCTGTCCTTCCTTCTCTCCAGTCTGCAGCATCAAGTTTATGTTAATGAGATTTCTTTTTAAGTCGTCACAGGTGACAGAAACCCATCTCATACTAGTTTAAGCAAAAATCCATAGCTGAAAAGGATGGGGGGTGGGGAGCTTATGGACCTGGCCCCAGAGGGACATCACCAGGATTCCAGGAACTGACACTTGGGACTTGACTATGAGTGGGACACTCTGCCTTTGTCTGCTCTCAGCTTCCGAATTGCCTTCATTTTCTTCTACAGTAAGCCACATGAGGGAGAGGAACGGCCACCAGCTGCCCAGTTTAGCAACTTCAGTGGGAACAGAAGGTTTTTCAATTCAGGGAAAGAATCTTTCCTCCTAGATTAAGTGACCATCTGTGGGATGACGAGTACCCCTCCTAGGGTACTCTAGAGGCACTATGAACAGCCTACCTTGGATTCGGGGCTTACTCATATGGCTGGTTGAGGGCAAATCAGTGTGATTGACAGCCTCCCCAGGATTGCATTGAGAGGTGGACACGATCCCCATCAGGAAAAGAGGCACAGAAAAACATGCTGGCAGGCCAATTCGAAGAGCCACAACAGTCCACTACTCTGAGCCTTTTAGCTGCTTAGCATGGGCACACCCATACATGTATAATTTTCTTTAAATGTTTTATTTATTTATTTGAAGAGAGGGAAGGAGTGAGAGAGAGAGGGTGTGGGGGTGGAGAGGGGTGGAGGGAGATGGAGAGAGAGTCCTAAGCAGACTCCATGCTGAGCTGGGAGCCTGATGTGGGTCTCCATCCCACACCCCCGAGATCAAGACCCCAGATGAAACCAAGAGTTGGGTGCCCAACCAACTGCACCACCCAGGCTGCCCCACATACACTTTTAGGAAAAACACCCCCCATTATGGGAGAATTATCCTCTGAACAACAAAAGTGGAACTCAGTTGGAAGACAACTCAAAGGTGGGCCTGTTACTGCATCCAGCTCCGTGACCAGGATTGCTGGTGGTGTCCAGTCCTCTTGATCCAATGCAGGTGGACTTCTCATGATCCTCGAGCATTTGGTAACTAAGTGCCAGACGTAAGCATTCTCAAACCACAGTCCGTAATGTGAAAGGGGGGACTGGATAAGCACATCAGTTAGCAAGGAAGAAAAGATAGTGCGGTGCAGTGAACAGGGGGCCCAGAACAAGGACCACAGCCTGTTGGATGGGAAGAGCAAGCATCCCCTGGCTGGTGGCAAAGTGAGTCACTTGGTTACTTAGTTGGGCCGCCTCAGTTTTTTCCTGGGAAAGTGCCCTATCCCTTTCCTCCAAAGCTGTCTGTGCATAAGATGCAGCAGGGAGGAGATCGGCGGAGTGCTTCTTCCTCGCCTGGGCAGTTGTCCAGCGGGGAGGAGAACTGCCTCAGGGATTGAGCAATCGCGGCTCGGTGTTTGCCAGACGTGGGATTTCCCTGGCAGTACATTTCTTTCAACCAACAGGCAACCAGCCAGTGGATTTGATTCCCAGGAATTCCATGAGTTTGTAGCTAATACCAGAAATCTTGTCAAGTTTATGACCTTTGCATCTGGACCTTTTCTTTGTGGTTTATGAGTCCTGGCAACAGCCTGAGGAATTTTGCTCTTAGCTTGGAGTATCAGTTTAACCCATTACATCCTGCCCCTTACCTCAGAGCAGCGTAAAACAATAGGCTGCTGTGGTGAGGAAGTGCCCACATAACCCTGCTTCCAGAAGGATTCCAACAAAGGGCACTTTACAATGGGGGATCTCTTACCTTGTCAGTAGAGGGTGCTCAGCAGGAAATGATTGGGAGGGACCTGGAGAATTAGGCTTCCTTCATTTGTCTGCTTGTCTTCTAATCTTATTTCCCATCTTTTTATCTCTACTCACACCAACTTCAATAAGAGCAGAGGACGTGGCTTTCCTACTGGGCAAGGCACATTACCTGACCATCAGCCATCTTGGATTGTGGTTGCCAGGCAGCGAGGGTCTCCCCCATCCCACCCCTCTACTTTCTTGAGATACAACTTATGTAACATCGAGTTTAATGTGTACAGTGTGATGATTTGATTTGTATTGAAAAATCAGGACCAAAATAAGGTTAGTTAATATCTCCATCACCTCACATAATTATTGTGTATGTATTTGTGTATGTGTGAACATTTAAGATCTACTCTCTTAGGAACTTTCGGTCTTATAATACAGTATTGTTAAGTATAGTTACCATGTTGAATATTAGATCCCCAGTACTTGTTCATTTTGTAACTAGAAGTTTGTACCCCTTGGCCAACATCTCCCCATTTCTCTCCACCCCCCCAGACCCTAGGAACTACCATTCTACTCTCTATTTCTATATAGAGTTCAGCCTTTTGAGATTCCATGTATAACTATGATCATACAGTATTTGCCTCTCTCTGACTTATTTTACTTAGCATAATTGATGAGGGTCTCCCTTCACAGAGGTGAGTGCTGTTACACTAATGTGTGCAGATAGGCCAAGCTTCCTGTCTTGGAATTTAAGTGAAGGCCACAAGAAACAACCACATGTTCCAATATTTGGACATTTTTCAGCCAATGCATTCCCTAAGGCTCTAAGGGTGGGAATGCAGTTTCTACACAGAAAGAGGTGCTTTTATCAGAAGAATGGAATGTGCAAGCCTCCTGGACAAGCACAGAAAGAGCTGGTTTCAGGAGCTGTTTGATGTGATTAGAAAACACTCTAACTGGTGGAAGAAATTGCCAAAGAGCTGGCTACTGTGATAAAATTAACAGGAAGGATTTTGCTTTGGACACATCTAAGTGGCTTATGGTAGTGCCTTCTTTACCCTCCTCAGCCCAAGAACCAGTGTTGAAAGAGAGCTCAAACCGTTGCATTCAAACTATTGGAAGGCTCTAGAGATAATGGAGAAGCCCACTGTTTTTTAAAATGCTGAAGGCAATTCTGACATACATATCCACCTGTTGTGCACTCACCTCTGGTAGTCCCCCTTTGCAGAAATGTTGGAGACTGCCATCTCAGAAAGTAGTTTGGAGAGAACTAGGATCCAGATTAGTCCTGAACTTGTTCCAGTTCATCCATGCCAAGCACCTGCCCCATTCTCACCTTTGCCCAGTAACGAATTCTGTTATTTACCTTATGTAGATTGCCCCTAGCAGATCTTTGTGATGACTACCAGGGAACCAGCAGTTGGTTTGAGGGGAAAGGCAAAGGCCTGGACTTCCTTGCTTGAGCCTTGCTACTCCTCAGCCTAGTGTCTTTGAAATTATATTTAACTTGGCTGGTTCTCTGCTGCCTCTTACCTAGATCTCTCAGATCCCCTCTAGCCACAAAGTACTGACTCTGATTTCTTGAGTCACAAGGGAAGGTCATTTGATGTATGTGAGATGATCACAAACTGTTCTCACAGAACACTCTTCTGTCATAGAGGTCAAACCCCTGACTCATTAGTGACCGCTCCCTTTTCCCTTTCAGCCCACATTTTACACCTAGGGTATGCCCATCTCATGTCTGGGTTCACCCCCTGAGCACAGGCCTTTATATCTGTAGCACAGACAGCTGGAACAGCCTCCTTTCTTCTCTCCTACCACGGTGTTCAGGGCTCCTTCTTTACTCCAGCCTACATGTCTGACTCATATTTCTAAATTGCAGCATTGATTTGGTTATTTCTCCTGATGGTTCTTCCCAAAGTTCTCCGTTACATTTTAGATTGGCTTCTAAGGCCTCAGTCTGACACCAGCATACCCTTCTAGATGCCTCTCATCTCCATTCAAAGTGATGTGTCCGATCTTCTCTGGTTATGGTCTTTTCTTACTTTCCTCAATGTCTTTGTTCATACAGTTACCTATTTATTTCTACCCGGATTGCCCTATAACCTTCCTGTAATCTCTGTTTATTAGCTTATTATAATCCCACCTGTTTGTCAAGGTTAAAATCAAATGCAGTGTCCTCTCTGAAGCCTTTTTTATTTCCTCCAGAGAGAGGCTCTCTCCAAGAGAGATCCTGGGGCAGGATCTTTCTTTCTCCCTCCCTCTCTCTAGCCATTCTGCTATACTCTAGGGCAACTGGTGCACTTGTCTTTTCTTAGTAGATTTCATACCGCTGAGGGAGAGCACTTGAAGAACGGGACCTGTGCCTGGCACATATCGGTGCCTAATCAGAATTTAATGAATTGAGTTGGAGGATTACTGGTCAACCAGCAGTAGGGTCGGATGAAAAATGAAGCACAGTAAGGGCAATATTTAAGTGAGGCAGAGAAGATGTACATCCAGATATAGCCTAGTGTGTATGTGTTTGTGTAGGCTGTGCACCTGTATGTACCCACACATACACAAACATGCACACGCATACTTTAAATCTTCATCATTGTAGTTGGAATTACAATGTGGCCTCACAAATTCCTGGCCACTGGTATACACCCACCTCCTCTCAGTTACTCATTCAAAGGCTATTGTAAGTGTTGCTGAGAAAGGACTCAAAGATGTAATTAAGGTCCCAAGGAGGGAGATTGTCCAGATGCATCTGACCCTCACATGAGCCCTTTAAATCTGGATCTAGAGGTCAGAAACAGGAGATTGGAGATTCAAAGGGCGAGATGAGTCTGACATAAATAAGGGTTTCTCCTACTGTCTTCAAAGGTGGAAGGAACCACATGTCAGGAATGTGGTTAGCCAGTCAGAGCTGAGTGGCCGATGGCTGGCCACCAAGTAAGAATATGGGGACCTCAGTCCTGCAACTGCAAAGGATTTGGAAGCAGATTCTTCCCCCAGAGACTCCAGAGGGGAATGCAGCCCACTTGACATACTGATTTTAGCCTTGGAAGACGCTGAGCAGAGGACCCACTCACAACGTGCCAGAACTGCTGGCCCACAGAACTACGAGGTTATGAGTGGGGGCTAGCTGCTAAGTTTATGGTGATTTGTTAGGCTGCAATAGAAAATGAATTCAAAAATGTTGCTGATTCATCAGGTGTTCTGTATCTCTAAATTAATTTCCTACTTTGATCTCCTTTGTCATCTCCCACTCTGCATAGAACTCTACTTGACCTCAGGCTAGCAGAGAGGAATTTAACACACTAACTAAACATCGTGGTGCAAATTCTTTGTACCTTTTGGAGAACAGGATTATTGCTTTCAGGAAATGACCCTGCTCATATAAATTCATGAAAAAATGTCCATAGCTACAGGACGTTCTCAAGCTGTCCGGAAGCTTGAGAGTGGGCATGGAGTCTTTCTAACTTTTTCTTCAGCACCTGTGATATTTGCATTAGTGGAAGAGTTCAAAGCGAAGCCCAGAGAAGCCCTGTCACGCCTCATGAACCCTGTACCTCCTCTGGGAGCCACCTTGAAGAGAGTGGCAGCATTTAACCTAATGGATTTACTCTCTCCAAGAATGAGTCACTGCGAATCTGATTTAATACATGATTCACTCAAGTTTCCAAAAGAATATTCTACAAGTGACTCAGAAGAAAAATAAGCATGAATTTATGGCATGAAACCATGAGAAGGAGGGTAACCAGAAGATGGCAAAGCTTGAAAAAATGTAATTTGAATTGGCCAGCTGTAAATTTTCTCAGTGAGGAATTAACTGGGAAAGTCCCTAAAGAAATCTTGTGTGGCTACCCTGTGAGGGCTCTGGGTTGCACTGACTCCGATTTTCAAAGAGCACATACACAGAGTAGACCAAGAGACCTATACCAGCAAGAATCATACCTGGAGCCAAAAATCCCTGGAGCCATGTTATGCAGGATTTAAAAAAAAGAATTTCCAATATTTACGTCCATAGTAAGGGATAGTTGTGTGGGCCCATTGCTTTGGGTGAATGTGTCCTGCTGGTGGATGGTCAAGAGAAATTCAGGTCCATCAACTCCCACTTTGCTTCTGTCTTGTTGGTTTGTGAGGGGACATTTTTTAAAAGCAGGAGAAGAGCTAACTGATTCACATAAATTAAAGCCTTCTGACCCAGATGAAGCACATTCTAGCAGGTTCTTAAATGTGCAAGTGAGATGGAGAACCTCAGCAGGTGATCTTTAGGAAAACTTGAAGAGTAAACTCAAGTCAAACAGAGATGAGCAGAGCACAGGGAACTTCATATGAGGAAGACAGAGCTCGCAATGTATAGTTGATGATAACTTGAAGTCAAGGCCAGGCAAGATCTTTTAGCAAGTGGCTCTATGGTAGAAACAGCAGCAGATCCCATGACTGGAGCATTAGGGTTTCTGCATTAGTAAATATACTTAGACAGTTGGTACCTGCTTGAGATAAATATTTTAGATAAGGATTCACTTACCCTTTGTTCTAACTCCTTTAGGTTTCCATTTAAGTCTTTAATCTGTCTGGATTTTATTTATATTTATATTTAGTATTTTATTTATATTTATATATTTGTCTATATTTATATAGATTTAAATATAAGCTCTAATCAAAATCACTGTATTCTTTTTTTTTTAATTAGTGTATTCTAAACAGTCAGCCTGTTTTCTCAACACGAATTCTGAATAATATATCATTTCCCCCAATGACTTGAACCAGTAACAAAACACCAATAATGAACCATAGCTAACATTTGCCAGTTGCCTACTGTGTTTCGGGCACAGTCTTAACATGACTTATCTCATGCATTTCTCATAATAACCCTATAAGGGGGTACTATTATTATCATTCCCATGTTACTGGATCAATCCTCAGTGGGGAAATCGAGACCCAGAGTGGCTGAAAAACTTGTCCAGAGTCCATAGTTAGGGTGTTCAAATACAGACTTGGATAACCTGACTTGGAAATTATTTGATAGACATGGGTTTGTTTCTATACTATTCTGTCCCCTTATATTCATTCTTCTCTGACCCTGCACTGTTCTAATAGGTAGCCATTCAAGTCACTCCCCCAATTTTTTTCTCTGCTGCTTTGTGGTTTAACCACAGCTCCTTCTTCCCATTCTTTAGTATGGTTTTTTAAAATATGAAAGCCTTTTTCTTCTGGAAAAGGTAGCCAAACGATATCAGCCATGTTTTTTCTGGAAGGTCTCTCTCTTGACAAGGTAATGGGTTTTGCAGAGCCTTTTAGCAAGAAATATATTCTGTGGCCGCTTTTGCTGGAGCCACTATCCTGTGAGAGAATAGAACCACACTACTCTTAACCTAGTTGTGGAGATTGTACGCGTCCATACAACTCTGCAATGACGGGAAGTTTTAAAGTGGCAGTGTCCAATATGGCAGCAACCAGCCACATGGGGCTATTGGGCACTTGAAATGTGTACTTGAAATTTAGTGCTTGAGATGATATGATTGAGAAACAGAATTTTTAATTTAGTTGGAACTGATTTAGGTCTCTCTCTCTTTTTTTTTTTAATTAAATTTTTTTTTGACAGAGAGAGAGATCACAAGTAGGCAGAGAAGCCGGCAGAGAGAGAGGGAAGCAGGCTCCCTGCGAGCAGAGGGCTGGATGCGGGGCTCGATCCCAGGACCCTGGGATCATGACCTGAGCCAAAGGCAGAGGCTTAACCCACTGAGCCACCCAGGCACCCCTGGAACTAATTTAGGTTTCAACAGCCACACAGCGGCCAGTGGCTACGGTATTGGAGAGCGCAGATTTGGTGATGAGAGAGTCAGGGAGGAGGGACTGTTCTCAGATGAGCCTCACTTGCTGCTGGGGAAGCGAGTCTTCTCTGTTTTGAGGCTCTCACGTCCAGGGGCTGCTATTTTTCCCCTCAGGCCCCTCCTTGTTACTTAGCAGACCTTTATTTTTGCTGGTTTTCAGCTCTTCCCAGGCAGCACTGGATGGCCCAGAGGACAGAATAAGCGTATGCCTGGGGCATCAGTAAAAGGAAGGTAACGAAAAGAGAAATAATTTGATATCCCAACAGTGACAACCATAGCAAATCATCTGGCAGAATTTGGACTTAGTTGCACTTCCTTATATTTCTTCCATGGCAAGGTGGTGTTTCTCTTTTTTAATTCTGTGTATGCACCATCAGCCCCCAGGATCTTTCCGACGTCTGCCGCACCATTGTATGCGGACTTTTGTTCTTTTAAAGAGGAACTTGAGCTGCTACAGTCCGAGGCCCCACCATCATCAGCCAGTGCCCCAAAGAGCAGGGCTTGCACCCTGGACTTCTGAAGGGGAGCGTGGCCTGCTCTGCTGTAGATAGAACTGGATTCAGATCTGTATTGGGAAAGCACGGTGTTGTGGTTAAAAAGCCAAGATGCTGGAGCCAGACAGCTCAGGTTTGGATCCTGACTCTTGTATATTAGCTGTGTGCTCTTGGACAAGTTGCTGAACCACGCCATGCCTCAGTCTCTCATCTGTAAAATGGGAATAATACTACTACTCAGTGTCTTATTATGACGCTAGGCACTATTATTGTAATACGTGGTACTATTATAGTACTCCCTAGGTGGTCAGGAGAAGTCATTAGGACAGTGTTTGGCATATCGTAAGTGCTCAATCAGTTGTTTGCCAATTAAAATGAGCCCTTTGGTATAGAACAGGATGCTCTGATTCAGTCACTGGGCCCATAATGGGCCACTCAAGTGTGGGTGTTCTTCAGTGTGTAGCAAAGGATCTCCCTGCAGTTGACACGTGATAAACCCCAAATAGAATATATGTATGTCTTTCAGAGAACTTCTACATTAATTTTCTTTAAAAAAAAAAGACTTTATTAATTTATTAGAGAAAGAGAGAGAATGTGCAGGCACATGTACAAGCCAGAGGGAGAGGGTGAGGGAGAAGCAGACTCCCCACTGAGCAGGGAGCCTGATGTGGGGCTTGATCCCAGGACCCTGGGACCATGACCTGAGCTGAAGACAGATGCTTAACCGACTGAGCCACCCAGGTGCCCTGCATTTATTTTCTTACTTTAGCCTCATGACAACCTGCTGGGCTGAGCAGGAAGGTACTATCATTGTTGGTGTGTCAGGAAAACGACAGATGACACCATCCATCAGATAGACTCATTTGCTATATTTAACCAGGGGAGCCACCTGTCATTTTTAGAGCAAAATTCCATGTGATATCAGAGTTACTTCTTCCTCAGTGCAAAGGAGAAAAACTCTCAGGTGCAGCTGAATGAGAGAAGACAGATACAAACAACACAGCCCGCTGTATTTGTATGCACAGGAAGAAGAGCTTTTTTTTAATCCCCTGTGACTTGAATGTGGCCTGGTTTTTCCATTTCCTTTTCAGAAATACCCTGGGACCATGTCTTCCCTAGGCCTGCACCATAGGGGCCGACTCAGGGGGTGCAGAGGCACTCTGGGCCTTCTTGGGATGGCTTGTGAAATGGGGCCAAGCTCTGGGCTAGCACGGAGTGAGCGCAGGTGCCCACGCGCCTCCCAGGAGGTCTGTGACTGCACACCATGGGCTCAGTGTGTGGTTTTGTCATGCAGATTCGTCGTTGGTCCCGCAGCAGATGGCGGCCGTCGGGCTGGGCTCCGTGGCTGTTGTGATTGTTCTCGCATTCCTCTCCTTCTCAGCCGTGTGGTATGTGAGACTGTCATTTTTGAGAAATGAGTGGAATGGCGGAAGGATGGGGTCAGAGTCTTGAAGAACAGCTGGGCTTGAGGAGGGTCAGAGGGGTGGTGGGTGGAGGTGGTCAGGGGCTCCGCACTCGTCAGGTAAGAGGCTTGAGTAGCTCTGTGCCTCAGGGCGGGGAGGGGGTGCCCTTCTGGTGCAGAAAAGGAGCAGGGCCAGCGATGGCTGTGAGGGCTACTCACGGAGTGGTGGCTGGTCCCCCACGCTGCTTCCCATGAGGGTACAAGAGCCACATGTACAGATGCACCAAGGGAAAACCCAAGTGTGTCATTGGACCCCTTTCCTCCTCCACGTCTAGATTGCAGACGGGTGCTACGTGCGGAGGAAGCAGCGTCGCTGGGGCAGGTGCTAGGACAACTTCTCAGGTTCCTGCCTACACAGAGGCCCTGTGGGGCTTCCGTCCGGGTGTGTGTGGTTCTGCAACTTTTTCCATTCCCAGCTTGGCCCCATTTCTGGATTCAAGATGGCGAATACCTCTGTGGAACCCCCGAGTGGAGGAAGCTCAGAAATCGCTGACGTCTTCTCTGCTGGCTACACAACCAGTTCTGTGTCTGTGAACTTGAGACCCTTGAGAGACAATGTAGTATTGGCTACAGGCTACGGGTCATGTGGGCCGGACGTCTGAGTGCTTCCCGAGAGTCAGCTCTTCTGGACGTTGAATGCAGGACAGTCTCTGCACCTTTATAGCATCCCTGGACTAATTTGGAATCCATCTTTCTACAACGAGCGGTGAGGTGGACTTAAGTTTGGGCTAGAATTTGCCTTTATGAAGGAGGTCATTGAAAAGGATAGAGATCGTTGACAGAGGCAACCTGTCAAGCATTTCAGAAGCAACCCTTTTCCTACAATTAATTGACATACTAACAGAAAGTATGCTAACTGGCCTCTCCAGCAAGTTCCCTGCAACGGCTGTGAGGCAGCAGAGCTTTGATACAGAACCATGGGTCTTACAGGTGTCCAAAAGTCATAAGTTATCATTCCAATAAAAGTATTCTGTTGATTTCAGCTGTTCTTCTCTACCACACCAAAGTTTATAGCAGTCTTGCCTGACTTTTTTTATTACTCTCTCTTGAAAATGCCCTGCGTCTTCCTTTAGATCGGGTACTCGTGTAGTAGCAGTGGGCTGAAACACTGTCAAGCCTATGGCCATCGTCCACGTGCTTACAGGGAAGGGGAAAGACTGTGCCTGATGGGACCTTCCCCTTGACCTCCAGCCTCAGTAACTATGACTGTTACCGAGCCATGACACATGAATCATGGGCCACATGACATGAACTATGACACATTAGATATATGTGGTCTACACATTAGAAATCAGCAGTCCAGGACCCCGTTGACTTGCTGAATTTGCAGATGGAACACGTTAGATTGGACTTTTAAACCCTGAGTCAGTGTTCTTTAGCTTTCTTCCCTAACTGATGGTATAACTCCAGGGTTCAGAAAGAAATGAACGGAGCAGAGGCATGTGACTTTCCTAAGCAGCAATGGTATTCTCCTTCTTCTCCCTCTTTTTCGAGGCCTGGAAGATAACAAGCACGGGAGAGACAGGCAAGGGACAGTTCTAGTATACAACCTCAGGGTACAGTGTATATGAATGCGGCCCTGGAATTGTGCAGGGTTGCAGTCCTGCAGAAGAGGGACAGTGCTCCTGATGGGGTGGGCTGCTGTGTTCTCACTCCGTTAGCTCACTGGGCGTTGGTGAGGGTCAGATCCAGGTGGTCTGGGCTGGTGGGCAGAGGAGGAAACCAGAGGAACAGTAGAAACAGGTGGAAACTGTCTGCGGAGCTGCTGTGCCCGGGGAGACCTGGCTCTAAGTAGATGCCCTCAGCTGGGAAGGGTCAGAGAGAGGGAAGCCGTATCCTGACGCTCGGGTGTTCAGGAACAGCCGGCAGCCCCGGCAGCTTTGTCAGTATTCGGAATAATTGTCCTTTGTCCTCTGAGGTACTACCTTGGACTATAACCTAGAATCAGCATTTATTTATTTATTTTTATTAATTTTTAAATTTTTTATAAACATATAATGTATTATTAGCCCCAGGGGTACAGGTCTGTGAATCACCAGGTTTACACACTTCACAGCACTCACCATAGCACATCCCCTCCCCAATGTCCATAACCCGACCCCCCTCTCCCAACCCCCTCCCCCCAGCAACCCTCAGTTTGTTTTGTGAGATTAAGAGTCACTTATGGTTTGTCTCCCTCCTGATCCCATCTTGTTTCATTTATTCTTTTCCTACCCTCCAAACCCCCAACGTTGCATCTCCACTTCCTTATATCAGGGAGATCATATGATAGTTGTCTTTCTCCGACTGACTTATTTCACTAAGCATAATACCCTCTAGTTCCATCCACGTTGTCGCAAATGGCAAGATTTCATTTCTTTTGATGACTACATAGTATTCCATTGTGTATATATACCACATCTTCTTTATAGGATCAGCATTTAGAACCTTCCCTGCTCTCATCTTCGGTGGCTTACAGAGTAGAGCTCTCAAAAGACTACTATAAATAGGTTTCTACTTTTAATTTTTAAAGTATTTTATTTATTGATTGATAAACAGAGAGAGAGATCACAAGTAGGCAGAGAGGCAAGCAGAGAGAGAGGGAGGAAGCAGGCTCCCTGCTGAGCAGAGAGCCTGATGTGGGACTCGATCTCAGGATCCTGAGATCATGACCTGAGCCAAAGGCAGAGGCTTTAACCCACTGAGCCACCCAGGCACCCCTCTGCTTTTAATTTTTATGTGCAGCTATTCAAGCTCATACTATTTTCACAGCCTTTGAATGAAATTTGGACTCATTACAAATGATTGTGGCTAGTGTAGGGTAAGGTCTCTGATGAGTGAGGATTTTCCTGAAAGCCTCCTCTCTCCAAAAAGAGAATCTGAACTTCCATTATTGCTATTATTATTGTTGTTGTTGTTGTTGTTGTTTACTGGACCTGTAAACACCATATGTTTCTGCAGCCTCTTAATTTCCAGCTGTAGAATTAGCTGCCAAAGAAGTTCCTGTGGTCCCGAGGGGAGCTTAGCAAAATTGTCATTGAGAGGAAGAAATCCCACTTGCCTAGTAGCAAAAGCTTCTAGTTAAAATAACAGACTAAGTATTAAGTAAAATATTAGGTAAAATGTACTTCTGCATACAGTGCAGAAGTGTGGAACAGTTTATGGAAGAATACTAAAATAACAAAAACATGAACTTTTTCACTGCCTTTGAACATTCCCAAAGACAGCCCCGGGTTGCTCAGTAGTGTTGCTTAAGAAAAGCAGGGCCTGAGCGTTGGCAAGAAGATGTACCATCTTTCCACAGTTGTGTTTTCTCATAAATGTGAGGTGAGGGCCGCCAGAAGTTCTCTAAATTCGCCTAGTGGCTTTGCCACAAGACTGTTCATTTTTTCCCAAGCAGACTCATGGATAAGGTGGGGAGGGCATCTCAGGAGAGCAAAGGTGGGTCTTTCTGGGAGAACGCAGGGTCTGTTTGTGGAAGGACTGGCCAGGCAGCCCTCAGAGTTGGATTTGAGGGCCTCTAAATAAGGCGAGGTCCAAGCTGGGGGTGGAGGAAGGATCTCTCCCTTAGTTACCGTCTTGGGGACAGCGTGTCTAGGTGAGCACAGAGGCCCAGCTGTGAGCTCCCTTCTAGATGAGGAATCAAAACTGGGGGTTGCCCCCCTTGAGAGCAGATTGTTCCCTGGCTGATCTGTGGGTGTGCACACCCGTAATCTTGATTTCTCTCCACTGGAGTTTTTGTTTATGCACATTTTTCCATTCCCTCCTCACGACAGTTGTGTATGGTGGGAAGGTCAGGGATTAACATTTCCCCCACTTTAGAATGGAGAAATGGGTTCAGACAATTATGTGACCTGAATTGTGTGGTCAGATTTTCCGACTGCAAGTCTGGTCCTCATTCCCGGGGTTGGACAGGCCTTGAGCTAACCTTTGAACAGCACTTTTGGTTTTGGGGAAAATCAGGTCTTTGCGTGTGTGTGTGTGTGTGTGTGTGTGTGTGTGTGTCTGTGTGTCTGTATTTTAAACCATTGTCTTTAACTGCTGTAACATAGGGCTTTTTATATCTATCTTTTTTCACTATAAGGTATCGCACCCACCCCCCCCCATCACTTCTGGAAGGAAACACAAACCACCAGACAGATGGAGGTTAATTAGGGGAAACAGGTGATAGTCTGTCTCTGACTCAAGTCATAGCTGGGCACCTAACCAAGACCAGAGCAGACGTGATTATCTTACAATTCCACATTAGCTTGGAATCAAGTTAATATTTAAATTGATTTTAAAGGAAGTAAAAAAGAATTCTCAGTGCTCCCTTTTTATTGCTGATCTCACATTCGGATTTTCTAAACCGCCTATTTTTCCATTCTATGCATCTAAGAGAAAAACCAGTATCAGTAGTAGTCGTCAATCAGCCAGTGTGTCGGGGCCTCTCGCCTGCCACAACCGTTGTCCTTGAACTGAAGTGCATGATTTGGGAGAGGAAAGAGGATGTGGCTTTTTCTGCCCCCAGGTTTGTGTGCAGGTGATACACTGAAGCAAAAATTTAAAAAACAAACAAAGCAGTATGCTGATTGTTTGAGAGAGAGAGAAAAAGAATGAATGAATCATTTTGGTGATGAGTATGTATACATGTGTACCCATATCCGTACTTTCTGGGCACAACTCAGGGTTACCAAAATGGGGTCCAACTACACATGTTGTTTTGTAAACTATTGCTTCTTTCCTTCCTGGGCGCATATATATATATGTATTTATTTAATGTCAATAGTGACTACATTAAAAGTTTGTGCCATAGCTTCTTTAACCAATACTCTTCTGCGCATGGTGCATTTACCATGTTTCCAGATGTTTCCTAACCTTATACAGTTCGTATAATTGTATGTAATTATCATTTAGGCTACATTCCTAGGATTGAAATTGAAACTGATAGATATTTTGTGTTTACTACATATCGTCAGAGGAATCTCAATGGAAAGTTTATACCAGTTGACATTCTCACCAACCGAAAGCCTCAACACCTCTGGACACTGTTGATGTATTTCAGTTTGATTAATCTGATGGCAGAAAAATGATGACTTGGTGGTATTTTACTTGCATTTTGCATGTGGATTGGTCATTTGTAATTCTGTCTTGGTGAATTGCCTTTTTTTCTCAAGTACTGGGCTTGTCTTTTATTGATATGAAAAGCCCTTTGTATCATAATAATTTTTTTCCCTGGCTATCATATATTTTATAAACAAATTTTCTAGTTTATCATCTCCCTTTTGACCTTGTTTATGTCAAGCATTACCACACATCTTCCTTTTGACCTTGTTTATGTCAAGCATTACCACACACCAAAGCATGCCTTTGGTGCCATGCTTAGAGGGACCTTCCAATCTCAAGGTAATAAATCTAATTCAGCAGTTTAATGGAAAAAAAACATTTAAATTTTTAATCCATCTGAAATTTATTTTAGTATAAGAAATGAGGTGGGGGTGGATCTTTTTTATTATTAAGTTGCTAAATGGTTTAGCCATTTGTCCTATTAATATTCATTGACTTTTTCCTCAGTGATTTGAATTATATACTGAATCATAGAACATTCCCCTTTGTTCTGCTGATCTATTTCTGTGCCAATACCACCTGCTAGAACTTTTTTTTTAAGATTTTATTTATTTATTTGACAGACAAAGATCACAAGTAGGCAGAGAGGCAGGCAGAGAGGGGGAGGGGGAAGCAGGCTCCCCACTGAGCAGAGAGCCCCATGCAGGACTCGATCCCAGAACCCTGAGATCATGACCTGAGCTGAAGGCAGAGGCTCTAACCCACTGAGCCACCCAGGCGCCCCCAACCTGTTAGAACTTTTAAATAGGGCTTTTTTCATACCAGATAAAAGTAAGTTACAACTCTTTCTGTGAATTCTCAGATTATTCTCAGCTTTTATTATATATTTATTCATGGATACATCTTTATTGTACATAAACTAAAGAATTATTTGGTCAGTTTCTCCCCCTTCAAATCTTTACATTTTTTGAGGGGGAGGGAGATGTGTTAAATAGAGAATGCTCCCATCCCACAACATAGTATATATCTCCATTTAATTTTTGTATATCCCTTTCTAGAGTATTCTAGTTTTTTAACTTACAAGGTAGTTTATGCTTATTTTTATGTATGTCTAGGTATTTTATATTTTGTTATCCTGGACTCTTGTGTCATTACCTCAGCTCCTGCCCCTTTAAGTGCATCCCACCCACTCTCACTGCTGGCATTACTGGAGGTCTCTTGCCCTGGAAGTCTGTCCTTTTTCAGGAAAAGTCACATCAAGGTGGTTCCTCCAATGTGATTACTTTCCCAGGTGTCTGCTGGATTTGTGGAAACTCACAGATCCTTGCCATGCCAAATGGAGGACTGTCTGCTCTCACAGCTGACTCCAGCCACAGACCAGTTTTCTTCCTCATTTGACCCCGTGTCCTCCCATTAGTGAACGTGTAGCTCGCCTCCAGGGTGGTGTCCACTTTTCTGTCCTGCTGTCTGGCCTGACAGCCTCAGCTTCTTGACCCTTGAGTTTCTTATCCTTGGAATCAGTTACCAGGCCAGTGTGTCTTCCAAAGCTTTAGGGTACGCAAATCAGATTCTCTGAATGTGGGGCTCCCTTGAACTTTCTCTTTTCAGGCTTTCCCCGAGGAAGGTCCCTTTCCCCGCAGCCACTATGGTGGGGGGATAGAAAATGCTCAGCACACCAGTGGCTTTCTCCAAAGAACTCTTTTATTTTGACCTTTTCCATTTAAATCACTTTATATCCTGGTTATTGGGCTAAGGGTCGCAAGACTGTGGAAAAATGGGATATGGGAAAATTTTAGAATATGGAAGTACCTGCAACCTATTATTTTCAGGGTTTTGGAACTTTGGTCAAAACAAAAAGAACAGTTAGGGGTCAACGGTTATGAAAATATAGCTCACAGAAAAAGAAATGCAAATGGCCCTTAAATATTAAAAAAAAAAGATGCTCAACCTCACTTTTTTAAAGACTTTATTTATTTATTCAACAGAGAGAGAGAGATCACAAGTAGGGAGAGAGGCAGGCAGATAGAGAGGAGGACCAGGCTCCCTGCTAAACAGAGAGCCCGATGTGGGGCTTGATCCCAGGACCCTGAGATCATGACCTGAGCCAAAGGCAGAGGTTTAACCCCCTGAGTCAGGCAGGCACCCCAGTTCAACCTCCCTTTTAAGAAAATTGCAAGTTAGCAAGATATCTTTTCTCACCTATCAATCTGAGGGAAATCCAAAATTTTAACAACACACTCTTTTGAGGCTGTGGGAAAGCAGGCACTCAAACACTGTTAGTGAGGGTACAGGATGGTATGACCTCTGTGGAAAGGAGGAGAACCTGACAACACTTACATTGCCTTTGTCCAGGTGCCTTTGTCCCACAGCCCCATCAGTCCCACTTCCTATGGGCTTACCTGCACACTTTCAGAATGACACAGGCACAGAGTTATTCACTATGACATCGTTTATCATTGCAAAAGCTGAGAAACAACCCCCATGTCTCTCAGGAGGAAACCAGTTAAATGAACTATGATACTTCCTCATAACACAGTGGAATACCATGCAGTTGTGAAAAAGGTATGAAGAAGAACACTGTGCACTGACATGGAGAGGTTTCTAAGATGTTTTGTGTATATGGTATTCTAGCTTATGCGTAAGACAGAGGGTGAATGAAAGTATTCAGTCTTATAAAGAAACACTGGAATAAAAATGAATTAGTGCAAATGGTTACAAATAGGGCAATGGAAAGTGGGGTGGGGTGGACAGGGCGAAGGGGAGTCTTTTGAGTGTTTATCTTCTCATTTTGTTTTGGTTTTAAAAATGTGAGTATATTACTACTCAACAACATAAAAATAAAGTTTCATGAGAAAATGTATTCTTTTTCATTTCTAGTTACACATTTGTCAAATCAAAACCTGACAAAGACAGGTTATGACTGTGGCTTCCTTCTCAACCTAATCCAAGACACCGCAGATTTGGGTAGGATTGGTTTAACTTCTTATTCCAAAATTGGTAGAGCATCTTGTGCTATCTTTTACAATTTCTGAAAATTCTATGCGGGAGTAGAAGTGCCCGTGTTACATCCCTGGGATCAAATCTAGCATCGAGTTTCTCTTTCTTTTGAACTGGGTCAGTGGGTGGATGGTCTCACTCTCCTGTGTGGGGTCCCTGTTCCGCCCCCACTGACACACCTGTAGATCTTGGCTCCTTTCCATGGCTTCCACTCAGAGTCTCACTGAGGACTGCAGATGTTTAAAGATGTTTAGAGAGTGGGATCACTTTCCAGTTGGTGCCATAACCAACCACCAGGAAGCTGGTGGTTAACAACCACATACATTTATTAGTTTATAGTTCCCCAAGTCTGTCATGAGTCTCTTTGGGCTGGTAGCATATGGGCAGTACTGTGATGCTTCTGCAAGCTCTTGGAAGAATATATTTCTTTGCCTTTTCCAGCTCCTAGAGGCTGCTCACATTCTGTAGCTGTGGGCTTTCCTTCATCTTCAAAGCCCACTGTGTGGCATCCTCACATCGCTCTCTGACTCTGACTGGCTGTGCACCCAGTCTTTCACTTGTAAGGATGCTTGTGATTGCCTTGGGCCTTCCTGGAAAATCCAGGATAATCTCCCTACCTCAAGTTTTGTAATCACATCTAGAATGTTTCCTTTGCTGTGGAAGAGAACATAGCTATAGCTCCTGGTGCATGGACATCTTTGGTGACCCTTATTCTGCCCACTATGGAGAGTATTATATTTTAGATATGCAAATTACAAATGGATTATTAGTTATCCTTGTTCTTCAAGGTTCTCTTCCCTTCCCATCTTTATTCTTTATCAGACTTCCTAAATTTCTGAAATACAGAACAATATAGCTATGTCCTTTTTTTTTTTTTGCTAATCTATGCTGTAAGCATCCACCTTTACCCAAATAGTTTACCAAAGTTTTTTTGTTGTTGTTGTTGCTGTTACCAAAGTATTATTTTATTTCCTTTTTAAGATTTATTTATTTATTTTAGAGACACAATGTCGGGGGAGGGGCAAAGGGGCAGGGAGAGAGCGAATCCTCAAGCAGACTCCCTGCTGAGCATGGAACCCAATGTGTAGCTCGATCTCATGACGCTGAGATCATGACTGGAGCCAAAATCAAGAGTTGGTCTTAACCGACCGAGCCACCCGAGTGCCTCACCAAGGTATTATTTTAAACAAAAATATTTTCCTCCATATGTTACCAGCCATTAACTTCAATTTTATGTATATTTGGCCTTCTGAAAATTTCACAAATCTTATTGAGTATATTTTTCCTTGTTGCACAGTTGTGATGGAGTGATTTTTCTTAAAAGTTTTTTGGGAATTTCTGGGCATGTGATTTTGGGGGACAACCAGAAACTAGAACATGAACTATCTGTAAGAGAAGTATAGCAAACACTCCATATACTTGTAGCCATGTATTAGTCTTCTATTTGCTAGGCAACAAATGACCACAAATGTAGGGGCTTCAAACAGTCCACGTTTATCCTGCCACACTTTCTATGGGTCAGGATCCGGGCATAGTCTAGTTGGATTCTCTGCTCAGGGTACGACAAGTCTGCCTTCAAGGCGCATTTTCATCTGGAGGTTCGACTGAGGAAAATTTCTCTTCCATACTTGTTTAGATGGTTGGCAGTGTTCATTTCCTTGTGGTTGTATGGTAGAGGGTCCCAACATTTTGCTGGCTCATGCCTGGTGGCTCAGGTCCTAGATGCCACCTACAGTTCCTACTGCCGTCATCTGCCTCGTGGGCTTCCTGAACACAACTGCCTGATTTCTCCAAGCCAGCAAGGACAATCCAGGACGGCTGGAAGGACAGAGTCCCTCTTTGAAAGGGCTTTCATCTAAGTCGGGCCCACCCAGGACAATTTCTCTCCCTTTTAACTATCTAAAAATCAACCAGTTGGGAACCTTAATTACATCTGCAAAATCCTTTCATCTTCGCTCTATTCTGTCCTTAGAAGGAAGTCCCATCGGGAGGATGAGGCCGGGAGGGGGTGGAGGGTGGGTGTGTGGGTGGAGCTGGGGGAGGGGAAGGTTATATAGGCTGTGGACACTAGGGGGCAGGGATTGGGGGCCATCTTAGAATTCTGCCTACCACAGGTTGCTAAAGAAAAAAAAAACTCAATTGTGAACTTTAAACTTCACCACAGTATTTACTGGGTCCTTCTGATGGGGCTATTTTGTCTTTATAACAAAACCCTAGGGTGGGACTCCTGGATGGCTCAGTCGCTCAAGCCGCTGCCTTCGGCTCAGGTCATGATCCCAGGGTCCTAGGGTGGAGTCCCTCAGCAGGGAGCCTGTTTCTCTCCCTGCCTCTGCCTGCCACTCTGCCTGCTTGTGCTCTCTCTCTCTCTCTCTGAGAAATAGATAAATAAATAAATAAATAAATAAATAAAATCTTTAAAAAAAAAAAAAACCGAGGGTAAAATTTTGTTCTCTCTAGGGAGAGGTGCCAGGGCCACTGGGAGTAAAAATGACCAACAACCCAGAGATTTTAGAAAGGCAGCTGGGTCTGTAAGGCTGCTTTCTCTCTCTTTTTTTTTTTTTTTTAATTTTCAGCATAACAGGATTCCTTGTTTTTGCACCACATCCAGTGCTCCATGCAATCCGTGCCCTCTCTAATACCCACCACCTGGTTCCCCCAACCTCCTACCCCCTGCCGCTTCAAACCCCTGCTTTCTCATTTTTGACTCAATGACATTCACTTGAGTGAGGCACCGAGCTTTGGGGGAGGGAAAAGTTACCATTTCCCTGGGTGCATAGGCCTGTGTCCTATATCCTAGCCTTTGGGTTAGCAGGATTCGAGGTTTGTGAACTTAGCCTGAAAATGTCTATCTCTGCCAAGCTTGAGAGAGGTAGTGTGTGGCCCTGGAGGGTTAGCTCTCTCCTATAGTCCCTGGAGGTTGCCATCCTGAGACTTGGTGGGTTGGACAGGGTAAGGCAACATTGACCAGACTCAGGGCTTCCAGAGTGTGGAGAGAGCTCCCTGGATCAGAGCTGGAGAGCACAAAGGTCATCCCCAGCCCCCAGGACCCTCCCTGGCCAAGGACTTGGTAGTAGGTGCGTATAGCTGAGGGGAAAGCTGTCACAACTCTCAGCCACCAGCCGTGACTTACAGTGAAGAGTGGACCCAAGAATTTAAAAGAGGCCTGAGTTCCAAGAGCTAAGGGAACTTGGCATTTTGGGGGGGTGATAGCTGTGGCTTGGGGTCTCTAAGAGATGAGCACCAGGTGAATCCAGGGCCCTGGTGGTTTGAGGGGCTCTGCTGTGCTGGTGATGATCATGGACACGGGGAGGATCTCCAACATGCTGCCTTCTAATTAAGAAAGGGCAATGCCCAGGACAGGGGCATTGTTATCACAGAGCCTAGGAAGGGGCAGTGGCTGGGCAGTGCAAGTCCTGAGCTGAACAAGGAAGGCTATGTCCCAGTCCTGGGCCAGAGGATATAACTGTCCACAGTGTGCATAGGAGATGGCACACTGGGCTGTCAGGCTTCAAGAATCCAGCCTGTCTCCAGCTTGCGGCCAAGAGTGCAAAGCAGCTGAATCTGACTTGGCCGCCTGTGATCTGCGTTCACCAACATTCTTACTGGATTTCTCCTGGAAAATGAATGCATAGCCATCTGGTCTGACTCTCAGTCTGAGTTTGGTGCATCTGAAACAATTTGCTGGATTAAATGGGGACTGAAGGAACTCCACAAAGGCAAAAGGACCAGCCCCCAGGCTGATCTCAAAAGACTACCTCTCCATCTCCAGCTGTAACACACCTCTGGTGTCAGTGGCTTTCCTCTCTTTCCCCTCATTTCTGCAGCCCTTTCTCTGGCTTCCTCTCCCTCAGCAGGCTGCTGCTGCTGACCCCTGCAGGCCTCATTGAGAGGCCACTCGGATGGGGCTGGAGTTAGGTGCAGAGCTGGAACCCATAGTGGAGAGACAGCTGGGAGAGCAGGTGAGCCTCAGTGAGTGTCAACCGTAGACAGATCAGGACTTACAACTGAAATCAAAGGAAGTGACCCATTTCTGGAGGGAAACAGGCAGTCTGCCTTCCTGGAAGGATGCACGAAACCAAATAGCCTTGTGGAGTTGACGGGCAGCTTTGGGGCGGGGCGGGGGGGGTGGCCTGGAGTGTGGTCTGTATTGATCGTACTGCACACTTAGCTTTCTAAGGTTGACCGGACAGCTCACCGTCCTCGACCTCTGCCTGCAGGTCGGTTGCCACCTGGCCCCTCATTCCCCGGTTTCCCAAGAACACAGGATTCATAGAACCTCTCAGCTGCCACTGCAAGTTAGCCTGCATTTTAGGAAACCGACAAAGTTTCCAAATGGACTTTTTTTGCTGTAGGACTTCTGCTTTGCATAATTGCTTGCTTGGTCAACCACCATGCTGCCTGCTGATAAACCAGAAGTAAAAGAGGGTGTTTGAACTGAGCAACAGGAAAAAGAACTTATTTTGAGCAGATACTTTCTGAGTGAAATGAAAGCCCGAGACCCAAGTCTGAAGCAGAGGATGACCAGCTATACTCACATGCACGCGTTTCAGCAGGGAGCCTCCAAAACTCTCTGAGCTCGGGAATTCCCATCTAATCCCGAGGAGGCTCCTTGGGAACACCACTCAGAGGGTGGTGATAGGTCATTAGAATTGTTTACATCTATTTTTGTAGGGTTTAGAGTGAATGCTTATAGCGAAAGGAAACTTTTTTTTTTTAAACCATAACACAAAGGGATGAGGTTTGATGCACAGTTGAAAGAAACCGTAGCTTAAGTTAGTCTGTCTTACTATATTTTTGGAAATGCTCCAAATAGTTAGGCCACATACTCTAAGACTCTAAGTGTATAGATGATGATGATGATGATGACTCCCAGGAATAAACTTACTGAATCACCACAGGTTTTTGTTTATTTGTTTGTTTGTTTGGTCGCTTGATTTTTAACTGCTGATTTTCCGAATGTCATTGTCCGATTGGTTTGGAGTGTTCTGGGCCCACCCGTGAGCCCACCTTTACAGCCTGTGAGACATTCAGAGCTGTGCGTTATTGGCAGTCCTCCCTGCTGAGTATAAAGCTTGGGGGTCCATTTCAAATTACTGGTGAAGGATGGATTATTAGGGAAGGGTGGGAATAAATGTCTAATCATTTGGGCAAAACTTGTTTGCAATAAGCATGGTTAATAAAAGAGTGAAGAGGCCTACTATGTGAAAGTCTTATCCATCAATAAGAAAAACTGTAAGCTCTTCCCGCAAGGGGAAAAATGATCAGACAATGCCCAACAAGTCTGCCGATGTTTTTCTCTGGAAGTCATACCTGTATTTTAGTTTTTCCTGCACTACTGAAAATGGAGCAACCCATGAAGAACCTGAGAACATTGGAGTTGGGAGCTGGGTGACCATCAGACAGCTGACCAGTATTTTCCCTATCTAAAGGTGAGGTGTGATTGTCATCCTGGCTCACACAGTGTGTGTCTCCAACCTCTCTATTCCCAGATATTATTATTATTATTTTGCCTACCACTAGTCTTCCCTAATTGATGGCTTTCAATTGATCATATCTCTCTGAGTCCTATTTCTTCAGCCCAAAGGAGGGCTTAATGTGTGTCCCCCATATGGAGTGTGCCTGGGAAGCTTCCCCTTAGAGTTTCAAAGGAATGAGACTGGAAGTGTAAAATTCAGTCCCATCTGTTGTTAATTTATCATTCATTCTCAGCAAATTGGTTGTTAGCCCAACTGAAACAAACTGATTTTTTCCCCCTTTCATTTTGACCCTGAATTTCCCCTGTGATTGAGAGATCAATCCAACCTTCATTTCACAACACCCAGCAGATATCTGACTGAGTGCCACCCGGGATGGAGTTCCTACACTACACAGTGGGTCAGAGTGACAAGCAGAATGATGGGGAGCGAAGCAGGAGGCCAGCAAGTCCATTACTTGGGTGGATTTGGGGCTGGACCTTGGAGGATTGGGAGGGTTTTGTCAGGCAGAGAAGACCAGGGGGGGAAATTCCAGTAACGGGAGCAGGGGTATAAGAATGTGAACAGAGTCATGAAATTTCAGTAAGAGAGATGTTAAAGATCACAAAGGAGGAACTAGAGAGGAAAGTCCAATGTAAGGGAGACATTATGAAAGAAAACATGGAGGAGGTAATGGAGCACTGGACTGGCTGGTGTTGGAGGGTGCAAGGAGGTGGGCAGAGGAAGGGGAAGATTTGCTTATTAAGCCTTTCAAAATAACATTTAGAAAGAAGAAAGCATCAGCTAGACAAATTGTGACTTTCATGTGACTTTTCCCCAAAAGCAAACCAGATGTTTATGGTTTTCCCCAAAACAAATCAGATTAGTCACTTGTGATGCAATTAGTGTTTAAACGAGTCTTTAGAATTTCCCTTTGGGAGTTGCCTTCAGAATGTGTTAATGACCTATCACAGAGCATCAACTAGTTTTGCTACCTTATAATTTTCTCTGTCCCTGTGCGCCTCTGTATAGGATAAAAACGTCCTATATGCATATAAGATAGAGATCATTAAAACTTAACCAGTTGCGCATTCCTTTTATAAATTGGAGAATGTGGCAAATGGCTTTTACCTATTTCCAAAAATCAGATACAGTCTAAAAAGGATTTCATTTGTGCATTCAAAATACCAAAAACAACGTGCTGTGGGCTCTGATGACAAGCCCCGAAGAGAGACTCCAACAGTATTTTGAGCAACAATGCACTGGAGTCAGTGTTGGCCTCTGCACTGTAAACACAGGGACCGTGTTGTATGATTATATATATTCTGTGGAATTTTTGTCACCATGAATAAACAAGTTGTTGTGTGACAGTTTATGGTTCACAGTGACCTACAGTGCAGTCAGTCAGAATCAGAACTCTCTTGCTAAATCACCCGTGAAGACGGACAAAACTGGGGAAGGAAGGGGATTTCCTAGCAGCATCAAAGACGCAGACCGACAACCTGGTGGAATCAGCTCATTGCACCCTCTGGCTTTGTTTCACAAACACAGAGCCGTTGTGCAAAGGGAAGAGAGCCCTTCCCATGAATTGAACCAGGAAATAGGCAGCCATGCATGCTTCTCTATATACTGATTCCACTGGGGAGGGCAGGCAGAACTGCCCCCTCCTCGACCACATCCCTGGGCAGTATTCTAGATTTAGAAAGAACATAAAGCTTAGAAAGAGCTGAGCAGGGGCGCCTGGGTGGCTCAGTGGGTTAAAGCCTCTGCCTTCGGCTCGGGTCATGATCCCAGGGTCCTGGGATCGAGCCCCGCATCCGGCCCTCTGCTTAGCGGGGAGCCTGCTTCTTCCTCTCTCTCTCTGCCTGCCTCTCTGCCTACTTGTGATCTCTGTCTGTCAAATAAATAAATAAATAATCTTTAAAAAAAAAAAAAAAGAAAGAGCTGAGCAGTACACTAGGAAGGAACAGGCTACAAGGACGCAGGTGTGATTCCTCAGTAAACTGCCCAAGGTGGTACATGTATGTGTGTGTGTGTGTTGCATGTGAACATATATATATGGGGGGGTGTATGTATGGTGTGTTGCATGTGTGCATATGTGGGGGGGATGTGTGTGTGAAGGGCACTGGAAGAATCCTTGTAGGAGTGATGGTAGGAACTGCCGCTGGTCATACTTCCTCCCTTTTTCTTCAGAGGTCAGTAGAGTCAGGAGAAAAAATTATATCAGCTCTAGAAACTATATTTTTTGCTGTTTGTCTTTTTTCTTTGTTCATTTTGTTTCTTAAATTCCACATATGAGTGAAATCTTGTGGTATTTGTCTTTTTCTGACTTATTTTGCTTAGCAGAATACCCTATAGCTCCAGCTATGTCATTGCAAATGGCAAGAGTTCATTCCTTTTTTAGGGCTGAGTAATATTCCATGTAGAAATATCCTACATCTTCTTTATCCATTCATCTATGGGTAAACACTCGGGCTACTTCCATATCTTGACTGTTGTAAATAATATCACTATAAACATGGGGTATATGTATCTTTTTGAATTATTATTTTTGTTTTATTTCTTTTGATGAACCTACTTTTTTTTTTTAACTTGGAAGGAGGGATGATTTATTCTTAATTGCCCAACTCTTTTTGTTAGAGTAGCAGCAGATTGCCTGTCATCTGTATTACACATATTTTCCCACATTATTCCTTTGTCTTTCAGCTTTATTTATAAGCTTTTGTTTGTTTGGCTATTGGAAAGTTCTTGTTGTTCACAGTCGAGGTTATCAATCTTTTGTGATTGCCAGTTTTCATGATGTGCTCAGAAACACCTTCCACCCAAGATTATAGAAGTACTTATAGAGTCTTTCTTCTAGGTCTTACATAATTTTAGTTTTTACTTTAAAATATTTGTTGTATTTGGAATTTACTCTGAGTACTGAGTGAAACAAGAGCCTACATTTTATTTAAAATATTTCTCACCAAACCTGTGTTTATCTCTCCTGCTATTCATTGCAGTGATAATAGCACAATTATTTATGTGTTTATCTTTTCCCAATCACAGATTTGAAATATCACCTTTTTACTCTGCAGTTGGGACACTTTTTAAAATGCTCTCTCCCACAAATATAATGTTGGGATTTTGACCAGAAATAAAATGATTTCCTGGATTATTTTGAAAGAATTTATGTTTTTACAACCATACTGAAGATTTATTCATAGCATATACCTTTTCACTTAGTTACCTATTATTTTATATTTCTTGGGAACTTTCTGATTTCTCATATAATTCAAATTTATTTGTGTGATTTCATGTTTTTGTATTTTTACAAATGGATTGATTTGGGGTTATATTTTAATACACTGTGAAAGTTGTGATTTTTGAATGTTAATATATCATGAGAACTTTTGGACTTTTCAATAATTATCTGCTGAATCTTAGACTTTGTATTATCTGTAAATAATGATAATTTGTCTTCTTTATTTCAATATTTAAACCATATTGGGCTCCCTGTTTAGCAGAGAGTCTGCTTCTCCCTCTGCCTGCCTCTCCCTCTGCTTGTGCTCTATCTGGCAAATAAATAAATAAATAAAGTCTTAAAAAAAAAAGAGAGAGAGTTGCCTGGGTGGCTCAGTCCTTTAAGCTGCTGCCTGCCTTTGGCTCAGGTCATGACTGCAGGGTCCTGGGATCAAGCCCCACAACAGGCTGCCTGCTCAGTGGAGAGCCTGCTTCTCCCTCTCCCTCTGCCTGCTGCTCTGCCTACTTGTACTCTCTATCTTTGTGTCAAAAAAAAAAAAAAAAAAAAAGATATGCCTTGCTATTAAGGAAGTCTTTCACTGAATCCCATTTCACAAAGAGCATTTATCAGGAGTGGACACTAAATGTTAAGAATTGTTGATATCTACCATAGGATCATATGCTTTCCCCCTCTTTGGTCAATATTAACTCAGATTTCCTAATATTTAGCTACCTTTGCATGATTGGAATACACACTCATAGTCATGGTGTATTGCTGTTTAAATCTATTCCTAGATTCTATTTGTTAATACTTTATTTAGAACCTTTTATTTTTTTAATTTTTTAAAGATTTATTTATCCATTTGAGAGACAGAATGACAGAGTACGAGCAGATGGGGCAGAGGGAGAGGGAGAGAGAATCCGAAGCAGACTCTGCACTGATCATGGAGCCCCCATGCCGGACCCGATCCTACAACCCCGAGATCACAACCTGAGCCGAAACCAAGAGTTGGTTGCTTAATCAATGGTGTCACCCAGGTGCCCCTAGAACCTTTTAAAAATCAATTTTGATATCTCTAGTTTTGTCTTGTGAAGTATATTGGTATTTGTTCATTGACAGGAATTCCTTCTTTCTTTAACCTAGAACATTTTAAGTAACCTAGGAATCTCTTTCCATCTAGTTTTTCAATTATGTCAGACTGGATTATTCCATTTTCTCTGTGATTGTGAAGTAGCGTTGCCCCTAGACATTGCCCCAGTGTGAAAGGAAACCATGAAGAAACAGTGTGCTTGGCCGCACAGTCCCTCTTGCAACACCACATACCTTAGCAATCATTGGTGGACCAATGGGCTCTATGGGGGAGTGTTTCTTATTCTTCCAGAAGCTTGTCCATGCCTCCAGAACTCATACTGGTGGGAACCTTTGGAATTTCCTTCACTTGAGACCTGCAACACTGCATTGAGTCATGAGCTGAGACTGGTGTTGGGTCATGGGATTCTCAATTTGTTCCACATGGAACCTATCTGACTGTATTCTTCAGAGGGAGCTGATACGCTGACGGGAGATGGTTATGTTTCCAAGGGACTCTAGAAAATGTAAAAATAAACCAATAGCTTGTACTCTGTTTACTTAGTGTATTTTTAGTTTTTCGCTGGAGAGAGGGTACTAGGGTAGCTAAGAGACAGGAGAGCTACTTCAAAAGGAGAGTGGTCCCAGCTGAGGGACCAGAATCAAGAACTAAGATTCAGAATAGTACATCTCTAAGTGATACCATGTGTCCTTTATTCAGGCCAGAACATTTCAGCTATTTCTGTATGATCTTTGCATATCAGAAAATGACAGGGACACTTCTAAATCTCTTAGTTTATAAACAGAATATGACTAGAGGAATGATGGTAATCATTTGAATGCTTACCCTATGCCGGGCAGGGAGCTAAGCCCTTTGTAAACAAATTATGTTGTAGGTGTCTAACTGTCTTCATCATCATCATCATCATCCCTATTTTAAAGATGACAAAACTGAGATTTAGACTGGTTAAATCATTATCCAGGGTCACCTAAGTACCTAGCAGAGCTGGGATTCCAACCAAGGGCCTTGTACTCTCAATCTTGAGCTAAGAAATTATTTTGAATACAAAGTTCTGTAAGTGCGGACATTTGTCTCATCTGAGAGGAGTTTCTGTATGATAAACTCCACTTCCTGGTTCCTAGCTAAGGGATCACAAAAAGACGACCCCTAGGAATAAAAATCAAACACTGGCAAATACTTCTTTTCGCTTCTGAAATGTCAAGGTGACACCCTAGTGTTCTCTTTTCCAAATGTGAATACAATTCATTTTGTTTCCCAGTAAATATCTTTTTAGTTTTGCAAACTTTGACCTTAGGGTGGGTGTGAGTATGTGTTTGTTTTAGGTGCTCGTATGTCAAAACAGTTTGTAGTACAGTTAATTTTTAAATTCCTCTTGGCCGTTGGTTTAAACAGCATTCCAGCCACTGGAGAGTAGACAAAGAAATGAGGTCACCTCCTAGGAAACTCCTAAATGAACAACTCTTTTCTTGCTCTTAGTAATTAAATTCTCACATTCAACTTCATCTCAGGAGTAGCTTCTCTTTCATTTCCTGTGATATTTTAACCTATTTTTCCCCGCTGCACAGTGGCCAAAACACTCCATATGCAAACACTCTTGTGCCTGAGTCTTGCTTATGTTAGAAATACCCTGGTAAGCCCCTCAATTCAAGGTACCCCTAGCATTCTCCTTGAAGGACATCCCAAGTGAAGCGGGGTGCAGAGAATATGTCCTGTCACACGAAGGGGTGTTGGTTGCCTGTCTCTAATATTTTTTCACTCTGGACCTTGCCAAGGCTCACACGTATAGTTTCAGAAAACAGCATTGCATTGTTGGCTGATTTGGAAGCTCCAGATCTGTGGCTGATAATCTTTTTTTTTTTCTTTTAACATCTTAATTTAATTTTATTTTTTTCATGTTCCAAGATTCATTGTTTATGCACCACACCCAGTGCTCCATCTGATACATGCCCTCCTGAATACCCATCACCAGGCTCACCCATTTTACCCACTCCCCCATAACCCTCAGTTTTTTCTCAGAATCCACAGTCTCTCACCTTTTGTCTCCCCCTCCAATTTCCCCCAACTCACTTTTCCTCTCCTCCTCCTAATGTCCTCCGTGTTATTCCTTATGATCCACAAGTAAGTGAAACCATATGATAATTGACTCTCTCTGCTTGACTTATTTCACTCAGCATAATCTCCTCCAGTCCCATCCATGTTGACACAAAAGTCAGGTAGTCATCCTTTCTGAGGCCAAGTAACATTCCATTGTATATATGGACCACATCTTCTTTTCCCATTCATCTGTTGAAGGGCATCTTGGCTCTTTCCACACAGTCTTTGCTATACCCTGAAATCCGCTGAGAAGCTTTAAAAAATACTCATGCTTAGGGTCACCTGGGTGGCTCAGTCAGTGAAGCGCCTGCCTTTGGCTCAGGTCATGACCCCGGAGTCCTGGGATCGAGTCCCACATCAGGCTCACTGCTCAGCAGGGAGTCTGCTTCTCCCTCTCCCTCTGCCTGCCTCTCACTCTTGTGCTTGTTCTCTTGCGTGTTCTCTCTCTCAGATAAATAAATAAAAATCTTTAAAATAAAATACTCATGCTCAGGTCTCACATGACTGATTTAATTACCCTAGAGTACCACCTGGGCATTACCCTTTTTTTAAAAAAATATTTTATTTATTTATTTGACAGACAGAGATCACAAGTAAGTGGAGAGGCAGGCAGAGAGAGAGGAGGAAGCAGGCTCCCTGCTGAGCAGAGAGCCCGATGCGGGGCTCGATCCCAGGACCCTGGGATCATGACCTGAGCCGAAGGCAGAGGCTTTAACCCACTGAGCCACCCAGGCACCCCATTACCCTTTTTTTTTTTAAGCTCCTCTGCGAACTCTACTGCACATGCCCTCCCAGGGCAGGAGTGCAGAGTTGGCTGGTTTCTTGTTTGGAGCAGAAGAAAAGGGAACCGGCAAATACTAGGTAAAACCATTGCTGCTACCTTAGTTATCAGGAAACAGAGTCGCTGTGATACCTCAGAGTCCAGTGCCTTCCATTGGTCTCCTCCCACAGTGTCTGTCCTCAGAATTGTACTTTACAGAGAAGAAATGAACTTCATCTGTTTTTACCAATAGGGAGAACTAAGTTGATATCTATTTATTTATAACTAAAGTATAGTTGACATGCAATGTTATATTAGTTTCAGGTGTATGGCATCGGGATGTGACATTCTTATGCATTACTACTCACCACACGAAGCATAGTTACCATCTGTCACCATACAAAATTATTACAATATTGTTGACTTTACTCTCCATGCTGTTCTTTTGGCCCCCATTACTTATTTTGTAATGGGAAGTTTGTACCTCTTAATCTCCTTCACTTGTTTTTTATTTTTACCTGTGTTTTTAAATATAGTGTTTAATGTTGACTTGAGAGTATGGGAAACCTTAATTGTAATACATATGATACAGAGTCTGAAACTAAGTCACACCATTTTATGATAATCACAGTATTTTAGTTCTTGTGGGAAGAAGTTTATGGATGTTTATAACTCTGGTAGATGTGTATCCCCTTCCACTGACACCTTCCTTCAGGGTCACAAACGTGCAAATCTACCCTGGGCTTTAAAATATTTCTCTCTTGGGGCACCTGGGTGGCTCAGTGGGTTAAGCCTCTGCCTTTGGCTCAGGTCATGATCTCAGGGTCCTGGGATCGAGCCCTACATTGAGCTCTCTACTCAGCAGGGAACCTGCTTTCCTTTCTCTCTCTCTGCCTGTCTCTCTGCCTACTTGTGATCTCTGTCTGTTAAATAAATAAATAAAATCATTTTTTTAAAAAGTCTAAAAAAATTTAAAAAATAAAACATTTCTCTCTTTCTTTTTTGCTCCTCTTTCAATACACTGTACCGCCTTCTCGCATCCTCTCACTGCCGAATTCTTCAAGAGCACAACCTATACTTTCTACTCTTTCCCAAACATCGCTAAATCTAGCATCCATCTCCTATCTCCATGGAAACTGTACTCACAAGAGTGATCGAGGTTTAGGGACACAAGTCCAATTCCGGTAGCTTCTCACTCTTCATTTTTCTTGACCTGTAGTTACTTAGCACCTTTTAAATTTTATTTTTATTATTATTTTGAGACGGGGGAGAGGGAGAGCATGCATGCAAGAGCAAGGAGGGGGGCAGAGGGGGTGAGAGAGAGAGAGAGAGAGAATCTCAAGCAGACTCCCTGCTGAGCATGAATCTGACAGGGGGCTCGATCCTACGACTCTGAGATCATGATCTGAGCTGAAACCAAGAGTCAGATGTTCAACCGACTGAGCCCCCCAGGTGCCCCTATTTAACACCTTTTTAAGTTCTATGATGCAATGGTGATCAAAACACTGTGAACTTGACACAAAAATCTATGCATAGATCAGAGAAGCATAATTGATCCAGAAATAACCTTGGATACATTGGGGTAGTTAATATAGGAAAAAGGTGGACATCAGATTAAGTGGGAAAAGAATCCGTCTATTTCATTAGTGACCTGGCTGTGCATCATAAGGGATATGGGGTTGGACCCGTTCCTCATGTGTCACATACAAAAAGTATATCTCAGATGGGTTAAAGTTTTAAATGTGAAAAAAAGAAAATTGAGGAGAACATATGCATACACTGGGATAAGGGGAGAATTCTTTTTTTTTTTTTAAAGATTTTATTTCTTTATTTGACAGAGATCACAAGTAGGCAGAGAGGCAGGCAGAGAGAGAGGAGGAAGCAGGCTACCTGCTGAGCAGAGAGCCCAATGTGGGGCTCGATCCCAAGACCCTGGGATCATGACCTGAGCCGAAGGCAGAGGCTTTAACCCACTGAGCCACCCAGGCGTCCAAGGGGAGAATTCTTAAACAAATCAGAAAACCCAGAATCTATAAAGGAAACATAGGTATGGTTGGCTACATTAAAATATATTTTTGTATCTTGAAAAACACCAAAATCAAAGTCAAAAGACTCCCAGCTAGTAAGATATGTAATAGAGATTTAATGTTCTAATATACAAGGAGATCCTACAGATTGATAGGAAAAAACCGAGCCAAATTTTAAATGGATAAGGACATCACTGGGCAATATATAGAAAAGGAAATGCAAATGCCCAATAAATATGGAAGACAGCGTAATATAAATTAAGGCAATTAGGAGATACCACTTCCACGGACATTGGCAGAACACCAGGCACTGATGAGGCTGTAGGAATAGGAGTTGGCGTGGTCTTTAGAAATGCAATCCAGGTATATCCATTACAAGGAAAAACATTTATATTTGGCCTTGAAATCTCACATTTGGTAATCCACCTCCAGGAAATAAGGACACTGGCATGTAAGTATATGTGTACAAAGATCTTTGCTGCATCCTCGATTCCCTTATACGTAAGAGAAGAGAGGCGTGGGGTGTGTCCCTTAGAATCAAGGGGCTGGGCCCCAAAACAGATCTTACAAATGCCCTTCTGAATCCATCCTCACATTATTACTTATTATTCAGTTCCTCTTTTTCCTGCTTTTCTTACTTTCAGTGCAGGTTTGTTTTGTCACATGATGATAGAAACATTTTAAACTATCTTATTTTTATTCTATTTTTGTCATATTTTCCTTAGTTTTCAGCAGTTTGTACTTTTCCCTATTCAATACGTAAAAGATAATGGCTGTTATAATTCAATCATAAATGATATGCCTTGTCTCCATTTTGTTCTTTTTTCTTGAATTCTCACTTATCTAGAATAATGACAGTCTGTCTTTACAATGAACTTACATCATATTTCTTTGTTTTTTCTTCTGTGTCATTTTTTATGTTTCTCGAGGTTTGGGATGTCACTGATCACACTTCAATTCTACGTACTGTGTTCTCTGAGATTTCTAAATGCGTTCTTGAAGCTGTGATTCCCTATTTGTCCACGATGGTATTTAAGTAGGGGGATTTGTTTTTCTTATGGAACATGAGGAATTCAGAAAACATCTGTTTCCTCCTGTTCTTGACAGAGCACTTGAAATGCTGCAATTCTGGACACATCTGGTATAGAGTGGTGTCCTCATTTTTATACAATGCAGGTGTTTCTTGTTAACCTACAAGCTGGAAGGAGTCAGGAAATTCAGATATTTAGCTTCATGCTCTCTCATTCCAGGGAGGACCATCTCTCCTGTTGTTGATGTTGGTGTCGGGTCTCTCCCTGCCGGCAGTCGGTCGGGTAGATCGGGGGCTCTGCCAAAGGAGGTGGGAGAAGAAAGTGTTGGGGGGGCGCGTGAGCGCAGGGGTCTCTCCCCCAAGGCTTGCATCCTAACTTCATCACTTGCTGGTTGGGTAGCCTTGGATGATTAACTTATATTTAGTTCCCTCATCTGGAAGAAAAAGTTAGGGGGATAATAATAGAATTCCAAAGGGTTGTTTGGAGGATTAAATGATATCATCCGTATTCCCGGCACACACTAAATGCTCGTGAAATGCCAGCTACTGTTAGTATTTTTATCATCATCATCATCATCATCGTCATCAGCCATGAAGAGGACTGATGAACTTTTGGGATCATTTCTGCCAGTGCTCAACAAAGTAGCGTAACAATGGTTTGCTCTCTCCTCTAGAACTTTCTGTCCACAATTTTTCCTGCAGACCAAATACATGCTGGCTCATAAGGGGAAAATCACAGATATATTAATAAGGAGTAAATTTACTGTCACAGAATAGAAATCGAGACTTTCTTAAGTTGACTCATTCCTCTTACATAACATAAGGGGCAAGTCCTTGCCACCTCCAGAAAGAAGGTCAAGTCAGTTAAGCAAAGGGCTTTGTAGCTCTGTGGAATGAGAGGACTTTTTTTTTTTTTTAAGATGTTTATCTTTGAGTAAGCTCTAAACCCAACGTGGGGCTTGAACTCCCAACCCTGAGATCGAGTCACATGCTTCACCAACTGAGCCAGCCAGGTGCCCCTGAGAGGGCTATTTTAGAAAATATTTCTTTCTCTAGAGCTGCGGGGAAATTTAGGCAAAATGTGGCCAAACACCCGAGAGTGAGTTTCATTAATTTATCCATCTTACAAGGCTTGGTTGAGTCTTTCTTGCATGATGTGTTTGTGGCCATAAAAAATGATGTCTTTGGGGCACCTGGGTGGCTCAGTGGGTTAAAGCCTCTGCCTTCAGCTCAGGTCATGATCCCAGGGTCCTGGGATCGAGCCCCGCGTCGGGCTTTCTGCTCAGTGGGAAGCCTGCTTCCCCCTCTCTCTCTCTCTGCCTGCCTCTCTGCCTACTTGTGATCTGTCTGTCAAATAAATAAAAATCTTAAAAAAAAAAAAAATGATGTCTTTGAGGCACCTGGCTGGCTCAGTCAAAAGAACATGTGACTCTTGATCTCAGGGTCATGAGTTCAAGCCCTCCCTACATTGGGTACAGAGATCACTTAAATAAACTTTAAAAAAAATTGATCTTGTTGTCAGAGGTTGATGGGTACAGAGATAAGGAGCAAGAAATCAACCGGATGATGGTCTCTGTTTTCCTCTTGAGCGAATAAGTGGGCAAAAGACACCTGTCTCCCATGGACACTTGACAAGGCAATTTCCCAGCACAAGCCCTTTGCATTTCCCAGGTTCTAGTGTTCACCCAATCCCTCCCCTCTGAGGATGCCTTTTCCTATCTCAAATTGCCTTGCGTAGAGAACATTCTCTTCCTGGCCATCCTAGAGGGGAGCAGGTGGCATGGGAACCATGCTTGAAGCCAGTGCCATGACTACAGGGGCCTGAGATAAGCCAAGGGTACAACAATGACATGAATAGCAGGCACTGTTGAGTGTGTGCTTTGAACTCAGGAGGAATGAGGCCTTTTGAGGCTGGGGGATTGGAGATGAGTTCACAACTAAAGTGGCACACGTTCTCCCATACTAGGAATCATGGCTCATGTTCCCCAGAGCTTAAGCAATTCACCCAGAGCAGAAGCAAAACAGGCTTTTGTGGGGAACGTGGAAACTGGCTGGTAGGTGTTCTCCATACCACAGATATGGGGGGAGTCCTCCCGGAGTGGCAGCTGGTAGGGAACAGTGGTTTGTCAAAGTGATTAGCAAAGTGGCTGACGAGCCAATACCGTGAGTCACCTTCATTGGAGCCTGGTGTCCCAGGGGAGGCTGAATCATGTACTTTCCCTCTTTGTCACCAGAACCTTGACCTCCCTTTGGAGGTTTTCCAAGGACACCCGAACGCCAGGACCCATTGAGGTGTGAAGGGAAAGTCTGGACTTGTAAGTTTGGGATGTCAGGCCTGAACTTGCTCTGGGGCTAGAAAGTTCTGGTTCAAAGCAGGAAAATTGATTGAATAAAGTTGTTTTCTTTGTTTCCTTTGTATATGACTCAGCATTCCGTCAGGTGCCCAGTAATTGGCAGGCCATCTCCCTTCCTGACTTTTCCCCCTTTCTCCTGAGGGATTTGAGCATCTTATATTAGGGAAAGGAGCTGAGAGTGGCTTGGAGGACTAGAGTTTCTAGTAGTGAAAGAGCAAAGATTTTTGCCCAGGAGAAGGAACAGATGTCTGCCGTTTGGCAAGTACAGTTTCCCCACCATCCAAAAGTAGAGCCTTCCAATGAAAACTTTTCCGAAGCCAAAGTGGGGTAAGGTGAAGAAGCATTACCGGCAATTTATACGAAAACATTTTTGAGCATTCCTAGACACCCAAAATAACTGCTCTCAGGCTTTTCTGGTACCATTTATTCTGTGGCCCAGAATAAACGGAGAGCGAGCCCAGGTGTGCACAGATACCGCTCAGAGCTCTGGTGGCCCCATGCAAAGAGGCTGCGTGAACTTCCCAGGGAAGGAGCTTGGGGGCGCCCCTCACTGCCCAGAGGACCCAGGCCGCCTCTACGCAGGCTCGCTGCAACACGGACGCTGAACGCTATTTTTGCTTTTTTCCCTTTTTTCATGAAATTAAAAATTCCCGTTGTGGAGAAAACAGGTGCTACTGTAGGTCTTTCATAAAAGCCAAGTGGCCTAATGTAAACTTTTGAAAAACGGGGGATACCTGTCACGGTGTTGTGCGGTCCATCCTCCCTAGAACGTCAGGAAGACGACAAGCCGTCCAGAGGCAGCAATTCCCTTTGGAAGGTCTTCCTGGACTACGGGTACTGGGGCTCTCAGCCCTGGCAAAGGGCCACCCAACTTCAAGGATCTATGTAAGTTTGGCCTATGGGGATCTTGGTGGAAACCATGTTGATAGCAGGTGGGCCCATGGGTCAAATCTGGCCCCCCGTCTGTTTTTGTTGACCTGTTAGCTAGAGTGGGTTCCTATTACTGTCTGCAGCTGGTTTCAAGCAATAATGGCATGGTTGAGTAGTTGCGATAGAGACCCATCTGGCCTGCAAAACCTGAAATATTTACTATCTGGTCCTCTACGGAAAAAAGGTTGCTGGTCCTTGATCACCAGAGATGCCTCCTGAATGTTTGGCTTCCCATCCCAACTCCTGATTATTAACTCTTGGATTGGCGATGGCAGTGGGAGGTGGGGGGAGAAGAGAACCCTCTCAATCATTTTTTTCTTTTCTTTTTTTAAATTGATATATAATGTATTACTTGCTTCAGGGCTACAGATCTGTGATTCATCAGTCTTACACAATTCACAGTGCTCACCATAGCACACACCAGTGTCCATCACCCAGCCGCCCTATCCCTCCCACTCTTCTCCCCTCCAGCAACCTTCAGTTTGTTTTCTGAGATTAAAAGTCTCTTATGGTTTGTCTCTCTCTGGTTTCGTCTTGTTTCATTATTCTTTCCCTTCCCCTAGGATCCTCTGTCTTGTTTCTCAAATCCCTCACATCAGTGAGATCATATGATAATTGTCTTTCTCTGATTGACTCATTTCACTCAGCATAATACCCTTTAGTTCCATCCACGTCATTGCAAATGGCAACATTTCGTTTCTCTTGATGGCTGCATAATATTCCATTGTATATATATATATACCACATCTTTCTTTTTCCATTCATCTGTTGATGGACATCTGGGTTCTTTCCGTAGTTTGGCTATTGTAGACATTGCTGCTATAAACATTGTGGTGCACGTGCCCCTTCGGATCACTACGTTTGTATCTTCAGAGAACCCTCTCAATCTTTGATGTTACATTAAATCCCGCCAGTGGGATGGAACAGGGGGCTCAGTGTCATATGTACCCTAATTTTATGGAAAGTAAACAGAGCAATGTTCTCATTCTTGTGCATATTCAGGTTGGAGTTAAAATCACTCCTAACATGCTTCAGCTTCTAGGCCTTCTGTTTGACAATCATGGCTTTTGTCTTCCCGAACCTGTTCTGGAAGTAACATCCTTAGGCCCCTCTATCTTTGCATATTCCAGGCTGACCATTAGGTCCCATCTTCAATGTCCGCCCTCCTCTCCACCCCTGGAAGTCTCACTTTGTTTCTTCAACTTGCAAGTTCGCCTAACAAGATTTTTTGAAACAAATTTGCTTCCAGATATCCTGGCTTGTTTTTCCTCAGACAGTTGGACCATACCTCCCAAATTAAAAAGTTTAGATGTGGGGTTTCCATTCTCTCAATCTTTACTGGATTTTTAAAAAATATTTTATTTCTTCATTTGGGACAGAGCGGGGCACAAGCAGAGGGGAGTGGCAGAGGGAAAGGAAGAAACAGGCTCTCTGCTGAGCAGGGAGCCCAACACAGGGCTCAATCCCAGGACCCTGGGATCATGATCTGAGCCAAAGGCAGACACTTAACTGACTGAGCCACCCAGGAGCCCCTCCCTAATGGATTCTTTTTTTTTTTTTAAGATTTTATTTATTTATTTGAGAGACAGAGATGAGAAGCAGGCTCCCTCCTGAGCAGAGAGCCCGATGCGGGGCTCGATCCCAGGATCCCGAGAATATGACCTGAGCCGAAGGCAGAGGCTTAACCCACTGAGCCACCCAGGCACCCCTCCCTACTGGATTCTAATGCACATTCCCATTCTGGTAATTTGTGTACATTCCTTGTTCATTTCCTGAGTGCAGAACTGAGTCTTAGGCAGCTAAGCCAGACTGAACAAGAGTCAGTTTGATGCAGGTTCAAGTTCTGACTGGTCCACTAGGCTGTAAAACCAAGGGCATATCATTAACATCATTCGGCTTTAGTTTCATCATCTGAGATGTTCTAGTAATCCCTTCTGTGCCTCCAGAGATGTGGGGATTAAATAAGATAGTGCCATCAAAGTGCTTTTGAGGAATCCGTGATCTCGGCATCCTTCGATATCCAACTCGGAGCCTAGAGCGCCGGAGGTGAAGTCACGTGCGGAACTGTGACATTCACCCTGGAGGTCAGGATAAGGCCCGGGCTTGGGAAACTGGCACTTGACACCAACATTTCCTTCTTCTTCGGGGGCTTGTGACTCATCCTGAGAATCAGTAGCTGACCCGACCCCCAGCTCAAGCTTCACAAGCACATCGTAATCGCATGATCCTCGCTGGGCTGGGGACACCCAGGAGGAGAGGAGGAGAGAACTTGAACTGGACCAGGGTGAGGTGGGGGCCTGTGGAGGCTCCAAAGTACAGGTGGTTGAGTAGAGCCCCCGAATGCCCAGGCTGGAGGGCTGCAGGCTGGCGGGCCACCCACCCTCGGCCTGGTCACCAGGGCCACCGCCAATCACGTGTCTTTGCAGCAGATGTGACAGTTCCTTCTCCTCTCCCATTGGGCCCGGGCTTTTGTGTAATCTCCTTGGAAAGGGAGACAACCGTCCCAGGGAGGACAAACAAATCTCAGGATGTACATCCTGCAGAGACAGGATAATTAATGATTCAAAATCCTCCAGATTTATTTATTTGAAATAACCAAGATACGGTTTACACTCCTTCCTGTGAAACATGCTCTGAGCCCTTACTTTGATCTTTTCCTTTGTGCATTTAGTCGGTCCGCTCCCCAGAGCCTCCTTCGTCGGAGGGGTGTCGCCTCTGTCAAACAGGGTGGGAATTAGAGTTTGAGAGGCAAGAATCCTGTTTCCTGTCTCTTGCTCTCATCCACATGTTGCCACTCATTGCTATCCCTTTACGCAATGAAAGACACTCACATGGAGGCTTTATCAGCCTCTCAGGCAGCTGTGAGGGAGCTCCTGAGGGAGGCGTGTGGATGGGAGCCAAGCGGGCTCTGCACCCGCCCCTTGTCTGAGACGACTTATGGGAAGTCATTCTGATGGGAGGACAGATGGGTCCAGGGAGGAGCCTTCCACCTGCCATTTTCTGTGGCCACACTGTCACCGCCAGGCGTCCCCCAGCTTCCAGATAGGTTTGACAGACCGTGTGCCTGGTGTTCTTCCACCCAGACTCTCATGGCTGTGGTGGCGCCATCCTCAGGAGAACTTTGGTCTGACCCCGTCCTCTGCCTTCTGAGGGACCATGGTATGTGGTTGTCCCCTCTCCTGCTCGTCAAATCTCTCCTTTATGGAAGACTCCCCAACCGCATTAAAACATGCTCTTTTCTTCCATGCCCCAACACAAAACCCCAAAACAACCCTCCAAACCCATGCCCCTTTTTAGAAGTAACCCACTTTCTCTTCTCTCCTTGGTAACCAGAGTTCTTGACATTGAGAACCCTTGTGTCTGCCCCCCTCGCCTCCATTCCACTCACAGCCCACAGCAATCTGGCCTCCCCAGGACCTGCTCTCCCGAAGCTAGCCTGTTCACCTCACCTTCTTGGAGCTCTGTTGACTCCCTTCCTTTTCTTGAAACCTGTTTTCACTGGCCTCTGTGACATCTCACAGTCCCGAGTTTTTCTTTTACATCTCTCATCACTTTTTCATAGCCTCCTTGTCAAAGACGCCCCTAGCCAGTCTCTTCTGTTGGAGCTCTTTAGAGCTCTGTCCTAGACCCTCTTCCCAGCCAATTCCTCAAGAATGAAGCTTCACATAGCATCAGAGAGGGGCGCCTGGCTGGCTCAGTGGGTTAAACATCTACCTTCAGCTCAGGTCATGATCCTGGGGTCCTGGGATCAGGATTGAGCCCCATGTCAGTCCTTCTGCTCGGTGGGGAGTCTGCTTTTTCCTGTGCCCCCCCTTTGCACTCTCACGTGTACTCTCTCATGTGTACGCTTTTGGTCTCTTAAATAAATAAATAAAATCTTTTTTTTTTTTTAGATTTTATTTATTTATTTGACAGAGAGAGAGAGAGAGATCACAAGCAGGCAGAGAGGCAGGCAGAGAGAGAGGGGGAAGCAGGCTCCCCGCTGAGCAGAGAGCCCGAGGCAGGACTCGATCCCAGGACCCTGAGATCATGACCTGAGCCGAAGGCAGAGGCTTAACCCACTGAGCCACCCAGGCGCCCCTAAATAAAATCTTTTTTAAAAGATCATCAGAGTGGGGTTATGGACATTGGGGAAGGTATGTCCTATGGTGAGTGCTGTGAAGTGTGTAAACCTGGCGATTCACAGACCTGTACCCCTGGGGCTAATAATACATTTTATGTTAATTAAAAAAAAAAAAGAGCATCAGAGAGCTTGCAGCAGAATGGCCCCGCCAGAGTGTTGGAGCTGTTGGTTTTGATGTGCACAATCAGGCTGGAGAAATGGGAAGATGGGGTTTCAACCCATAGAATCACTGAAAAAGCAGCCCAGTTAAGTATTTCCTCATCTGAGAAAGTCACTCATGGGGTCGGTCAAGGTGAGCTGGACTGCAGTGCAGTCAGTGAGCCTGGGGATCCCTGATCGGCCTGTGGGCCTCCCAGGCCAGGACCCCTCGGTTTGACAGCTTAGCCTTAGCTCTCACAGATACATTATCTGTATGATTCCGTCTATATGAAACATCCAGAAGAGACCAATCCATAGAGAGAGAAAGTAGATGGGTGATTGCCAGCTGCTAGGGGGAGGAGAGAATGAGGAGTAGCTGCTTAATGGGTTTGAGGTTTCCTTTTGGGGTGACAAAAATATTCTGCAGCGCGACAATGGTGGAGGTTGCACAAAACTGTAGATGTACTCTGTGTTGCTCATGGTATAAAAAGCCTGGGGTTTTCTCCGGAAGAGGAACCACTGCTACTGAGCCAAGCCAAATAGCTCACTGATGGGTTCAGGGTCAGCTGTGAGTAGTAGAGAAGGAGCCGTAAAGTGGAAATGACTCTTCCCACCAAAATGACTGAAAACCACACAGTCCTCTCAGATAGTGTACAGAATGTGCTATTTCTAAAGATAACCAGAGGGTTTCTAAGCTATCTTCGTTATCAGTAAACTACAGGTGTGTGTTGTAATGGTAGAATACAAGTTGAAAACTAAATGATATGGGTTCCCCCCCCCACTTCAAATCTATTTTTCTGCGACTATGATGAAGTCAGGTTGGATGTGTTGGTGGAATATTCTGGTAGCCTGAACTGAGGCTGGGGAAGGAGGCTGACTTGGAATGTTTAAGGCTTAGAGCTGGCAGAACCCTGTAACCAGTTGGATAGTCTAGAATTACCCTTGGCCAGTGACGTAAGTGAACACTACTATATGGGGTTTTTTCCTAGGATGTTGTCTTAGTGTATTTCTCACAACAACCCTGTAAGGGGACCCAGCGGAACCAGGATTTGAACCAAGTGTGTCTCCCTGTGAAGTCCGCTAAATCCTACTGTGTCTGTGAGGCTGTGTGAGCCCGTGAGTCAGACAGCGGGGGATTGGCTGTGGAAGGGAGCTGCTTGTGCCCCAGGGCTTCCTCTGACCACCGCGGAGCCCACATCTGTGATTTCTCTTGCTGTGCCTGCAGCCTGGCGTGGCTTTGGGAGACAAGGCTGACACACTCATCTTGCGACCTTCCACAGCCTTGACAGTTTATCTCTCCTGCTGATAACAAAATGAGGCAGAACCATGCTGCTGAGTGAAAGCTCTAGAGTTGGCTGGATTGTCAAGTTTCTCCTCACACTTGCCATCCCCACTTCATTTCCTGCCTTGTAAACAGGCAGGATGAGAGCAGGTGATAACCAGAGAACTCCGCTGTGCTCAGCGTATCCTGTTATTGTGAATCTGAAGTCCTGTTTTGGCATCGACTGTCCTATTTCCCCCTCTTTTCTTCTGGCTGACTCGGAAGATCACGAACCTTGGAGCCGGTGCTGAATTCATTCAAATTCCAGTCCTGACTCCAAACTTCAGTTTCCATTTTGCCTGAAAATAAATAGAAATATTGAACTCAGAGTACTTTTTTGTTGTTGTTGTTCATTTGTTTGTTTGTTTTTAAGTAGGGTCCATGCCCAGGGTGGAGCCTAATGCAGGGCTTGAACTCATGACCCCATGATCAAGACCTGAGCCGAGATCAAGAGCCTGATGCTTAACCGACTGAGCCAAGCGGGCACCCCTCAGAGCCATTTTTGAGGGCTACATGAGATCATGGAAAAGGACTCAGCACTTCTCCTGACTTTTAGTAGGCATTCAAGAAATCATCTTTCTTCTCTTCCCTACACCCCCTTGCCCCCCCATTCCACCCCCAATTGTTTTAATTTTAGCACAAAACCCTGACTAAGCATTCAACTGTTGAGTGGGCTCCATAAGTTGTGGTGCTCAGACTGGAGGGAGTAGGGTAAGCAGGTTAGGTTTGGGAAGTCATGAAGAATATAGTTCATCTGGAAACGGGGGAGGCAGGATCCCATCTCTCCCTCACTGATTGGAGCCGGAAGGCTGAGGAGATCTAAAGCATGTTCTGTCTTTTCTCTCCCCTCTTCCAGAGTACCCTCCCTGCCCAGAAGTCTCAGTTTGGGCCTCAGTTAGTACAAGTTACTGTACAGGCTTGTCCCACTCTTTCCCTCCCTCTGGTGTCAAGACTGAGGGCAGCTGGGGCCCAGACTTGAGAGAAATGATAAAACGTGGACTTAGTTCCTGGGGCAACAAAAACCCTGAATTTGGTTGGTCCTTTCCCTCAACAGGGTTAGCTTTCCTTGCAGTGCCCTGATGTCTCCATCTTCCCCCTTCACACACACACACACATATCTATTCCCAGATATCAGCTTCCAGAGAGTATGTGAGTCAAGTCAGCCTCACCCCAGTCCTGCCACAGCAAATTAGGACATGGTTACCCAAGAAATGCCCAGCAGAGCAGCCCCAGTAGAGTCAACAGATGACTTCATTAACCTGAGTAAAGGAAGTAAGCTTGGTATTGAATTACAATATTTCTCTACTTCTTCCTTTCCTTCCTTCTATACCAGGCACTTGAGCAGGTAAACCCAGAATAATAATAACAGCCAGCATATATAAATGTATGACATGTTTTCCGAATGATTCTGAATTATTTATTTAGGTATATTAACTTATTAGTGACAACTCTACAAGTTAGGAACTGTTGTTATTCCCATTTTACGGATGAAGAAACAGAGGCATGGAAAGGTTAAGTCCCTTGTCCAAGATCATACAATTAGTGGTAAATGAAGACTCACACCCAGGAAATTTAATTCTACATCCTGGGCTTTTAGCATTACACGAATGCAGAATAGGATATAACATGACTTTAAGTCAAGTGCTAGGTCTGAATTTTGGGTCATGATACAAAGAGTCAATAGTTAATGGGATGCAATCAGTATCTTTTGAATGAAACTAGTTATTTGCATTTCCTTATAATCAGAACATGTGGGCTGGGGTATATATCAGTGTAGCCATCTTTGAAAAATATAATTTGCCCCAACATAGTTGAGGATGTTATAAAAATTAGGACCTTTATATAAAATATTAAAATTTATTCTACTAATAAAAAGTAAAACCCACAAAATTTCTTTCTTATTCTAGGTTCTACTTATATACCTTCAAAGCATTATCTACCTAGAGGGTTGGGGTGACTCCAAAGCCATTGTCCTTACGTAAGAAGAAATTTAAAAGACCACATTAAAAGCTTCAGCTTTTAAATGTACATGTTCTCCCAAGTAAAGGACATATTCCAATCCCTTACCTGATACTTAAAAACCAAGAGGGGAAAATTACTTTCAACCATAAGGTTCAGAGAGAGAAGCCAAAGCCTTTGGATTTCCCCACGTCGAGGTTTGGTTGCCATAATGAGTGAACAGGACCATGGGTGGGCCCCGCACTGTCTCAGATTTTGCTGGGCGAGGCCTGCACTCTCTGAACATGACTGTCACCTTCTTCTGGATATTGCTCTCTGGCAACCTGCCAAGAGCTTTCCTGGTGATGTTTCTGTGCAACATACCGACGCTTCTTATGGTATAGGCTCTGTTATGACCAGGACCCAAACAAAAGTGGGGACTCCAAAGTGATTCCTCCCCTTTGAGAGAAGGATGATTGAGCACATATCTTTGCCTCTGGACTGGAGAAACAGACTGATTAACTGGCATGGATGTGGGAATGTGCAAATTAACGCCATCATCAGAAAAGAATCTGTTCTAATCACAAAGATGGCGAAAGTCAATTTGAAAACAGTGCAGTGCGGTTGCAAGAAGAATGTAATAGTATCAGTTGCTTACTGAGCACTCTGTACAGGGTATTTTATTTAATTTTGACCAGGAGCCCTAAAACGGTGTTAAAATGATCTCTATTTATGGGTGGAGCAGTGGAAGCTTTGAAGGTTGAGATAACGCGCCCACAGTCACAGGGACGGTCAGTCGGGGAGCTGAATTGCAATCCAGACCGTCTAACTCCAGCGTTCACATCCTTCACTGCGAAGCAATCCTCTGGGTCCTCCACAAGGCTGTTACTTTTCTGCAGCCTGGTTGAGTTAATGGTATCACCTCCCCATTGGTCCCCACACTCAGGAGTTATCTTTCACAAGGTTCCCCCCATTTCCCTCACATCCACTATTTGTTTAACCTGTGGACTTAGGCTCTCTCATGTGCCAGACAGTGTGGACAGAAGGAGGAACAAGGCTATAAGGACTCCTGCCTGAGTTAAGCTGATCTTCTCTGGGGCTTTAAAATTTGGAACCAGACAGAGTAATTATCTGTCTCATTCTGGTGGTGAAAGAGGGAGACGCCAGGCCGGGGAGCCTCTTGCAGCCGTGCTTCCTGTTGTGTGGAAAAATCTGGAGGAAAGTAAACTGACATTCGGAGAGAATCGGAAGTGAAAAATGGTGCTGGCAGAGTGTTCAAGATTCTGTTTCTGGCTGTTTGTTTGTTTTTAAAGATTTTATTTATTTATTTGACATAGAGAGAGATCACAAGTAGGCAGAGAGGCAGGTAGAGAGAGAGAGAGAGAGAGAGAAGGAAGCAGGCTCCCTGCTGAGCAGAGAACCTGATGCGGGACTCGATTCCAGGACCCTGAGATCATGACCTGAGCCGAAGGCAGAGGCTTAACCCACTGAGCCACCCAGGCGCCCTCTGGCTGTTCTTGAGACCAGTTGTACCCTGCTCTCAGGGCCCTCCTGTTAGCCTTTGGATGATTTTCACTTTCTCCCTCAGATTGTTAGAGTTGTGTTTCTGTTTCTTGCAAAATAACCCATTCTTGAATGATACAAACCAAAACAAAAAGACATGCACAGTCTCATCCCCAGAGATAAGCTAGTTTCGCACTGTGGTGTGTATTCTTATAATAGTTCCTCTTAGAGCATCTGCCCAGCTCACCAAGAGTCTCTTCCTGGCCATGGCCCCTGATCCACAAGACCTCTCATTGCCATGTCGACATCACTCGGCTGTATCCACTTGGCCATAGTTTTTTTTTTTTTTTTTTTTTTTTTTAGTTTATTTATTTTTGTAATTTTATTTTATTTTTTTTCAGTGTTCCAAGATTCATTGTTTATGCACCACACCCAGTGCTCCATGCAATACATGCCCTCCTTAATACCCACCACCAGGCTTACCCCAACCCCCATCACCCACTCCAAAACCCTCAGTTTTTCTCTCAGAGTCCACAGTCTCTCATGGTTCATCTCCCCCTCCAATTTCCCCCAACTCACTTTTCCTCTCCAACTCCCAATGGCCTCCGTGTTATTCCTTATGCTCCACAAGTAAGTGAAACCATATGATAATTGACTCTCTCTCCTTGACTTATTTCACTCAGCATAATCTCTTCCTGTCCCATCCATGTTGATACAAAGGTTGGGTTTTCATCCTTTCTGATGGAGGCATAATACTCCAGTGTATATATGGACCATATTTTCTTTATCCACTCGTCTGTTGAAGGGCATCTTTGTTCTTTCCACAGTTTGGCGACTGTGGCCATTGCTGCTATGAACATTGGGGTACAGATGTTCACTACATCTGTATCTTTGGGGTAAATACCCAGTAGTGCAATTGCAGGGTCATAGGGTAGCTCTATTTTTAATTTCTTAAGGACTCTCCACACTGTTTAACAAAGTTTGGCCATAGTATATTAATCCTATGGTTACTGAAATAGACAGTAGTATACATCTTAGTAGTCCAGATGAAAAATTTTAAGAGTTTCTGGCTGCCTTAACTTAGGTCAGGAACGATGGTTTGGCCATAGTTTATTAATCCAAATTGTCGTTCCTGCCCCAAGTTGGGCCAGCCAGACACTCTCTCTTAAAATTTTTCATCTGGACTATTAAGATATATACTACTGTCTATTTCAGGAATTTCTGTCTTCCAAGTGCAGCCTCTGATCTTGCTACTCACGACACCAGACTTGAGGCCTCTTTGCACGCCTTCCTAAAGAAAATCCATTTAACAAAACATTAATGATCAATGTGGATTCTACTTAATATTTGCTAGAAGAGACAGAGGAGTGGGTTTCCATCACACACTAACTTACAAACCAATCAAAAAGCCCCCAGTCCCAGCGGGGCTGAGCCACCTCCGGTGGCCTTATCTGCTCTGTGTTTTTCCACATGGGTCTGAGTCCTGGTGGGATTTTAAACTATTTGTTTCATAGTTAAAAGTCAGTTCTCTAGATCTGTACTTCCACTTAAGCTCTCACCCAAAGGCCTTGGTGATCAAGAAATGTGGGTGCCCAAGAGGAGGAGCTAGGGTCCAGGTTGCCCTTGTTAATATCCTTGTGGGATTATTGAGCTCTGGAAGTATGCTACTCCCGCCCCCCACCCCTTGGCTGGGACAGCTGGACCTTCTGGTTTAAAAAGGGTCTTTAACCTCACTGTACCCTACTGGCAGCTCCAAGTAGGTCCGAGGAGACCAAGGAAGACAATTGCATTTGAAAGTTGAATGTCGTGACTGTCCTAGAACAGATTCAAGGCATGTGTTGTCTTATCTCATGCAGTGAAACCCCTCTCCCTGCACTACCATCCTATCAAGCATTGTTCTTTGCGAAGTTCTTCCGCAGAGGCTACCTTATTTCCTCTAACAATTCTGTGAGGTAAGTGATTATGTCCAATTTACAGGAAAGAAAAAATCAGAAATCATACAACGAAAAATAGGAAAGATGGGACTAGATAAGAAACTGAACAGATTAGCCTGGGGCAAATTTGTTTAGCTTCTTCCCATGGAAAGTTTATGATCTTTTCCCTCCCCCCATTGCTTTCTCCCGTAACAAAGTCTTCAGTTCAGTATTTTCCAGGTCAAACACTGGGCTTTATGCCCTTTAGTCTCCAGGTTCTCCCAGCTTATTTTAGGCTTTCTTGCAAGGCTCTCAGTGGGGCTGTGGGTCAGCTTGAATAGAGACAAGGTCAACACTACTTGAAAGGAGTCTGTGCCCTGAAGTTTGTAGTGTAACCTTGAATTTCTTGGCATTGTTAGAGAAAGGGGCCGAAAAGTCTTGCCAAGCCTGAAGGGCCAACAGCCTTGTTCTGAGGAAATCTCACTGCTTCAGGGCTGTTGAAATGAGGAGTGAGGTCTCAGGGTGTGATGAGGTCTGGTAGGTGGCAGGGAGCTTGACACAGTGAGATTTGTGTATTTCATTGAGCTCTTCGCAATAATTAGCACACAGAAATTTATGGTATTTGTTGATGATTTCTCAATCTTCATGTCACTAAATAAATCCTTTTAAAACTAGGGATAAATCTTATTATTTGTGTTGCCTTAGTATTATTTTTAAATAACTAAATGACCCAAAGAAACAGCTCTTGGATTTACTTATCTGTTCTGTCCAATTTCGTTTCCAATGTATTTCCACCTTTATCTTTATTATTTTGATCATCTTAATTTCTTTCCGGTGGGTTTTATTTAAATCTTTCATTAAAATGTTAATGTGTTATTGTTATTCTTTGTTTGGTTAACAAAAAAAAAAAAGCTGCTCTGTGTTAACAAAATTTGGCCATAGTATATTAATCCTATGGTTACTGAAATAGACAGTAGTATACTGTTATTAAATGGAAGCATCTCATTTTTTTTTAAACAAGAAAATATTTTAATTTAATAGCAGAATCACCATCCATACATAACAAGGTACTGGGTGGCATTTTTCCTCTTGTTTTGGAACTGTGGCTAAAACTGAGGGCAAGGGGAGCTAACCAAGCACCACATATTCTAAGTTCAAAAGCTTCTGGAAGTTGGGGTCAGACGCCTCAGACGGCTCTGTGACACATGGAGGAATAAATCTAGCCCTGCCACTCACCTCGGTCTCCCAACCCCAGGTCAGTACAAGAGGAGGCCTGAGAAGCACAAGGAGGTTGACACCTCTTTGTGAAAGGAGTGCTCCTAAGTAGAGGCTCTTCTCACACTCCTCTGGGGAGGAAGGAGACACTGACCCTTTCAATGGCAAGATGGTTTCAAAATAATCACTTTTAAAGATCAAGAATGTTGGGGCGCCTGCGTGGCTCAGTGGGTTGAAGCCTCTGCCTTCGGCTCAGATTGTGATCCCCGGGTTCTGGGATCGAGCCCCGAGTCGGGCTCTCTGCTCAGTGGGGAGCCTGCTTCTCTCTCTCTCTCTCTCTCTGACTGCCTCTCTGCCTACTGTGATCTCTGTCAAATAAATAAAATCTTAAAAAAAAAAAAAGACCAAGAATGGCATTGAGAATGGAGGATTGGCATTTTATTCCCTGCTTGGCTGTATGCTTACCAGTAGAGAAGCCTACCTTCTCAACATCTTGTGTGGTAGAAATTTTCCACAGGAAGAGTGAGCACTGACTGAGGAAGGTCGCTGGGCTTTAGCCTTCTTTCTGGTCCCCTACCAACAGGGCCATCACCCAGACAAGGAATCCCAGGAGATGGGAGCTGTCCCATGGGGGATAGGGAGAGGTGGAAGAGGTCACACTCATCACAGAGCAAGCAGGGGAACAACTTTTTTAGGGCTTTCAAAAGACCTACCCTGCAAAAGTGCTAGCATTTTGGATGGTGTCTTCGATTCCTGGGGTTGCCTTAACAAAGTCCTACAACTTGTGTGGCTCAGACAACAGGAATTCATTATCTCACGGTCCTGGAGGCCAGAAGGCCAATATGAAGGTGTCCCCAGGTTGGTTGCTTTGTGGGCTGTGAGACAGAATCTTCTCCATGCCCCTCTCTTAATTGCAGGTGATTTGCTGGCAAATTGTTTAATTCCTTGGCTTGTAGACGCGTCACTCCAGTATCTGTCTTCACTTTTATGTGATGTCCTCCCTGTCTTCACATCCTCTTCCCTCTATGCAGGTCTGTCTCTGTGTCCAAATGTCCCTTCTTTATAAGGACACTCATCATGTTGGATTAGAGACCGCCCTAATGATCTTTTAACTTGATTACCTCTCTAAAAGCCTTTTTTTTTTCTTCCAAGACTTTATTTAAATTCAGGTTAGTTAACCAATAGTGTAGTATTCATTTCAGGAATAGAATTTCATGTCATCACTTACATACAACAACCAGTGCTCATCACGACTTGTGCCCTCTTTAATGCCCATCACTCACTTAGCCCATACCTACCCACCTCCCTCCAGCAACCCTCAGTTTGTTTCTTATAGTTAAGAGTCTCTTATGGTTTGCCTCTCTCTCTGTTTTTATCTTGTTTTATTTTTCTTTCCCTTCCCTTTAAATTCCATATATGAGTGAAGTCATGTGGTATTTGTCTTTCTCTGACTGACTTATTTTGCTTAATCTAATATACACTAGTTCCATCCATGTCATTGCAAATGGCAAGATTTCATTCTTTTTGATGGCTGAAGGATATTCTTTTGTGTGTGTGTGTGTGTGTGTGTGTGCGTGTGTGTGTTCTTTATCCATTCATCAGTCAATTGACATCAGGGCCCTTTCCACAGATTGGCTATTGTGGACATTGCAGCTCTAACATTGGGCTGCATGTGCCCTTTCAAATCATTATGTTTGTAGCCTTTGATAAATGCCTAGTAGTGCAATTGCTGGGTTATAGGGTAGTTCTATTTTTAACTTCTTGAGGAATCTCCATACTGTTTTCCAGAGTGGTTGCACCGGTTTGCGTTCCCACCAACAGTGCAAAAGAGTTTCCCTTTTCTCTACATCCTTGCCAGTGTCTGCTGCTTCCTGAGTTGGTGATTTTAGCTATTCTGATAGGTGTGAGGTGGTATCTCATTGTGGTTTTGATTTGTATTTCCCTGATGAAGAGGAACGCTAAGCATTTTTTCATGTGTCAATTAGCCATTTGTATGTCTTCTTTGGAGAAATGTCTGTGTCTTCTACCCATTTCTTAAATGGATTATTTATTTTTGGAGTGTTGTGTTTGATAAGTTCTTTACAGATCCTGCATACTAGCCCTTTATCTGCTAAGACATTTGCAACTATCCCCTGCCATTCTGTAGGTTGCCTTCCAGTTTTGTTGATTGTTTCCTTAGCTGTGTAGAAGATTTTTGTCTTGATGGAGTCTCAATAGTTCATTTTTTTGGAAGCATCTCATTAATTTTTATAAGTTCTATTTTATAAATAGTTTGTAATAGTATTTTAATGTTGGGCAGCACAGAAGTCTTTTCTAGTTTCCAATTGGTAGATATTAAAAATCAAGATGGAATGTTAGTGAAACTTGCCAGTAATATTTATATCTGAGATTGCAGAAATGCATAAATCATCCTCATCCAGTCACTCTATACTTCTCCTTGGAGATTCCCACAGAGTTTTACAGAAGAAACATGAATCAAATGGGAATCAAAGCTCTATCTTATTAAGAGCTGAACCAGTTCATAACAATGTTCTAGCTTCTGGAGAAGCTTGAATGGAGCACAGAACTCAGAGTCAAGCCCAACAGAGACCTTGCTCTAAATCTTGGGAGCAAATACCCAGGCATCAGGCTGGGAAAGCTGGCTGGGCTCTAAGGGGTGCCCTGATGGTGAGCACCTGGGCATCAGTGGTCCCCTAATGTGCAGAACTGGAAAAGGACAGAGAAGTGAGCAGAGCTCCACAGCCACCCGGCTTAGGGGAAGAGTGTGAGGGTGGGAGAATGGGAAGAGAAGCATGTGGCATAGGGAGAAGAACTAAAATTTCTCTTCCTCTGTAGTAGAGGTTTTATTTTTGTGTTGTAGTTGTTATTAATATCTCTTAGGCTCTGTGGTCAGAGAATATGGTCTGAAAAAGTTCTATGTTTCAGAGCTTGAGATTTTCTTGCTGGGCTGTTTCTCTGTGCCAATTTTTCCTGGACATTTAAAAAGAAACTATTTTATACATATTTAACGTATCTACCAATTCAAACATATACGTATTATTTGATGTTATTATAAACTTATTCATTATCTGTTTGGTGATAGACCAATAGAAATAGGTACAATCATGTATTTAGAAAATCAGAACATGATGAGCTTTAATATTTCTTCCCTGCATCTCTTACCTTTTATTCATATAAAATAATCCTCTTTGTCTCATTGAAGGCTTAGCGCTTGAATTCCACTTTTCTGCTGTGAATATTGCCAGGCTTTTATGTGTTTCCTTGGTGTATATCTTTGACCACATTTTCCTGAAACTTTTCTGAGTATTTTGCATCAGCTGTGTCTTGATCTGAAAGTTCTGTGTTACTTCTGTCACATTGTTTTATATTTTCTTGCGTTAATATGTTAATTACATGTTAACTAATTAATACATAGTTATATATAACATATACTATATTAATTATATGTTAATGTGTTAAAATAAAATATTTCTTTCTGTTTCTTTTCTTCCTCTTTCCTGCCTACCCTCCTCTGGCAATCACCCCCCATTTCACTAACTGAAATATACACTTCAGTAATTTTTCGTAGATTCACAGAGCCATGCAACCGCCACCACAGTCCAATTTTAGAACTTTCTCATCATTCCCCTTTTCTGTGAAATTCACACAAGTGAAACCATAGAATATGTAGTCTTTTGTCTCTGGCTTTTTTGCACATAGCCTCGTGTTTTTGAAGTCTTCTGTGTACATTATCTCATGGAGCAGAATTTTGTTCCTGTAATTGCCAGATAGTATTCCATTATGTGGCTATACCACATTTTACTGTCCTACTCACCACTGGGTGGAAGGCTTTTGGCTGTCATGAATAATGCCGCTATGAGTATTCTTGTACAATTATCTGTGTGACGGTATTTTCATTTCCCTTGGGTAGAGCCTCAGGAGTGGACTGTGTGGTAAGATTTATGGTAAGATTCTGCCCGACTTTATTTTTTGCTATGAAAACACAAGTAGACCCGTAGATCATGTTTCTCAGACAAAACTGGTCTTCCTATTCCTCTCCATTCCCTTTTTTTTTTTTTCCAAACTGAGAAAGGTATCCTTTATGTAATTGGATATATCCATATAAAGTTTTTGATTCAGTTCAGACCTTTTGGAATGTGGGTTCCCAGTGTTTTTACTTTTAATTTATTTTAACTGAGATATAATTCATATAACGTAAACACTTACCATTTTGAAGTATACAGTTGTGTGGTTTGGGGTATATTCACTATGTTGTGCAACCATCACCATGATCTAATTCCAGAATATTTCCATCAGCCCAGAAAGAGACCCCATACCCATTAGCAGTCAGTCCCAATTCCTCCCCTCCCCCTGTCTCCTGAAAACCACACTAACCTACTTTCTATCTCTATAGATTTGCCTATTCTGGAAATTTCATCAATATGGAATCACACAGTATGTGGCCTTTTGTGCACACACACAATACGTGTGCTTCTTTCACTCAGCAGAGCATGTTTGATGTTTTAAGAAGTAGTGCGTACCAGTTTACATTCCAGAGCAGCAGCATATGAGGGTTCCAGTTCCTGTAGATACTGTTTTAATGATCGCAGCTCTTGCTGTTCCCATGAAATCAAACAGAAGAGATGTGCCTGACTCAACAGTAAGCACCCCCTCTGTCCTGTGTCAATATGGCAGGAGCATGGATGAAGAGTTGGGAGAAGGACACTTAGCCTAATCCCATGTGGATGGACCTTCTAGTGAGGTGGGCACGCTCTGGTCTCATTTCCTTCCAGTGCTTCCTTGAGCCTTCAGGAAAGTCTTTCTAGCTCTTCCCACATTCCAGGTCTGGATTGAAGTGAGGAGAGAAATGGTACACTGGCTGATTTAGGAAATGTCAAAAAGCAAGATGAAATAGTATCTCTGCCTAGGATGACTTCCTCTCGCTTTTCTTTTTTTCCTGGAAGGAATGAATACTGCTTTCCAGCTGAGCTTGCAAGAGTCATCTCTGTGATTTATTTGATGATACGGGTTAGTTGGAAAAGAGAACACTTGTCGTTCTGATAACCGCCACTCATCCCTGCTTCCCAGCTGTCCCAGAGCTAGTCCTGTGGCGTCCATCTCTGCAGAACGGAGGCGGCATGGTGTAGCAGGAAGAATTCTGAGTTTAGCAGCCAGATTTGGTTTGGGGGGCTAACTTTGTGCAGCACATTGGGGAGGTACTTCACCCAATGTCATTGCTACTGAGGTTAGTTAGGACAGATGCTAGAAGAACAAATACAACCCAGCAGAGAAAGGAAGGGTATGAAAACTGGTTTGCTGAAGGAAAACAAACAAACAAAATGAAATCTAGGCCAAAATTTACTTCTTAAGTCTTCTGTTTGGGGCCCAAGAGCAATTAATAAAGACAAGTTGGATGGGTTTCCTTACAGGTTGAAAGACCAAATGTCTCTGATGTAAAAACAGAGTGACAATGTCCTTGCATATACATGAATGGCTTTTCCAAACACTCTCCTCACGTTTTCAGCAATCACCTGTTGCTTATGGGCTCTTGGAGGTGTCTTCCTGGGGAACAGTCGAGGTCCTATTTAATCACTGTTTCCCTTTCTTACTTATTCTGTAGGTTTGGGTAGAAAGAACAGTTTGAGAACATGCTCAGTAACCCAGTGCAAATAACATACGGCATGAAAAATAAATACAAATTCCGAAGGCTACTTTCTTGGTGGAAAGCACTGAGTTTGGAAGGAGGGTGGACCTTCTCCAGTAACTGAAAGTCAGTTCAAATCAACTCCCGCGTATTTAAGTAAATTTATAAATGTATTTGTAAGAGTTTGTATCTCTCCAGCCATTTTGTGGGGACTTTCCGCCTAAGGCTATTATTATACAGAATGATTTGCAGAATTATTTATTTAGGGGCACCTGGGTGGCTCAGTTGGTTGGGCGTCTGCTTCTGCCTCAGGTCATGCATGATCTCAGGATCCTGGGATTGAGCCCCATATCGGGCTTCCTGCTCAGCGGGGCGACAGCTTCTCCCTCTCCCTCTGCCTGCCACTGGCTGCTTGTGCTCCGTCTGTCTACTTGCTCCCTCCCTCTCTCTCTCAAATAAAGAAATAAAATCTTTAAAAATATATTTATTTATAAGGAAGAAAAGGTCAGTTTTGAAGCTGTAAGTTAGGCATTTCTAAGTTGTGTTCTATTATCTTGCTATCTTGAACATCAGTACATTAGCATTTTTCAAGGGCTATATCTCGGGATTCATACATTAAAGGTGGCTGATGGGATCTGGTTCAACATCTTGTTTTTTAAGCAATGTTTATCCCTGTGATCTGGAACATTTGAGAGCCTCCAGGTGCATGGGGAGTGAGCATACACAACATTTAATGGGAGTCACACAAACGTTCTGGTGAATGAATTGTCTACAGGTTGTATTGCTTGGTTCAACGGCTGTTTTTATTACATATTATTTATATTATTTAATTCATCCTCACAACTGATTGTGATAAAAGCCACAAACTCATGAAGGCTATAATTCTGTAGCTATAATTCTGTGGGAATAATTCTCTAAGTTTGACTCAAACTAATCTTTATTCTATCGAACATTGCATTCATCCAAATCAGATTCGCATATAGCATAACAAAGAATATAAAATATTTAAAAAAAACAATGGTGAGATGCAGTTCCATTTGCCTTTTTTGCCTATTGGGCATAAAGATGATCTACACCTAGATTCTTTCATTTGCAGAAAAGCTCTCCAGTTAACTGCCTGAAACTTTCTTTCCAATCTTACTAGTCAGAAATAAAATGTAAATATAAAACAGTAAATCAATTTATATTTAATATTCAAAAATTTCAAGGTTAAAATGATGGGTTTTGTCCACTTTTGATGACATAACACACTGGTGATTTAGTTCTTCATTTCGGTATACGCTTGATTCCCAACTAAACTCAACAACATGTCGTTTAAGTTTTTTGTTTAAAATTATGATTTTTAAGGGTGCCTGGAGGACTCAGTCATCTGGGCATCTGACTCTTGATTTTGGCTCAGGTCATGATCTCAGGGTCATGGGACTAAGCCCCATATTAGGCTCCATCCTGAGCATGGAGCCTGTTTGGGATTCTCCCTCTCTCTCCTTCTGTCCCTCCCCCTGCCCCTGCTTAAGCATGCACTCTCTCTCTCAAAAAAAAATATTTTTGTATATAATCAAAGAAATTCAGAGACATCTGCATGGCTCAGTCAGTGAAGCATCTGCCTTCAGCTGAGGTCATGATCCCACTGTCCTGGGATGGAGCCCCATACTGGGCACTTTGCTCAGCTAGAAGCTTACTTCTCCCTCTCCCTCTGCCTCTCCCCTCTCCCCTTTCCCCTCTGCTTGTGCTCACTCTCACTCTCTCTTTCTGTCAAATAAATAAATAAAATCTTAAAAAAAAATAAATTCAGAGTATGTAATTTGTTAAATAAGAGAAAATAGAGTTTTGCCTTTACATATTATGAAAATGATCAGATTATATCAAAATGAACTTATACTACACTGATGTCAATCTAAAATAAATTATTTTAAAATTAAAATTGCTTCTGTATTATATGCCATACAAAAATGATGTTTTTTAATTCCTAAAAAATGGGGAAAATATATGAGTAACTAATAGAATGCATTAGATGAACTTTATAACTATATATAAAGAGCTATAAAATGTAAAAAACTACACATGTATGTATACAGATGTATAGATTATGATAGATACATAAGTAGGTAGATAGATGGTAGATAGATAGATAGAATAGATCTAAGGAAATACCTTTTACTGAAAATCATTTGTGAATACATAGTCTATGTTTGATGAGGAGAAATGGAAGAGAGGAGAAGAGTGAAGTAATGGAGGAAACAAATCCTTAGTTTATATTACCAAATCATTGTCTTACACATCTCCTTTTAGTAAATCCTTGTGGTCCCACTTAGAAAACTTACGCTTTCTCCAAGCGTATGGGATATGAGGCTCTTCCCCAAATACCCCCCTTTTTTTGTCCCCCTAGGACTAACACCTATTTGAGAAGTTAAGGGTTTGATGGCTGGTGATAACTCCTCTAGACCTTCCAAGGGTCAAGAGAGTAGGCCTGAATATTGGGTGTTTCATCTTCTTTCTCACACTAGCTTCTTTTCTCTTCTATCACCTTCAGGAGGCTGACCCACATGAGCAGAATGTTCCTAGGGACAGACTAACGTGCATTGTGTCACCAAAGAGTAAACAGCTGTCTTGCCATACGGACAGGAATGTACAATGTTGGCATGGAACTTGGGCTGGTTTCCTGACATGAATCTCTTGACATGCTCTCTTGCTCTCAGACTAATTTTTATTTCCCCAGTCTCTGAGTTCTACAGTTTCAGAGTTGGCCTCCTGCTTCTATTTATCTAGATAAAGCATCTGTTCATAAAAGCAGTCATTATGCAAGTCTCTAGTCCTTCCCCTTACCCCCTAGGTTGTGTCAGGCCCCCCATGTCTGGTATGAGAGAGGAAACAGGTGCCATCTCAGTCTAGACTCTGTGGGATCAGAGTCCATCATTTCAGTTCCTTTCTGGTTTCCTGAGATGGCCTTGCCCCTGTTATGACTACCAGACAAACCTCAGCTCTGGCACGGCTAGCTATGAGATCTCACTGTGGGTGCAGCAAAACTTGAAATGATCGTTGTCCCCATACACCATGCATAAAGGTTCCTCCAGTTCCTAGAGTCTTAGAAAAAAATGTCTCTTTCAAAACTGAGTGGTGGTCTCTATAACTTCACTAGGAAGTTTTGTTTTTTTTTTCATAATCCACAGGCTTGCTGCATGTACCGTGGTTCTCTGATGGTGAAAAATCATGAATGTATCAATTTTTCATGGTATTGAATTTGCTTTGCCTTGCTGGCTGGCTCTTGGAGGGCCCTTAAAAGAATCCCTTTACCCAGCTACTTGAATGACATGTTACAGCCTGGAAGAGATATATAAAAGACCCAGTCATGGGAACATCATGGTAGCCTGAAAAATCACTTACTATCTATAATAAAGGTAAACTCAGTTCCAAATGGACCATAAAAGCCAAAGAATATTCTGGCAATTGATTGTATAGTTAAACATGTATGACAGTAACCTGACCATAAAACCTGTATCTGGCCTTATTTTACTTTTTTTTTTTTTTTTTTAATGTTACGGTAAGTCTTCTTTGGTAAAGTATAGGCTCTGTGAGGGAAGAAATTGTTTCTTTTCTTTATCTTTGTGTCATCTCTGTCTTCTGCATACTAGGTGGTCAGTAACCAATGTTCAACAGTAGGGGAAAAGAGTGGTCTAGTCAAAATTTTATTTTTTTTCCATTTTTAAAAATTTAAAATCAATTAGTTAACATATAATGTATTATTAGTTTCAGAGGTAGAGGTCAGTGATTCATCAGTCTTATATAACATGCAGTGCTCATTATATCCCGTGTCCTCCTTAATGTCCATCACCCAGTTACCCCAACCCTCCAACCCCCTCCCTTCCAGCAGCAACCCTCAGTTTGTTTCCTATGACTAAGAGTCTCTTACGGTTTGTTTCCCTCTCTGATTTCATCTTGTTTTATTTTTTCCTCTCTTCCTCTATGCTCTTAGGTTTTATTTCCTAAATTCCACATATCAGTGAGATTATCATAATTTTCTTTCTCTGATTGACTTATTTCACTTAGCATAATGCCCTCTAGTTCCATCCACATGGTTTGCAAATGACAAGATTTCATTTTTTTATTAGCATATAATGTATTATTTGCCCCAGGGGTACAGGTCTGTAAATCATCAGGTTTACACATTTCACAGCACTCACTATAGCACATACCCTCCCCAATGTCAATAACCCAGCCACCCTATCCCTACCTCCCCCCAATCCCAGCAACCCTCAGTTCCTTTCATGAGATTAAGAGTCTCTTATGGTTTATCTCCCTCCCAATCCGATCTTGTTTCATTTTTTTCCCTCCCTACCCCCCATGACTCCTTGCCCTGCCTCTCAAATTCCTCATATCAGAGAGATCATACGATAATTTTCTTTCTCTGATTCACTTATTTTGCTAAGCATAATACCCTATAATACCCTGTAATACCCTATATACCCTATAGTTCTATCCATGTCATTGCAAATGGCAAGATTTGGGTTTTTTTTGATGGCTGCACAGTATTCCATTGTATATATATACCACATCTTCTTTATCCATTCATCTGTTGGTGGATGCCTGGGCTCTTTCCATAGTTTGACTATTGTGGACATTGCTGCTATAAACATTCGGGTTCACGTGCCCCTTCGGATCACTACATTTGTATCTTTAGGGTAAATACCCAGTAGTGTGATTGCTGGGTCATAGGGTAGCTCTATTTTCAACTTTTTGAGGAACCTCCATACTGTTTTCCAGAGTGGCTGCACCAGCTTGCATTCCCCCCACGGGTGTAGGAGGGTTCCCTTTTCTCCGTAGTCTCGCCAATGTCTGTCATTTCCTGACTTGTTAATGTTAGCCATTCTGACTGGTGTGAGTTGATATCTCACTGTAATTTTGATTTGTATTTCCCTGATGCCGAGTGATTTTGAACACTTTTTCATGTGTCTGTTGGCTATCTGGATGTCTTCCTTGCAGAAATGTCTGTTCATGTCTTCTGCCTATTTATTTTTTTTTTAAGATTTTATTTATTCATTTGACAGACAGAGATCACAAGTAGGCAGAGAGGCAGGCAGAGAGAGAGAGGAAGAAGCAGGCTCCCTGCTGAACAGAGAGCCCAATGCAGGGCTCGATCCCAGCATCCTGAGATCATGACCTGAGCTGAAGGCAGAAGCTCTAACCCACTGAGCCACCCAGGCGCCCCTTCTGCCTATTTCTTGATTGGATTATTTGTTCTTTGGGTGTTGAGTTTGATAAGTTCTTTATAGATTTTGGATGCTAGTCCTTTATCTTATAATGTCATTTGCAAATATCTTCTCCCATTCTGTCAGTTGTCTTTTGGTTTTGTTGACTGTTTCCTTTGTTGTGCAAAAGCTTTTGATCTTGATGAAGTCCCAATAGTTCATTTTTGCCCTTACTTCCCTTGCTATTGGTGATATTTCTAGGAGGATGTTGCCGAGGCTGAGTTAGAAGAAGTTGCTGCCTGTGTTCTCCTCAAGGATTTTGATGGATTCCTGTCTCACATTGAGGTTTTTCATCCATTTTGAGTCTATTTTTATGTGTGGTATAAGGAAATGGTCCAGTTTCATTCTTCCACATGTGGCTCTCCTATTTGTTGAAGAGACTGTCTTTTTTCCATTGGACATTCTTTCTGCTTTGTCGAAGATTGGTTGATCATAGAGTTGAGGGTCCATCTCTGAGCTCTCTATTCTGTTCCAGTGATCTATGTGTTTGTTTTTGTGCCAGTACAATACTGTCTTCATGATTACAGCTTTGTGATAGAGCTTGAAGTCTGAAATTGTGATCCCACCAACTTTGGTTTTCTTTTTCAACATTCCTCTGGCTATTTGGGGTCTTTTCTGTTTCTGTATAAATATTAGGATTATTTGTTCCATTAATTTGAAAAAAGTGGATGGTATTTTGATCGGGATTGCATTAAATGTGTGGATTGCTCTAGGCAGCATAGACATTTTCACAGTATTTGTTCTTTCAGTCCATGAGCATGGAATGTTTTTCCATTTCCTTGTGTCTTCTTTAATTTTTTTCATGAATACTTTACAGTTTTCTGAGTACAGATTCTTTGCCTATTTGGTTAGGGTTATTCCTAGGTATTTTATGGTTTTGGGTGCAACTGTAAATGGGATCGACTCCTTACTTTCTCTTTCTTCTGTCTTGCTGTTGGTGTATAGAAATGCAACTGATTTCTATGCATTGATTTTATATCCTGACACTTTACTCAATTCCTCTATGAGTTCTAGCAGTTTTGGAGTGGAATCTTTTGGGTTTTCCACATAAAGTATCATATTATCTGCAAAGAGTGAGAGTTTGACTTCTTCTTTGCCTGTTTGAATGCCTTTTATTTCTTTTTGTTGTCTGATTGCTGCGGTTAGGACTTCTAGTACTATGTTAAATAGCAGTGGTGATAGTGGATATCCCTGCTGTGTTCCTGACCTTAGTTGAAAAGTTCTCAGTTTTCCCTGTTGAGAATGATATTCACTATGGGTTTTTCATAGACTGCTTTGATAATATTGAGGTATGTACCCTCTATCCCTACACTTTAAAGAGTTTTGATCAAATGCTTTGTCAAATGCTTTTTGAGCATCTACTGAGAGTATCATATGGTTCTTGTTCTTTCTTTTATTAATGTATTATATCACATTGATTGATTAGAGGATGTCGAACCAACCTTGCAGCCCTGGAGTGGTCATGGTGAATAATCCTTTTAATGTACTGTTGGATCCTATTTGCTATATTTTGTTGAGAATATTTGCATCTGTTTTCATCAAGGATATTAGTCTGTAATTCTCCTTTTTGATGGGGTCTTTGTCTGGTTTGGGGATAATGCTGGCCTCATAAAATGAGTTTGGAAATTTTCCTTCCATTTCTATCTTTCAGAACAGTTTCAGGAGAGTAGGTATTAATTCTTCTTTAAACATTTGGTAGAATTCCCCTGGGAAGCCATCTGGCCCTGGCTCTTGGTATCTTGGGAGATTTTTGATGACTGTTCAATCTCTTTACTGATTATGGGTCTGTTCAGGTTTTCTATTTCTTCCTGGTTCAGTTTTGGTAGTTTATATGTCTCTGGAATGCATCCATTTCTTCCAGATTGTCAAATTTGCTGGTGTATAGTTGCTCATAATGTGTTCTTATAATTGTTTGTATTTCTTTGGTGTTGGTTGTGATCTCTCATCTTTCATTCTTAATTTTATTAATTTGGGTCTTATCTCTTTTCTTTTTGATAAGCCTGGCCAGGGGTTTATCAATCTTATTAATTCTTTCAAAGAACAAGCTCCTAGTTTCATTGATTTGTTTTACTATTCTTTTGGTTTCTAGTTCATTGATTTCTGCTCTGATCTTTATTATTTCTCTTCTCCTGCTGGGTTTAGGCTTTCTTTGCTGTTCTTTCTCCAGCTCCTTTAGGTGTAGGGTTAGTTTGTGTACTTGAGACCTTTCTTGTTTCTCAAGAATGGCTTGTATCACTATATACTTTCCTCTCAGGACTGCCTTTGCTGTGTCCCAGAGATTTTGAACCATTGTGTTTTCATTTTCATTTGTTTCCATGAATTTTTTAAATTCTTCTTTAATTTCCTGGTTACCCATTCATTCTTTAGTAGGATGCTATTTAGCTTCCATGTATTTGAATTCTTTCCAACTTTCCTCTTGTGATTGAGTTCTATTTTCAAAGCATTGTGGTCTGAAAATATGCAGGGAATTATCCCAGTCTTTTAGTGCTGGTTGAGACCTGATTTGTGACCTAGGATGTGATCTATTCTGGAGAATTTTTTTTTAAATTTTATTTTTTATAAAATATATTTTTTTTCCCCAGGGATACAGGTCTGTGAATTGCCAGGTTTACACACTTCACAGCACTCACCATAGCACATACCCTCCCCAATGTCCATAACCCCACCCCCCCTCTCCCAAACCCCCTCACCCCAGCAACCCTCAGTTTGTTTTGTGAGATTAAGAGTCACTTATGGTTTGTCTCCCTCCCAATCCCATCTAGATTCATTTACTCTTCTCCTACCCCCTTAACCCCCCATGTTGCATCTCCTCTCCCTCATATCAGGGAGATCATATGATAGTTGTCTTTCTCCGATTGACTTATTTCGCTAAGCATGATACCCTCTAGTTCCGTCCACGTCGTCGCAAATGGCAAGATTTCATTTCTTTTGATGGCTGCATAATATTCCATTGTGTATATATACCACATCTTCTTTATCCATTCATCTGTTGATGGACATCTAGGTTCTTTCCATAGTTTGGCTGTTGTAGACATTGCTGCTATAAACATTCGGGTGCACGTGCCCCTCTGGAGAATGTTTTATGTGCACTAGAGAAGAATGTGTATTCTGTTGTTTTGGGATAGAATGTTCTAAATATATCTGTGATGTCCATCTGGTCCAATGTGTCATTTGAAGTCTTTATTTCCTTGTTGATCTTTTGCTTGGATGATCTGTCCATTTCAGTGACAGGGGTGTTAAAGTCCCCTACTATTATTGTATTACTGTTGATGTGTTTCTTTGATTTTATTATTAATTGGTTTATATAATTGGCTGCTCCCATGTTAGAGGCATAGATATTTAAAATTGTTAGATCTTCTTGTTGGACAGACCCTTTAAGTATGATATGGTGTCCTTCCTCATCTCTTACTATGATCTTTGGCTTAAGATCTAATTTATCTGATATGAGGATTGCCACCCCAGGTTTCTTTTGACGTCCATTAGTATGGTAAATTATTTTCCACCCCCTCACTTTAAATCTGGAGGTGTCTTTGGGTCTAAAATGAGTTTCTTCTAGACAGCATTTGATGGGTCTTGTTTTTTTTTTAATCCAACCTGATACCCTGTATCTTTTGACTGGGACATTTAGCCCATTTACATTCAGGGTAACTACTGAAAAATATGAGTTTAGTGCCATTGTATTGCCTGTAAGGTGACTTTTACTGTATATTGTCACTGTTCCTTTCTGGTTTGTTACTTTTAGGCTCTCTCTTTGCTTAGCGGATATATATATATATATATACACACACACACATATATATATACATATACATATTTTTTTTTCCTCTTTCCCCCCCCCC